>NC_086445.1:347482058-347807336 GCF_028390025.1 Pseudophryne corroboree
TCATACACCACATGCAGTGTCAGCCTTACTGAATTCGGCCCAAACCAGACACGTCTCATCAGCGCGGTTTACAAGATGGGAATTGGCATTGATGGCCCCCGTAAACATCACCATAAGGAGATGCAGCGCATTAAATCCTGCAACGTATCTCCCAGGTGTGCCTGGACAGGCACAAAGGGTGGAGGATGAGAGTGATGGTGAAGGAGGATTTAATACAGGGGATGACACGCATGATTGTATGGAATATTTGACCCAAAATTTCACGGCAAGGCCTGACATCAGTGACAATCCACTGGAAGATGTAGATTTTACTTTCTACACTGACGGTAGTTGTCACAGACAGACGGACTCGGGAGACTTGTGTACTGGATACGCAGTCGTAGATGACCAAGGTACCATAGAAGCGGAACCGCTAGGCCCACCACACTCAGCACAAGTTGCTGAACTGGTTGCCCTAACCAGAGCATGTGAATTGGCTAAGGGCAAATCAGCCAATATTTACACAGATTCTAGGTACGCCTTCGGAGTAGTCCATGATTTCGGGGCCCTATGGCGCCTCAGAAATTTCATGACGGCAGCTGGCACACCCGTAGCGCATGCAGCCCACATCAAAAGACTTCTAACAGCAATACAGGAACCCGACAGAGTGGCTGTTATCAAGTGTAAAGCTCACACATATAGCCAAACCCGGTATCACTTGGTAACAGCCGAGCAGACGAAGCTGCTAAATCAGCAGCTGGTAACCCCATACAAACAGATAGTACACGACTGATGGTATTTAATACTGTAAACACACAGAAATTGTGTGAAATGCAAAATTTGTGTTCACCACAAGAAAAGGCAGTTTGGAGGTCAAAAGGATATGGCCAGGAGTCCTCAGGACTCTGGACAGATGGACAGGGTAAGCCAGTGGCACCCAGAGCATACCTTCCAAGTCTAGCGGAAGCGGCACATGGGCTGACTCCTCTAGGCAAAGAAGGAATGTGTAAGTTGGTAAGAGCTTATTGGTGCGCCCCAGGATTTTCTTCCCATGCGGGTAAAAGAGCGATGACATGTCTCACCTGCTTGAGGAAGAATATCGGAAAGGCAATACCGACAGAGCCATCCCATATCCCTCCGACAGATGGCCCTTTTCGGGTAATACAAATTGATTTCATACAATTGCCACCTTGTAGAAATTTAAAATATGTATTGGTCTGTATTGATGTGTTCTCAAATTGGGTTGAAGCATTTCCCGCGGCCACAAATACCGCTGTATTTACTGCAAAGAAAATTGTGCAGGAATTTGTGTGTAGGTATGGTATCCCTAGAATCATTGAAAGTGATAGGGGTACCCATTTTACAGGTGAAGTCTTTCAAACAATGTGTAAGTTGATGGAAATTAATAGTAAGCTGCACACTCCGTACCACCCCCAGGTGAGTGCGAAGGTGGAAAGAGTAAACAGCACTATTAAAAATAAATTGAGCAAGGTAATGACTGAAACAGGACTGTTATGGCCCGAAGCTTTGCCAATTGTATTATACAGCATCAGAACCACTCCCAGGTCCCCTCTTAATCTGTCTCCTTTTGAAATTCTGTTTGGTCGACAACCCCATGTTATGATTAACCCCCAGGATGATTTGAAATGTAACAATGAAGTAACCGTAAAATACTTGGTTAAGATGAGTAAGCAATTGAGGAATCAGAATGATAATCTAAAGTTGGTGATTCCTGATCTGCCAGACAGTAATTGTCATGACATTGAACCTGGGGATTATGTAATGATACGGAATTTTCTACGCTCAGGTTGCCTTATTGACAGATGGGAAGGACCATATCAAGTCTTATTGACCAGCACAACAGCATTGAAGGTTGCAGAGAGAGAGACTTGGGTCCATTCGTCTCATTGTAAAAAGGTCACTGACCCAGAGAGGTCCCGTGATAAAGAACAGACGGTAGAGGTTGTATCACTAGAGTGTCTGTTCAGGGAGGATTGAGACGACACCTGAGCGCTGAGAATAATAAGACCGGAAGCTTGTCGACCCAGATTTCTTTTTCCCATTTGTTATTTTCTCCAGTTCCCACCTCCCTCCTATTTCCTTTCCCCCTTCTTATTTTTCTCCTTTTACTCCTCTAAGATGGACTTGCCCCAAGAGACTGTGATCCGGATTTTCCTGTTGACCATGATGTTGACCAGAGCAGTCTGTTTCGGTGAGAGTACCACGGAGGTCGAGAAAGGATCTGGAATGGGTTCTGATGACCAGGATGCAGGCGTAAATTTCCAAGAGCAACATAATCACAGAGCAAATGCGAGTATCAGAAAACGATCTGGTAGCATTGACAATAGAAGGAATTGTGAAGGATTGTTAGCTGAAGAGAACTGCATCTGTAGGCATTGTGACAATATAGTTGAGGATGGGTGCATAAAGAAGTGTCAGTCCAGTTTTAATGTCCACATGGACCGGCATCCATTGAGTGACTATCACTCCTTAGTGGGTAAAGTGTTAAACCAGACAGACTGTTGGGTATGCTCTCAAGTACCTCAAGGTCATAGCAAATCAGGACTAGTACCATTCCCTTTAACTGTAGGAGAGGTACTTGAGCTAAGTGGTGGGAGGCCGGTGGACAAGAGGTTTAATATCTCTAGTCCTCCTAGTTTGAAGCTCCACCTATATCATGTGGATAGGTCCTTAGTGTGCTTTAACATTTCCAATCCCCGAAAGCCGGGAAATTGGGAAGTGTCATGGAGTAATCAAACCATGACCTTTTCATACAGACCCGACAGAATGCCCATAGACACAGAACTTATACGCCAGATAGCCGACCATGGAAAATATTTCCGGTATAGGTACACTCTAGGAAGTAGGACCATGCGAGTTGGAGAAGTATCACCAGGATACTGTGCACATGTCGTACAACCTGATACGTGTACTAAACAGATGGGAGAATTAGGGTTAGGAGATTTCACATGGAAAATTTGTAACATGATAATGTCATACTCCGTCCCATATGTTCTCCCCGATGATGCATATTTCATATGCGGGAGGAAGGCGTATAAGTGGCTTGCCCCAAACTCAGAGGGGTTGTGCTATATTGGAAAAGTACTGCCTGAAGTAATGACTGTAACCCATAACAAAATGAAAGATATTCACCGCAGTGCCCAAGCTCCTTATACTCATACTCATTACGAGCACGTCGTTAAACGGCACCTGATAGAGAGGACAGAGCATTCAGCCTCTGATCTGATCCATGAATCCACCGGGATTCAATTCCTACTCGCGTTAGATATCACTCGTACCGCCAGAGGAGTGATAAATTATAAATATATATCTGCGCTTGCAAATTTGTTAGACAATATCACCGAAATGTATGACGACACATTCAGGTACACTGGGAAAGAGTTACAAGCCTACAAAACAGAACTGGTTCAGCATAGGATGATTCTCAATTACCTCACAGCTGTGACAGGCGGGTATTGTGTTACCCTAGCAACTCAATATGGAATAAAGTGCTGCACGTACATTACAAACAGCACGGAGGACCCAGCCGAGGTCATAGACCAAAAGATGGATGACATTCTACAATTAAAGTGGGAGTTTCGAAGGAAACACAATCTCACACTCGCTGCTGTGGGTAATGAGCTGACCAGTTGGGTGTCATGGTTGAACCCACGAAATTGGTTCTCGGGCTTAGGAGAATGGGCCCAAGGTATTATTATGGATGTAGGGAAATTTCTTTTGTGTATTCTGGGAGTCATCATATTGGTTGGCCTGATATTTAGATGCGTTCGGGTGTTAGCGAAGCGTAAAAGTAATACCAGGGTGATGAGTCTAAGGAGCGAAGACACTGTGTCACGATCCGGGTATCTGGACGCCATTTCTTACCCATCAGATGCCTCCTAAGGCTGGCTCAGCGCTCCAGGACCGGATCCCATCTGTTATCCTGATGTGCATATTCCCGCATCCTCTCCTGTCTCTCTGGACGCTGTCACAGTAACGCCTTATACATCTGGCATGGCGTCTCCCGTGGCCTCCGCCGCTGTTCCTGAGCTTCTGCATTCAGAGTGGCGATTACGTCAGCCGCGGCCTCCGCTGTGTCCGCGTGGTTGGATGTGCACCTGTCAGCCTGGCGTCTCCTGTCTCCGGTGGCCGGCGCCGCCATTACTGTTTTCCAGACCACATGGATTACAAACCAAACTTCCCTCCAAGTGCCTGCATGGGCGCAGCCATCTTGGATTCTGTCATCTGATCATATTCACCAATCTGCTGTCTGTATTATTAATTTGCATAATTGCCTAGCCAATGCCTTCCTTGCTGCAGGTATAAATAGGTTGTGCCTGAGCAAGGAAGGCGTCAGTGCTTTGGTTGTCAAACCTAGTTCCAGTTTGTCTCTCTCCTGTGATTGTCTTCCAGGTTCCAGCTCCTGTCTCCAGACTTCTGCTATAGAGACCCGCACCAGCATTCCATCTGCGGTGTAGCCTGACTCTCCGATCCATTCTGGACTCACCTGTTTCCAGCTACAACATCACCTGCTTCCAGCTCAGCTTCCAGCAGTGTACAGCTTCTCTTAAAGGGCCGGTGTCCTTTCTGCAGTTTACCACTCTCCACCGGTATTATTATTTCTCCGCTCTCAAATTCTACATTTCATCTACATTGCATCGCTCTCAAGCTTTATTTATTATCTAACTGGTTCCAGCCAGTATCCACTCCGTGCCAACACCTGTCTGGTTCTAACCAGTACCCACAGCAGCATTTTATCTACAGCAGTCCAGCTTTCCCTGGAACACCAGCTGGTACGACCCTGGGCTTTCCTCATTGCTACAGTTGAGCCTGGTAAGGACTTTCCAACTTGCAGATAATAAGAACTGTCTCATACCACCAGAGCTCTGTGGCCCCTGCCACCCTGTAGTACCCAGGAACTGTATTATTATTTCTCTGCTGATTTTTATGTTACTTTTTACTGCTACTGTGATGCATGGAGTTTGTCATAAATAAATATCATTGACTTTTACTCAAGTTGTCGTGGTCACGCCTTCGGGCGGTTTCTCTTCATGTTACTTACATGTCCAGGGGTCTGATACAACCTCCCAGGTTCCGGTACATCTCAGCCCCTACAACTGAGGCTGCCTTCCGTCAGCTCAGGCCCTCAGTTGTGACAGTAAGCACTGACCAAATGAATCCAGCCGGAGACCAGGATCAAGCGGCCAGGCCGATGCAAGAACTAGCAGCCCGACTTGAACATCAGGAGGCTGCACAGGGCCACATCATCCGCTGTCTCCAGGATCTCTCTACTCGGCTGGATGGGATTCAGACAACTCTCCGTGGATCAGACGCGTCCGGTGCGTCAACCACAGTGACTCCAGCTATAACCCCACCCACCTTACCCGTTTCTGCTCCACGTCTTCATCTTCCAACGCCAGCAAAATTTGACGGTTCTCCAAGATTCTGCAGGGGATTTCTCAACCAGTGTGAGATTCAGTTTGAGCTACAACCTGGCAATTTTCCTAGTGACCGTACAAAAATTGCCTACATCATCTCTCTTCTCAGTGGCTCAGCCCTTGATTGGGCATCACCGTTATGGGAGAGGTCCGACACCCTGCTATCTTCTTACACTGCATTCGTGTCAACATTCAGGCGCATCTTCGACGAGCCAGGCCGGGTAACTTCAGCTTCGTCTGAGATTCTCCGTTTACGCCAGGGATCACGTACTGTAGGACAATATCTTATACAGTTCCAGATCCTGGCATCCGAACTGGCATGGAACGACGAGGCCCTGTATGCTGCATTCTGGCATGGTTTATCTGAGTGTATTAAAGACGAGTTAGCTACCAGAGACTTACCCTCCAAGTTAGATGAGCTAATCTCACTTTGTACAAAAGTTGACTTACGTTTCAGAGAGAGAGCAACTGAGCGTGGAAGATCATCTGCTCCAAAATCTTCTGCTCCTCCTCCTCGCCAACTGTCACCAACTAAAGATGAGCCCATGCAAATTGTCCGTTCCCGTTTAACTCCTGCTGAGCGCCGAAGACGTCTCTCCGAGTCTCTCTGTCTTTATTGTGCAGCTCCGTCTCACACCATTAATGCTTGTCCCAAACGTCCGGGACTCCAGACCCTAGCTCGCCAAGGAGAGGGCCGGCTAGGAGTAATGATCTCCTCTCCATCCCCTCAAGATTGTAATCTCCCAGTCTCGCTTCAAGTTGCTCAACGTTATCAGAACGTCATTGCCCTCCTTGATTCCGGAGCAGCTGGGAACTTTATTACCGAAGCCTATGTTAAACGGTGGTCCCTACCCACCGAGAGACTTCCTTCCTCCTTTTCCTTAACTGCCGTGGATGGCAGTAAAATTTTTGATACAGTTATTGCTCTAAGGACTCTACCAGTTCGTCTGAGAGTGGGAGTTCTTCATTCCGAACTTATTTCACTTTTAGTGATTCCAAGAGCCACACATCCTGTGGTCCTGGGCCTTCCATGGCTCCGTCTTCACAATCCTACAATTGATTGGACGACTACGCAAATCCTGGCATGGGGTCCCTCCTGTGCTGAGACATGTTTGTTTAAAGTGTTGCCTGTCTGTTCTTCCTCCCCCAGGTCGTCTGATGTTCCACCTCCTCCATATCAAGATTTCACGGATGTGTTCAGTAAGGCTTCTGCTGATATCCTTCCTCCTCATAGAGAATGGGACTGCCCGATTGATCTCGTTCCAGGGAAGGTTCCACCTCGAGGCCGAACTTATCCGTTGTCTCTGCCCGAGACGCGTTCTATGGAGGAATACATTAAAGAGAACCTAGCAAAGGGGTTCATTCGACCTTCTTCTTCTCCAGCTGGCGCAGGCTTCTTTTTTGTAAAAAAGAAAGATGGTGGTCTGCGGCCGTGCATCGACTACAGAGGTTTGAACGACATTACCATCAAGAACCGCTATCCTTTACCCCTGATTACTGAGCTCTTTGACAGAGTTAGCGGAGCTACCATCTTTACAAAGCTGGACTTGAGAGGTGCATACAATCTCATCCGGATCCGTGAGGGTGACGAGTGGAAGACCGCATTTAACACCCGTGACGGACATTATGAGTACCTCGTCATGCCCTTCGGATTGAGCAATGCTCCAGCTGTCTTCCAGCATTTCGTCAATGAGATCTTCAGAGACATTCTATACCGTCATGTCGTGGTCTATCTAGATGATATCCTCATTTTTGCCAACAATTTAGAGGAACATCGTTTTTGGGTAAAGGAGGTTCTGTCCCGTCTCCGTGGCAATCATCTCTATTGCAAATTAGAGAAATGCGTCTTTGAAGTCAAGTCCATTCCGTTTCTAGGGTACATTGTGTCCGGTTCCGGACTAGAGATGGATCCTGAGAAACTACAAGCAATCCAGAATTGGCCGGTACCCTTAACCCTCAAAGGGGTCCAGAGGTTCTTAGGGTTCGCCAATTATTACCGAAAGTTTATACGAGACTTTTCCACCATTGTGGCGCCTATTACTGCTTTCACCAAGAAGGGTGCTAACCCGTCCAAGTGGTCTGAAGAAGCCATGCAAGCTTTTCATCTTTTAAAACAGAGGTTCATCTCTGCGCCTGTCCTGAAACAGCCTGACATCGACTCTCCTTTCATCTTAGAGGTGGATGCCTCCTCCGTTGGAGTAGGAGCGGTGTTATCTCAGAGGGCTAAAGATGGCCATTTACATCCTTGCAGTTTCTTCTCACGGAAGTTCTCCCCAGCGGAACGCAACTATGCCATTGGCGACCAGGAGTTGCTAGCCATCAAGCTCGCTCTAGAGGAGTGGAGATATCTGTTGGAGGGAGCTTCTCATTCAATCACCATCCTTACAGACCACAAGAACCTTCTATATATGAAAGGCGCACAATGTCTCAACCCTCGTCAGGCCAGATGGGCACTTTTCTTTTCCAGGTTCGACTTTAAACTCCAGTTCTGTCCGGGCTCTCAGAATCGCAAGGCCGATGCCCTTTCCCGCTCATGGGAGCAAGAAAATGAGTCAGAGTCTTCAGACAAGCATCCTATTATAAATCCGTTGGCATTCTCCACGGTAGGGATGGACTCTACGCCCCCATCAGGGAAAAGTTTTGTGAAGCCGACACTAAGGAAGAAGCTCATGCATTGGGCCCATGCTTCCCGCTTTGCCGGACATACAGGTATCCAAAAAACCCTGGAGTTTATCTCTAGGTCCTATTGGTGGCCAACTCTGAAAAAGGACGTTTTGGAGTTTATTGCATCTTGCCCAAAGTGTGCTCAACATAAAGTATCCCGCCAGTCGCCTGCGGGGCAACTGGTTCCACTATCTGTTCCCCGTCGACCATGGACCCATTTGTCGATGGATTTTATTACAGATTTGCCCATGTGCAACAAGTTCAATACCATCTGGGTGGTAGTTGACCGGTTCACCAAGATGGCACACTTCATTCCTCTCACCGGTCTTCCGTCAGCTTCCAAGTTGGCTCAAGTATTCATACAAGAGATCTTCCGACTCCACGGTCTTCCAGAAGAAATTATCTCAGATCGAGGAGTTCAATTCACAGCCAAATTCTGGCGAAGTTTATGTCAAGTCCTCCAAGTCAAGCTAAAGTTTTCCACGGCTTACCATCCTCAGACCAATGGTCAGACTGAGAGGGTGAATCAGGACTTGGAGTCCTTCCTCCGCATCTATGTGTCCTCCTCTCAAGATGACTGGGTTCAATTACTTCCCTGGGCCGAGTTCTGTCATAACAACCAGTATCATTCTTCATCTTCTTCAACACCATTCTTCACCAACTTTGGATTCCACCCTAAAGTCCCTGAGTTCCAACCGCTGCCAGCAACTTCTGTTCCCGCAGTGGATATCACCTTGCATCAGTTTGCCAATATCTGGAAGAGCGTACGATCAGCTCTGCTCAAGGCATCGTTCAGGTACAAGAAGTTTGCGGATAAGAAGCGTCGAGCAGTTCCTGCTCTCAAGGTGGGTGATCGGGTATGGTTATCCACGAAGAATTTGAGGTTGAGAGTTCCCAGTATGAAGTTTGCACCTCGCTTCATCGGTCCTTTTAAAATTGATCAAGTCATCAATCCTGTTGCTTACAGACTCCAGTTACCTCCTTTCTTAAAAATACCCAGGACATTCCATGTTTCCCTGTTGAAACCGTTAATATTGAATCGGTTTCATTCCTCACTTCCTCCAACTCCGAAAGTCCAAACTCAACGAGGCGTTGAGTATGAAGTGGCCAAGATCCTGGACTCACGTCACCGTTACGGTCAACTTCAGTATCTTATTGACTGGAAGGGTTATGGCCCTGAGGAACGTTCATGGACCAATGCTTCTGATGTCCATGCTCCTGCCTTGGTCTGGAGATTCCATTCCAAGTTTCCTCAAAAGCCAAAGAAGTGTCCTGGGGCCACTCCTAAAGGGGGGGGTGCTGTCACGATCCGGGTATCTGGACGCCATTTCTTACCCATCAGATGCCTCCTAAGGCTGGCTCAGCGCTCCAGGACCGGATCCCATCTGTTATCCTGATGTGCATATTCCCGCATCCTCTCCTGTCTCTCTGGACGCTGTCACAGTAACGCCTTATACATCTGGCATGGCGTCTCCCGTGGCCTCCGCCGCTGTTCCTGAGCTTCTGCATTCAGAGTGGCGATTACGTCAGCCGCGGCCTCCGCTGTGTCCGCGTGGTTGGATGTGCACCTGTCAGCCTGGCGTCTCCTGTCTCCGGTGGCCGGCGCCGCCATTACTGTTTTCCAGACCACATGGATTACAAACCAAACTTCCCTCCAAGTGTCTGCATGGGCGCAGCCATCTTGGATTCTGTCATCTGATCATATTCACCAATCTGCTGTCTGTATTATTAATTTGCATAATTGCCTAGCCAATGCCTTCCTTGCTGCAGGTATAAATAGGTTGTGCCTGAGCAAGGAAGGCGTCAGTGCTTTGGTTGTCAAACCTAGTTCCAGTTTGTCTCTCTCCTGTGATTGTCTTCCAGGTTCCAGCTCCTGTCTCCAGACTTCTGCTATAGAGACCCGCACCAGCATTCCATCTGCGGTGTAGCCTGACTCTCCGATCCATTCTGGACTCACCTGTTTCCAGCTACAACATCACCTGCTTCCAGCTCAGCTTCCAGCAGTGTACAGCTTCTCTTAAAGGGCCGGTGTCCTTTCTGCAGTTTACCACTCTCCACCGGTATTATTATTTCTCCGCTCTCAAATTCTACATTTCATCTACATTGCATCGCTCTCAAGCTTTATTTATTATCTAACTGGTTCCAGCCAGTATCCACTCCGTGCCAACACCTGTCTGGTTCTAACCAGTACCCACAGCAGCATTTTATCTACAGCAGTCCAGCTTTCCCTGGAACACCAGCTGGTACGACCCTGGGCTTTCCTCATTGCTACAGTTGAGCCTGGTAAGGACTTTCCAACTTGCAGATAATAAGAACTGTCTCATACCACCAGAGCTCTGTGGCCCCTGCCACCCTGTAGTACCCAGGAACTGTATTATTATTTCTCTGCTGATTTTTATGTTACTTTTTACTGCTACTGTGATGCATGGAGTTTGTCATAAATAAATATCATTGACTTTTACTCAAGTTGTCGTGGTCACGCCTTCGGGCGGTTTCTCTTCATGTTACTTACATGTCCAGGGGTCTGATACAACCTCCCAGGTTCCGGTACATCTCAGCCCCTACAACTGAGGCTGCCTTCCGTCAGCTCAGGCCCTCAGTTGTGACAGTAAGCACTGACCAAATGAATCCAGCCGGAGACCAGGATCAAGCGGCCAGGCCGATGCAAGAACTAGCAGCCCGACTTGAACATCAGGAGGCTGCACAGGGCCACATCATCCGCTGTCTCCAGGATCTCTCTACTCGGCTGGATGGGATTCAGACAACTCTCCGTGGATCAGACGCGTCCGGTGCGTCAACCACAGTGACTCCAGCTATAACCCCACCCACCTTACCCGTTTCTGCTCCACGTCTTCATCTTCCAACGCCAGCAAAATTTGACGGTTCTCCAAGATTCTGCAGGGGATTTCTCAACCAGTGTGAGATTCAGTTTGAGCTACAACCTGGCAATTTTCCTAGTGACCGTACAAAAATTGCCTACATCATCTCTCTTCTCAGTGGCTCAGCCCTTGATTGGGCATCACCGTTATGGGAGAGGTCTGACACCCTGCTATCTTCTTACACTGCATTCGTGTCAACATTCAGGCGCATCTTCGACGAGCCAGGCCGGGTAACTTCAGCTTCGTCTGAGATTCTCCGTTTACGCCAGGGATCACGTACTGTAGGACAATATCTTATACAGTTCCAGATCCTGGCATCCGAACTGGCATGGAACGACGAGGCCCTGTATGCTGCATTCTGGCATGGTTTATCTGAGTGTATTAAAGACGAGTTAGCTACCAGAGACTTACCCTCCAAGTTAGATGAGCTAATCTCACTTTGTACAAAAGTTGACTTACGTTTCAGAGAGAGAGCAACTGAGCGTGGAAGATCATCTGCTCCAAAATCTTCTGCTCCTCCTCCTCGCCAACTGTCACCAACTAAAGATGAGCCCATGCAAATTGTCCGTTCCCGTTTAACTCCTGCTGAGCGCCGAAGACGTCTCTCCGAGTCTCTCTGTCTTTATTGTGCAGCTCCGTCTCACACCATTAATGCTTGTCCCAAACGTCCGGGACTCCAGACCCTAGCTCGCCAAGGAGAGGGCCGGCTAGGAGTAATGATCTCCTCTCCATCCCCTCAAGATTGTAATCTCCCAGTCTCGCTTCAAGTTGCTCAACGTTATCAGAACGTCATTGCCCTCCTTGATTCCGGAGCAGCTGGGAACTTTATTACCGAAGCCTATGTTAAACGGTGGTCCCTACCCACCGAGAGACTTCCTTCCTCCTTTTCCTTAACTGCCGTGGATGGCAGTAAAATTTTTGATACAGTTATTGCTCTAAGGACTCTACCAGTTCGTCTGAGAGTGGGAGTTCTTCATTCCGAACTTATTTCACTTTTAGTGATTCCAAGAGCCACACATCCTGTGGTCCTGGGCCTTCCATGGCTCCGTCTTCACAATCCTACAATTGATTGGACGACTACGCAAATCCTGGCATGGGGTCCCTCCTGTGCTGAGACATGTTTGTTTAAAGTGTTGCCTGTCTGTTCTTCCTCCCCCAGGTCGTCTGATGTTCCACCTCCTCCATATCAAGATTTCACGGATGTGTTCAGTAAGGCTTCTGCTGATATCCTTCCTCCTCATAGAGAATGGGACTGCCCGATTGATCTCGTTCCAGGGAAGGTTCCACCTCGAGGCCGAACTTATCCGTTGTCTCTGCCCGAGACGCGTTCTATGGAGGAATACATTAAAGAGAACCTAGCAAAGGGGTTCATTCGACCTTCTTCTTCTCCAGCTGGCGCAGGCTTCTTTTTTGTAAAAAAGAAAGATGGTGGTCTGCGGCCGTGCATCGACTACAGAGGTTTGAACGACATTACCATCAAGAACCGCTATCCTTTACCCCTGATTACTGAGCTCTTTGACAGAGTTAGCGGAGCTACCATCTTTACAAAGCTGGACTTGAGAGGTGCATACAATCTCATCCGGATCCGTGAGGGTGACGAGTGGAAGACCGCATTTAACACCCGTGACGGACATTATGAGTACCTCGTCATGCCCTTCGGATTGAGCAATGCTCCAGCTGTCTTCCAGCATTTCGTCAATGAGATCTTCAGAGACATTCTATACCGTCATGTCGTGGTCTATCTAGATGATATCCTCATTTTTGCCAACAATTTAGAGGAACATCGTTTTTGGGTAAAGGAGGTTCTGTCCCGTCTCCGTGGCAATCATCTCTATTGCAAATTAGAGAAATGCGTCTTTGAAGTCAAGTCCATTCCGTTTCTAGGGTACATTGTGTCCGGTTCCGGACTAGAGATGGATCCTGAGAAACTACAAGCAATCCAGAATTGGCCGGTACCCTTAACCCTCAAAGGGGTCCAGAGGTTCTTAGGGTTCGCCAATTATTACCGAAAGTTTATACGAGACTTTTCCACCATTGTGGCGCCTATTACTGCTTTCACCAAGAAGGGTGCTAACCCGTCCAAGTGGTCTGAAGAAGCCATGCAAGCTTTTCATCTTTTAAAACAGAGGTTCATCTCTGCGCCTGTCCTGAAACAGCCTGACATCGACTCTCCTTTCATCTTAGAGGTGGATGCCTCCTCCGTTGGAGTAGGAGCGGTGTTATCTCAGAGGGCTAAAGATGGCCATTTACATCCTTGCAGTTTCTTCTCACGGAAGTTCTCCCCAGCGGAACGCAACTATGCCATTGGCGACCAGGAGTTGCTAGCCATCAAGCTCGCTCTAGAGGAGTGGAGATATCTGTTGGAGGGAGCTTCTCATTCAATCACCATCCTTACAGACCACAAGAACCTTCTATATATGAAAGGCGCACAATGTCTCAACCCTCGTCAGGCCAGATGGGCACTTTTCTTTTCCAGGTTCGACTTTAAACTCCAGTTCTGTCCGGGCTCTCAGAATCGCAAGGCCGATGCCCTTTCCCGCTCATGGGAGCAAGAAAATGAGTCAGAGTCTTCAGACAAGCATCCTATTATAAATCCGTTGGCATTCTCCACGGTAGGGATGGACTCTACGCCCCCATCAGGGAAAAGTTTTGTGAAGCCGACACTAAGGAAGAAGCTCATGCATTGGGCCCATGCTTCCCGCTTTGCCGGACATACAGGTATCCAAAAAACCCTGGAGTTTATCTCTAGGTCCTATTGGTGGCCAACTCTGAAAAAGGACGTTTTGGAGTTTATTGCATCTTGCCCAAAGTGTGCTCAACATAAAGTATCCCGCCAGTCGCCTGCGGGGCAACTGGTTCCACTATCTGTTCCCCGTCGACCATGGACCCATTTGTCGATGGATTTTATTACAGATTTGCCCATGTGCAACAAGTTCAATACCATCTGGGTGGTAGTTGACCGGTTCACCAAGATGGCACACTTCATTCCTCTCACCGGTCTTCCGTCAGCTTCCAAGTTGGCTCAAGTATTCATACAAGAGATCTTCCGACTCCACGGTCTTCCAGAAGAAATTATCTCAGATCGAGGAGTTCAATTCACAGCCAAATTCTGGCGAAGTTTATGTCAAGTCCTCCAAGTCAAGCTAAAGTTTTCCACGGCTTACCATCCTCAGACCAATGGTCAGACTGAGAGGGTGAATCAGGACTTGGAGTCCTTCCTCCGCATCTATGTGTCCTCCTCTCAAGATGACTGGGTTCAATTACTTCCCTGGGCCGAGTTCTGTCATAACAACCAGTATCATTCTTCATCTTCTTCAACACCATTCTTCACCAACTTTGGATTCCACCCTAAAGTCCCTGAGTTCCAACCGCTGCCAGCAACTTCTGTTCCCGCAGTGGATATCACCTTGCATCAGTTTGCCAATATCTGGAAGAGCGTACGATCAGCTCTGCTCAAGGCATCGTTCAGGTACAAGAAGTTTGCGGATAAGAAGCGTCGAGCAGTTCCTGCTCTCAAGGTGGGTGATCGGGTATGGTTATCCACGAAGAATTTGAGGTTGAGAGTTCCCAGTATGAAGTTTGCACCTCGCTTCATCGGTCCTTTTAAAATTGATCAAGTCATCAATCCTGTTGCTTACAGACTCCAGTTACCTCCTTTCTTAAAAATACCCAGGACATTCCATGTTTCCCTGTTGAAACCGTTAATATTGAATCGGTTTCATTCCTCACTTCCTCCAACTCCGAAAGTCCAAACTCAACGAGGCGTTGAGTATGAAGTGGCCAAGATCCTGGACTCACGTCACCGTTACGGTCAACTTCAGTATCTTATTGACTGGAAGGGTTATGGCCCTGAGGAACGTTCATGGACCAATGCTTCTGATGTCCATGCTCCTGCCTTGGTCTGGAGATTCCATTCCAAGTTTCCTCAAAAGCCAAAGAAGTGTCCTGGGGCCACTCCTAAAGGGGGGGGTGCTGTCACGATCCGGGTATCTGGACGCCATTTCTTACCCATCAGATGCCTCCTAAGGCTGGCTCAGCGCTCCAGGACCGGATCCCATCTGTTATCCTGATGTGCATATTCCCGCATCCTCTCCTGTCTCTCTGGACGCTGTCACAGTAACGCCTTATACATCTGGCATGGCGTCTCCCGTGGCCTCCGCCGCTGTTTCTGAGCTTCTGCATTCAGAGTGGCGATTACGTCAGCCGCGGCCTCCGCTGTGTCCGCGTGGTTGGATGTGCACCTGTCAGCCTGGCGTCTCCTGTCTCCGGTGGCCGGCGCCGCCATTACTGTTTTCCAGACCACATGGATTACAAACCAAACTTCCCTCCAAGTGTCTGCATGGGCGCAGCCATCTTGGATTCTGTCATCTGATCATATTCACCAATCTGCTGTCTGTATTATTAATTTGCATAATTGCCTAGCCAATGCCTTCCTTGCTGCAGGTATAAATAGGTTGTGCCTGAGCAAGGAAGGCGTCAGTGCTTTGGTTGTCAAACCTAGTTCCAGTTTGTCTCTCTCCTGTGATTGTCTTCCAGGTTCCAGCTCCTGTCTCCAGACTTCTGCTATAGAGACCCGCACCAGCATTCCATCTGCGGTGTAGCCTGACTCTCCGATCCATTCTGGACTCACCTGTTTCCAGCTACAACATCACCTGCTTCCAGCTCAGCTTCCAGCAGTGTACAGCTTCTCTTAAAGGGCCGGTGTCCTTTCTGCAGTTTACCACTCTCCACCGGTATTATTATTTCTCCGCTCTCAAATTCTACATTTCATCTACATTGCATCGCTCTCAAGCTTTATTTATTATCTAACTGGTTCCAGCCAGTATCCACTCCGTGCCAACACCTGTCTGGTTCTAACCAGTACCCACAGCAGCATTTTATCTACAGCAGTCCAGCTTTCCCTGGAACACCAGCTGGTACGACCCTGGGCTTTCCTCATTGCTACAGTTGAGCCTGGTAAGGACTTTCCAACTTGCAGATAATAAGAACTGTCTCATACCACCAGAGCTCTGTGGCCCCTGCCACCCTGTAGTACCCAGGAACTGTATTATTATTTCTCTGCTGATTTTTATGTTACTTTTTACTGCTACTGTGATGCATGGAGTTTGTCATAAATAAATATCATTGACTTTTACTCAAGTTGTCGTGGTCACGCCTTCGGGCGGTTTCTCTTCATGTTACTTACATGTCCAGGGGTCTGATACAACCTCCCAGGTTCCGGTACATCTCAGCCCCTACAACTGAGGCTGCCTTCCGTCAGCTCAGGCCCTCAGTTGTGACACACTGTAATAACAACAACTAACCTGATTTATGACCCAACGATAGAGACAATGTTGTGATGAAAATGTGATTCCACGGTCCGTTTCTTTCACCCGTTTCTCCTTTGTTTTCCTCCAAGGTACAAAGACATCCGCTTGGAAGAAGAATTTGACAACCTCTTTTATACAGACCATTGATGAACTATGCTACAAGACCCAATTTCCCTAGTGACTTTAACTTTTGCGATAGCCCAACACTTTAGAGACTGTAACTTTATGGACAATGGAACAACTTTTGCTCGTTATTTATAGCAAAAGAACAGAGAGACATCAGACAACATGTACATCAAGACAAGACATCAGACAAGACCTCAATCGGCGAATGCATATTAAACTCACATAGTTTACGACTGCATTTATAATAATTGCTTCTTATCTTCACCTCTACAACCTTCAGGTAATGACACACATAGTCGATAGGGAATATAGATACAGATATCAGCACTCACATATCCCCCCATTCATGTATCATCAACTAAATGTGCTCCCCCATTTGTTGCAACCAAAAGCCGAAAAGAGCTCGGTAAAGTTTGACAGCCCATCCACAGACCCGTAATACGGGATAAGAAGGATTCAAATGTATACTTCGCAATACCTCGAAGCTTGATCTAAAACACGTACGGCACGATGATACATGACCCCTCAAACATGGATTCATACACACATGCTTCTACTATCTCACTAGGTCATACCTTTTTCCCACCTGCTCCTCTCTTCCCTTTACCCAATCATAAAATTGTATTTACATTATGACATATATTTTTCTTTTTGAACTGTTTTAGGAAGTGGCAGTTATTGATGACTGCCAAAGGGTGGACTGTCAAAGTCGGAAAAATATCATGCTACACGTTGCCATATATTCACCTCATGCGCTTGCCCGCTGCACGTGCACATTCTCTCCCGTGCGTGCCGATACTCGCAGCTGCGTGATGGCGCCTCCTCGGCCATGCGCTCGAGCGCGTGGTATGTGCATTTACGGTAGAGTTTGTGTGCATCTAGCGGGCGACTCAAACGTTAAATAATAAAACCAAATAGTATGTTTTATAGATAATGTTCCCCTTAATAATGACTGTAAGTTTGTTTAATGTAACTGGTCGCTGGACAGAGAAATTCCTCTTTTCATGGTACGAAGGGTCAGACAGGGTTTGAGCAGTGGTGTTTGGTACCTAACTAAAGAACATTTTATTAGAAACAATCCGGTGCTGGTTAGGTAAAGATTAATCGCTCCTGCGTATAGTTATGTCTATTAGTAGTTTCTGGACATTTACTATATTTGCGGTTCATTATCCATGCGGCGGGAATTCTCAGATTCCCTCCCACCTGAGCAGTTTGATATAGTCACAGCCCACCTGTTCAAACTAACCTATGACCTTTTGTTATGATGCGGGGAGACATTCCTGTGTCCAATGAACAATGAGATTGTAGGTCCCTTTGTAGTATACTGTACGCAGTGTATATAAGGACAGCCAGCCTGGCCAGCTCAGTCTTCTCTCCACAAACGGTTTTCATCTTGACTAACTCGGAGCTGGTACCAGAGCTGCGCAGCGATCATTCCCCAGTGTGTGTAAGTTATTCTCTGTAACCATTCTAAATCTCTGTTTGTATTTGCCATATTCTCTCTCTCTGTTATTGTATAAGATTGTGACGATATTATATATTTATGTGTAGTTAGCCTGCTTAGATATTGATGTTAGCCTGTAGTGTATGAACTGTTAACTGTTTATTTCTTTTTTACATAGCTAGATATTGTTAGTAAAGGTGTTGGAACCTTAGCAAGGTATTGTGTGTTTATTACATTGCTGAGAGTATTCAGAGTGTCTCAATCGCTCAAGAGGCTTTTATACAATAGAGGTTAATTAGCATTGCATTGTGCTCACATTACAAAACCAAGGTTTACAGTACAAACTCAATCATTCACTGTGTTGCATACAAGGTTTACTGAGTGTCATCCCGTGAGCGTCTGCGCCGCTCGTGTTCTCCTCGTGGTCACGAGCGTACGCTACGCTAGTAGCGTAGTATTACGGTAGTCGGCCGCCTATAGCGTGCTCGACACCACGCGTTAAGTTGTGAGCTAGCGTGTCGCATGTGCGTCTCGACCACGGCTAAGCGTCTGCTACGCTAAGTGCGTACCCTTACGGTACCCCATACGCCAATTGCGTACTGAGTCTCTTACCCATTTTTTAGTGAATGTAATAAGATAAATAGTTAGCTTTATCACCGACCATATCTATCATTTAATTAGCAATGTTTCCACAAGGTGGAAGGTGCACTCTCGCTAAAATGAATATAGTCCGTTCATAAAAAGACTTTTATTGAAGGCGTCAAAAAGCCTTGTATGTCGACGTTTCGGTCCGTTTAACGAACCTTTCTCAAGACCAATAACACATTTGGTTTAACATCGTTCATCAGATATTTAGTGGTGTATCTAAAAATAAAAAACAAAAAACAAAGACAAATTCACATATAAAGGGAACTGGGCCTCCCAGGCCAAGTAACATCATTTAATTATATATAGCTGTGTGGCTGATAGTGAGAATAACTATAAAGCAGCTACAAGCATATACTCAGAGGTTGCTCTCTCTTATGTCACCAAGCATCCAGTTATTTTGCAGCTATCCCTAATAGATTAATCTTATATCAGTATCCAGACATATAAGTGTTGTAGTTACATAGTGGCAATACATATGATACTTGTATAATCATTTTTTCAGATAATTAAATTCAATTTAAGCCTTACATCCTCGGCTGAGAAAATGTGTTTATTTCAATAAAACAGTACTCAAATCTGCAAGGGTATTGTAGTGAATTCCCTTTGGTAGCCCTCTATAATAAATGATAACCATTACAAGAAACCAAAGTGTTATAGGACATGATAATTACTATAATATAAGAGCATTATACAGCATTAATATTGTGGTTGATAAGGGTGCAGGTCAGTGTTATAGCCACTGAAGATTGAATATCCAACACTAATCAACTGAAAATAATCAGTGATACACTAACATTTATAGACTTGTCTGAAAAAGTGATTTGGAGGAAACTAAAACAAGAAACTAATCATTGAGATATAAGGAGTGTAGTAAGGGGGTCATTCCGAGTTGTTCGCTCGCAAGCTGCTTTTAGCAGCTTTGCACACGCTAAGCCGCCGCCTACTGGGAGTGAATCTTAGCTTATCAAAATTGCGAACGAAAGATTAGCAGAATTGCGAAAAGACACTACTTAGCAGTTTCTGAGTAGCTCCACACTTACTCGGCATCTGCGATCAGTTCAGTCAGTTTTGTTCCTGGTTTGACGTCACAAACACACCCAGCATTCGCCCAGACACTCCTCCGTTTCTCCAGCCACTCCCGCGTTTTTCCCAGAAACTGTAGCGTTTTTTCACACACCCATAAAACGGCCAGTTTCCGCCCAGAAACACCCACTTCCTGTCAATCACATTACGATCACCAGAACGAAAAAAAAACCTTGTAATGCCGTGAGTAAAATACCTAACTGCATAGCAAATTTACTTGGCGCAGTCGCACTGCGGACATTGCGCATGCGCATTAGCGACTAATCGCTCCGTTGCGAGAAAAAAATAACGAGCGAACAACTCGGAATGACCCCCTAAGTCTTTATTTAGAAAGAAATAAGCACAACACATTGCAGTAAGAGAGGTCACAGAACCCATAATTACACTTATTGGCAGTGCACGATACTCTGAGTATAGTGTGTATTTTTAACAATATATGTCACACTTTGTTTTGTCACTGTATGTTGGTTTTTAATATTTCACAGTTACAGGCTTTTTAACAATACCAATTAAAAGTTATATTTTATGCATTCAACCCCCTTTTTTCCTGTGCGCCACTTAAGACCAATCCTTTCCCCCCTTCTATATTAATGGCTGCATGAATGCACTGTCTGCGAGCATCATCTTCAGTGTCGCTAAGTACCCCTGAACCGCATCCAGTGTGTGCCCCGCTGTGTGCCGGCGTCTGTCCAGCATGGGCAACACCATGACACCTGCACTCAGCTGATCCAGACATCCAATCCTGTGAGGTGTTTGCTCACAGAGCCCAGCAACCAATCACCGCAGAGCAAGGGGTATAAGTTCCAGTTAGTGGCTCAGTCTCATTGCCTTGGACAACGAGTCACATTCACTGTGCAAGTGCTCCTGGTTCCTGTGTTCCTGTCTCCAGTGGATTCCCTGTTGTCAGTTCGTCATTTCATCTTTAGTCTTCAGTATTCCAGCTTGCTACGAACTCCAGCCACAGTCTGCTGCAACAACTTGCAGTAAGAGACTTTCATCAGGTGTTTTCTCATTTCTCAGCCTGTGCACCTAGTTATCAGCATTCAACACTGTGCATTGCATTCAGCACTTAACAACTTGCTGTGTTAGAACTGTCTCCTGCTTGGGCCTTGCTTGGCTTAAAGAACCTGTGCTGCTACAGAGACTGTGTGCTTTATCTGCTATCCATATATACCGAAGCTCTGTTTGCTTCATCTGAGTTCATTATTTGCCATTACTGTTTATATCAAGCTTCAAGTTTACCTTCATTCTTCATTTGGTTATCAGTGACTTTTTGAACTTTCATTTCATTGGATTAAGTTATCATTCATTATTTCTGTCATCAGTTATACCAGTAACCATTCATACTCCATTCCTGTTGTTGCTGACTTCCAAGTCCATCATCATTTATTTTTCATTCATCCATTTGTTCAGTTGCTGTGTGACCCCTGTAAGATAATAAATATCAAGCGCATATGCGCAGGACTTTCCTTCAGCCTTCCTGTTTCATATATCACACCTACACTGACCCACTAGTGCCCCCTCTGGGGACAGACAAAATTACAGACCTGACACTTGCCTTCCACATTGCTTTGTTACATTGCTTACCTGCCTTTAAGTCACCTGAAATAGTGACTCCTAGATCCCTTTCCTCCTCAGTAGTTTCCAGTATAGTGCCATTAATACTATATTTAGTCTTTGGATTTTTGAGACCCAAGTGCATGATTTTGCACTTTTTGGGCATTAAACTGTAATTGCCACACTCTTGACTATTCCTCTAGTCTACCAGGATCCTCAATCATTTGTTTTACCCCTCCTGGTGTGTCTACCCTGTTGCATACTTTTGTATCATCGGCAAAGAGGCAAACTTTCCCTTTAATGCCATTTGCAATGTAATCAATAAAGATATTAAAAAGCACTGGTCCAAGTACAGATCCCTGGGGTACTCCACTGGTAACATTTCCCTCCTGTGAATGCACTCCATTTACTACAACTTTCTGTTTTCTATCCTGCAACCAATATCTTATCCATTCAATAATCCTGGTATCCAATCCCAAACTTTCAAGTTTATTTAGCAGTCTGTGATGTGGAACTGTGTCAAAAGCCTTACTAAAGTCTAGATAAGCTAAATTCACGGCTCCACCTTTATCCATCACGTTTGTCACACAGTCAAAAAAATATTTTGGACTTACATTTCCTGTTACTGGGTGTGGCCGATTTCAAGTTCAAGAACTCTAGTCTGGGACTAGTGCACCACCTATTGTCTAAAGATGGTAGTTCTATTATAACAAAGATATACAGTAATTAATTTCTAATTTGCAGTCTCTCCTCGAAGTATTAATAAAAATAAAGCCTGATACTAGCTATATCGTGACTCGTGTATGAGCTTCATCATCCCCCTTCTATATTTACTCTTTCAATAAGGGACTATTTTGTAAGTGTGAAATATACTGCTCTTCCTATAACAAATTTGCCCCTTACTTACTTTATCCTATTTATAATTCAGGCGTTCCTGTCTTAAAGGGACCATATCTTTTTAATGGGACTTATTCTGAAGCAAAGTTTATTACACATACAGTAGGTAAGTAATAAATATAAAAAACCAACCTAGATTAAGAAAAAACAAAAACACCTTATGCATACTTAACTGACAAGTCTATAGCTTCTCTGTTGTAGTAAAAAACATGTACATGTACAACGGCATAGGTCTTAGAATTAGACAAGAGGAAGTGGAAAGTACTGTGCTCACAGATGTTATGAGCAGTGAGAATGCAGTTAATTAGTCTGTGGAGAAGGACTGAAAGAGAACAGTGTTCTTCTGACAGACTCGCTGTTTCCTCTTATGCTGAACTTGCATATCAATGAAAAGAGCCAGGAAAATAACCATTTAGGCTTTTGAACAGTGGTCCAATGACATTGTTGTCCCTGACTTTGAGGAAGCAAGAGACACAGTAAGACCTCCATCTTTAGGAAATAACATGAATAGATGTCTACAATTCTGTAAGAATGACCGACTTTAAACTCTGCTGGGTGTATATATTAAGGAATTTTTGTGTTCAATACTCCAAGTCAGGCACTTTTAGAGGATTTCCGCAATAATTATATATCAGAGGCATTTATCAACTATGATGTCTGTAGCTGTCCTCTGATTTCAATTGCACAAAACAGTCCCAATAGCTTTCTATGGTGGCTGCGAAAATGGCCATTTTAATAATTGCCTTTGCAGCGTTTAGGCTACATTTTCATATGGTGCAGTAGGCAAGCTGGCTCCATGGCCAGCACTAAAGTGATAGCAGACAAAAGCAAGTTCCAACGAGAAGCAAAATGGTCTGATCCAGGGAAGGCAATAATAGCAAGCTGAAACACTTCATATGATGTAATCCTATCTTACTACAGAAGACTTCCACGTTATCTTCTTAAGGATATGTGGTTAGCATACCGCTCGTCGGGATCCTGACTGTCTTAATACCAAACCGGGATCCCGACAGGGTCACCATACTGTCACAGGAATACCGGCGAGGTAGGTGATTCCCCCTCTATAGGTGTCCACGACACCCATAGAGGGAGAATAGAACCTGTGGCGAGCAAAGCTTGGCACTGTGCCCACAAGAGATTTCATTGTGCTCGCCCCCCCTGCCGTACGGCATACCCGTGTCGGTATACTGACAGCCGGCATCCCGTGCGCCGGGATCACATACTGATCCCTTATTAAGCATGTACCATTTTAATTAAGGGAACAATTGCTAAAACATCAGTTTGATAACCTTGGGTGCTTCTTTATGCTATAGGAAAGTGTTTTCACTACTTTGCATATTATGTAGATGAGACCTTAGTCCCTTTATGATGTCTTAGTTGTTATTTTTTTATATTTTTTTGTCTTAATTCCTGATTACTGTTTTTTTTTGTGTTTATTGTTTAAATAAATGTATTACAATTCTTCATAAGCGTGGTCCCAATGTATACTGTCTATTCTTTTTCATTTGATTACTTTTTATTTATGGCTCCTCAGCGCTGTCCAACTTTCATTGAACTTTTTTACAAAAATACAGTTAATATTACATTTCATAGCTTTACTACCACTAAATTCCACCAACTATTATGCACAATAAAGTGTTGTTTGTGGGCCTGATTCAGATGTAGATGCAATGCTGATGTTTTCACAAACGGAACAATCGGGTCTATGTACTAAGCATTGGAGAGAGATAAAATGGACAGACATAAAGTTACAGGCAGTGTTTGAAAAATATGAGTTAGGAGCTGATTGGCTGGTACTTTATCTCCATCCACTTTATCTCTCTCCAAGGCTTAGTAATTAGACTCCAATGTTTTTTTCTACTGTGCATGTGCCGTGATGCATTAGAGACAGCGGTTGCAGTGATGATTTTGATGTAGTGTGATTGACAGACAAGGCGCTGTACCTACGGTCGATCCTCTGCACATTGCCACTCACTCCGCTGTTACCGCTTGTTACAGTGAGTATGTCTGTATCACTGTATCCCGCAATAAACCTGTAACTCTGGATAAGGAACTTTCTGTGTCCTAAACTCTATAATCACATAGATTATAAATCTCTTATGGTTCTGTACCAATAGCACACATCAATAGGAGTAGGAAAGGCAAGTATTAAATGGTAAGTTTTTAGGAAGTTCTTGGAAGAATGGACATTGGGGCTTACGTGTCTGGGTGATGAGCAGCAAGGGGAAAGTCCTACAGCTCATTGACAGAATTGGGTGGGTGTATAGTATTTTTATTCTAGACATGGATGAAGATATAGGAGGGGGAGGCATTCAAGAGTGCTTTGTAGGTGAGGAAGAGCAGGTTAAATTCTATTCTTCTTCATGTCGCAATAAAGGGGTTTCCAAAGAGGCACAGTGAAAGAGGAACCTCAGAAAAAGAAGGTCAGTTGCACTGTCACATGCTAAACAGACTGACCGGAGGGCAGTCATGTGACAGGTAAGCCAGAGAATAGGATGTGGCAATTATCAGGACAGGAGATAATAAGAGTGTTATGAGAAGAGTTGTCCAATGCGAACCATAGACCTCATTCAGAGTTGAACCCAATCTGCATCTAAATGGAGATATAATGTAGAATCAGTTAAAAAGTCACATGTTGCCATGTATTCTGAGTTGACCATAAACTCTGCATAGGTAGCAAATGAGGCTCCCTCCCCATACAATGCCCAGTAACAGATGCGCCTGGAATACGACCCGAGGTTTAGCTCCACGGTGAGCACAAAAACTGCTATAAAAAAACACAGTACACAATTCACACACATTACAGTTAATGGCCGGATAGTGTAGATAATAGGTACTCAAGCAGAAACAATGATTTAATTTATAAAAATGAGTATCTAGTAAACTGTAATCCTGCTGTTAGATAGCAGCCAAAGCATTTCAACTACATTTGTATAACTAGTTGCGTCTTAGACATATTTAGCAAATCAGGCGCAGCCAGTGCCCATTATGAATGCCAAATTGATTTCTCACAAATATTTGAAATGCCCGCTCTAATATATATTGTAAATGCCTGCACCTCTTACTACCATATACGATAAAAGTGCACTGTACATCGCAAAACACTGTATCCCTTAAGAGAAAACAATACACCCACACATTATCTGAGTTCCAAAGCTCATTGATGTATATATTTGTTGTTAAAAGGGTATGGATTCAATATATATTACAAAGTACAGTATACCTATCGTTACATGGTTACAACTCACACAGTAAGCAGTTAGAACATAGTTACATAGAGTTACATGCAGTTACATACAATTACATTTACAATTACAGTTACATGCCAGCGATACAATACCATTATCCTTAAGTTATATAGATTCGTCTTTCCATATCACTCTCTCTCTCTGTAAATAAATATAGGAACTGATCTGCTAGCAAGTCCATCATCGTCTGAGACCACACAGCCACTCTGAGACCAAAAATGCAAGTGAGCTCCAGTGTAATCAATATGTTATCTTGTTTCTGGGGGAGGGGACTCATGGGTCACCAGTTTCTTTGCATATGCTGATCAGGTTCAGCCCAGAAGACTGCCAAAGGGCTGGCCTGAGTTCCCTGTTTACTGTATCATTCATTGTTCTAACAAAGTGATTTTAGCTTTTATACATTCAATCATAACTATCCGCTGCAATGTCCTACAACTTAATAACAAGTATCAAATTAATCTACACACCAATCTGCTTGTTTTAAAA
This sequence comes from Pseudophryne corroboree, assembly GCF_028390025.1. Taxonomy (NCBI): domain Eukaryota; kingdom Metazoa; phylum Chordata; class Amphibia; order Anura; family Myobatrachidae; genus Pseudophryne; species Pseudophryne corroboree. The sequence goes on from NC_086445.1 coordinate 347,507,817, forward strand.
GTAAACATGACAGGTGTATCTGGTTCCGTTCAAATAATACACATTCATGACATTAATTCATTAGATGATTTTAAATCACCATGATGTCTGGCGCTTGATATTATTATAATTATGTACTGTATGAAATAAGTGTCGAATCCATCTCTGTGGCATGTCCGTGTAAATGCGTGTGTTACCATATATTGCTGTGCTCGCTGCGCGTATTTGCAAGTATAGCAACTTAAATGTGTGTGGTTTGTATGTTCTCTTTATGTAATATTTTTGACTTTGACAGTCCACCCTTTGGCAGTAAACAATAACTGTCGTCAATTATTAACATAAGAAAAAATATTTCATACCATAATCGGTGACCTAGACACAAGTATGTATGCATTTTGCAAATCAGACACTTGACTATATTTGGGGAAGACAGGGAGGAGGACGAGACATCCTCTATATGCACTCGGCGGTCACGGGACCACTGGTTGGGTGTGGGACAACATTCAACCTATAGAGTATGTGTCACAACTGAGGGCCTGAGCTGACGGGAGGCAGCCTCAGTTGTAGGGGCTGAGATGTACCGGAACCTGGGAGGTTGTATCAGACCCCTGGACATGTAAGTAACATGAATAATAACTGCCCGAAGGCGTGACCACGACAACTTGGATAAAAGTCAATGATGTTTATTATGACAACTCCGCAACACAGCAGCAGTAAAAGAAAACATAAAAGTCAGCAAAGAATAAATACAGTTCCTGGGTACTACAGGGTGGCAGGAGCCACAGGGCACTGGTAGTGTGAGATAGTTCTTATAATCTTCTAGATGGAAAGTCCTTACCAGGCCCGACTGTAGCAATGGAGATAACCCAGGATTGTACCAGCTGGTGTTCCAGGAAAAGCTGGGTTGCTGAAGATAAAACGGCTGCTGTGGATACTGGCTGGAACCAGACTGTTGTTAACACGGAGTGGATACTGGCTGGAACCAGTTAAATAATAAATGAAGCTTGAGAGCGATGCAATATGAATGAAATGTAGAACTTGGGAGCGGAGAAGTAATAATACCGGTGGAGAGTGGTAAAGTGTAGAAAGGACACCGGCCCTTTAAGAGAAGCTGTACTCTGCTGGAAGCTGGGCTGGAAGCAGGTAATGTTGTAGCTGGAAACAGATGAATCCACAATGGATCGGAGAGTCAGGCTACACCGCAGGTGGAATGCTGGTGCGGGTCTCTATGGTGGAAGTCTTGAGACAGGAGCTGGAACCTGGAAGACAATCACAGGAGAGAGACAAACAGGAACTAGGTTTGACAACCAAAGCACTGACGCCTTCCTTGCTCAGGCACAGTGTATTTATACCTGCAGCAAGGAAGGGATTGGCTAGGCAATTATGCAGATTAACAATACTGACAACAGATTGGAGTAAATGATCTGCTGACAGAATCCAAGATGGCTGCGCCCATGCAGACACTTGGAGGGAAGTTTGGCTTGTAATCCATGTGGCAATGAAAACAGCAATGGCGGCGCCGGCCACCGGAGACAGGAGGCGCCAGGCCGACAGATGCACATCCAACCACGCGGACACAGCGGAGGCCGCGGCTGACGCAATCGCCACTCAGACACTCTGCATGCAGAAGTTCAGGGACGGCGGCGGAGGCCGCGGGAGACGCCATGCCAGGTGCAATATGGCGTCCACTGTGACAGCGTCCCAGAGTGACAGGAGAGGATACAGGAATGTACACATCAGGATAACAGATGGGATCCGGTCCTGGAGCGCTGCGCCAGCCTTAGGAGGCATCTGATGGGTAAGAAATGGCGTCCAGATACCCGGATCGTGACAGCACCCCCCCCCCCCTTTAGGAGTGGCCCCAGGACACTTCTTTGGCTTTTGAGGAAACTTGGAATGGAATCTCCGGACCAAGGCAGGAGCATGGACATCAGAAGCATTGGTCCATGAACGTTCCTCAGGACCATAACCCTTCCAGTCAATAAGATATTGTAGTTGACCGTAGCGGTGACGTGAGTCCAGGATCTTGGCCACTTCATACTCAACGCCTCGTTGAGTTTGGACTTTCGGAGTTGGAGGAAGTGAGGAATGAAACCGATTCAAGATCAGCGGTTTCAACAGGGAAACATGGAATGTCCTGGGTATTTTTAAGAAGGGAGGCAACTGGAGTCTGTAAGCAACAGGATTGATGACTTGTTCAATCTTGAAAGGACCGATATAGCGAGGTGCAAACTTCATACTGGGAACTCTTAACCTCAAATTCTTCGTGGATAACCATACCCGATCACCCACCTTGAGAGCAGGAACTGCTCGACGCTTCTTATCCGCAAACTTCTTGTACCTGAACGATGCCTTGAGCAGAGCTGATCGTACGCTCTTCCAGATATTGGCAAACTGATGCAAGGTGATATCCACTGCGGGAACAGAAGTTGCTGGAAGCGGTTGGAACTCAGGGACTTTAGGGTGGAATCCAAAGTTAGTGAAGAATGGTGTTGAAGCAGATGAAGAATGATACTGGTTGTTATGACAGAACTCGGCCCAGGGAAGTAATTGAACCCAGTCATCTTGAGAGGAGGACACATAGATGCGGAGGAAGGCCTCCAAGTCCTGATTCACCCTCTCGGTTTGACCATTGGTCTGAGGATGGTAAGCCGTGGAAAACTTTAGCTTGACTTGAAGGACTTGACATAAACTTCGCCAGAATTTGGCTGTGAATTGAACTCCTCGATCTGAGATAATTTCTTCAGGAAGACCGTGGAGTCGGAAGATCTCTTGTATGAATACTTGAGCCAACTTGGAAGCTGACGGAAGACCGGTGAGAGGAATGAAGTGTGCCATCTTGGTGAACCGGTCAACTACCACCCAGATGGTATTGAACTTGTTGCACATGGGTAAATCTGTAATAAAATCCATCGACAAATGGGTCCAAGGTCGACGGGGAACAGATAGTGGAACCAGTTGCCCCGCAGGCGACTGGCGGGATACCTTATGTTGAGCACACTTTGGGCAAGATGCAATAAACTCCAAGACGTCCTTTTTCAGAGTTGGCCACCAATAGGACCTAGAGATAAACTCCAGGGTTTTTTGGATACCTGTATGTCCGGCAAAACGGGAAGCATGGGCCCAATGCATGAGCTTCTTCCTTAGCATCGGTTTCACAAAACTTTTCCCTGATGGGGGCGTAGAGTCCATCCCTACCGTGGAGAATGCCAACGGATTTATAATAGGATGCTTGTCTGAAGACTCTGACTCATTTTCTTGCTCCCATGAGCGGGAAAGGGCATCGGCCTTGCGATTCTGAGAGCCCGGACAGAACTGGAGTTTAAAGTCGAACCTGGAAAAGAAAAGTGCCCATCTGGCCTGACGAGGGTTGAGACATTGTGCGCCTTTCAGATATAAAAGGTTCTTGTGGTCTGTAAGTATGGTGATTGAATGAGAAGCTCCCTCCAACAGATACCTCCACTCTTCTAGAGCGAGCTTGATGGCTAGCAACTCCTGGTCGCCAATGGCATAGTTGCGCTCAGCTGGGGAGAACTTCCGGGAGAAGAAACTGCAAGGGTGTAAATGGCCATCTTTAGCCCTCTGAGATAACACCGCTCCTACTCCAACGGAGGAGGCATCCACTTCTAAGATGAAAGGAGAGTCGATGTCAGGCTGTTTCAGAACAGGCGCAGAGATGAACCTTTGTTTTAAAAGATGAAATGCTTGCATGGCTTCTTCAGACCACTTGGACGGGTTAGCACCCTTCTTAGTGAAAGCAGTAATAGGTGCCACAATGGTGGAAAAGTCTCGTATAAACTTTCGGTAATAGTTGGCGAACCCCAAGAACCTCTGGACCCCTTTGAGGGTTAAGGGTATCGGCCAATTTTGGATTGCTTGTAGTTTCTCAGGATCCATCTCTAGTCCGGAACCGGACACAATGTACCCTAGAAACGGAATGGACTTGACTTCAAAGACGCATTTCTCTAATTTGCAATAGAGATGATTGACACGGAGACGGGACAGAACCTCTTTAACCCAAAAACGATGTTCCTCTAAATCGTTGGCAAAAATGAGGATATCGTCTAGATAGACCACGACATGACGGTATAGAATGTCTCTGAAGATCTCATTGACAAAATGCTGGAAGACAGCTGGAGCATTGCTCAATCCGAAGGGCATAACGAGGTACTCATAATGTCCGTCACGGGTGTTAAAGGCGGTCTTCCACTCGTCACCCTCACGGATCCGGATGAGATTGTATGCACCTCTCAAGTCCAGCTTTGTAAAGATGGTAGCTCCGCTAACTCTGTCAAAGAGCTCAGTAATCAGGGGTAAAGGATAACGGTTCTTGATGGTAATGTCGTTCAAACCTCTGTAGTCGATGCACGGCCGCAGACCACCATCTTTCTTTTTTACAAAAAAGAAGCCTGCGCCGGCTGGGGAAGAAGAAGGTCGAATGAACCCCTTTGCTAGGTTCTCTTTAATGTATTCCTCCATAGAATGCATCACAGGCAGAGACAACGGATAAGTTCGGCCTCGAGGTGGAACCTTCCCTGGAACGAGATCAATCGGGCAGTCCCATTCTCTATGAGGAGGAAGGATATCAGCAGAAGCTTTACTGAACACATCCGTGAAATCTTGATATGGAGGAGGTGGAACATCAGACGACCTGGGGGAGGAAGAACAGACAGGCAATACTTTAAACAAACATGTCTCAGCACAGGAGGAACCCCATGCCAGGATTTGCGTAGTCGTCCAATCAATTGTAGGATTGTGAAGACGGAGCCATGGAAGGCCCAGGACCACAGGATGTGTGGCTCTTGGAATCACTAAAAAAGAAATAAGTTCGGAATGAAGAACTCCCACTCTCAGACGAACTGGTAGAGTCCTTAAAGAAATAACTGCATCAAAAATTTTGCTGCCATCCACGGCAGTTAAAGAAATGGACGAAGGAAGTCTCTCGGTGGGTAGGGACCACCGTTTAACATAGGCTTCAGTAATAAAGTTCCCAGCTGCTCCGGAATCAAGGAGGGCAATGACGTTCCGATAACGTTGAGCAACTTGAAGCGAGACTGGGAGATTACAATCTTGAGGAGATGGAGAGGAGATCATTACTCCTAGCCGGCCCTCTCCTTGGCGAGCTAGGATTTGGAGTTTCCCGGACGTTTGGGACAGGCATTAATGGTGTGAGACGGAGCTGCACAATAAAGACAGAGAGACTCGGAGAGACGTCTTCGGCGCTCAGCAGGAGTTAAACGGGAACGGCCAATTTGCATGGGCTCATCTTTAGTTGGTGACATTTGGCGAGGAGGAGGAGCAGAAGATTTTGGAGCAGATGATCTTCCACGCTCGGTTGCTCTCTCTCTGAAACGTAAATCAACTTTCGTGCAGAGTGAGATTAGCTCATCTAACTTAGAGGGTAAGTCTCTGGTAGCTAACTCATCTTTAATACGCTCAGATAAGCCATGCCAGAATGCAGCATACAGGGCCTCGTCGTTCCATGCCAGTTCGGATGCCAGGATCTGGAACTGTATCAGATATTGTCTACAGTACGTGACCCCTGGCGTAAACGGAGAATCTCTGATGAAGCTGAGGTTACCCGGCCTGGCTCGTCGAAGATGCGCCTGAATGTTGACACGAAGGCAGTGTAGGAAGATAGCAGGGTGTCGGACCTCTCCCATAACGGTGATGCCCAATCAAGGGCTGAGCCACTGAGAAGAGAAATAATGTAGGCAATTTTTGTACGGTCACTGGGAAAATTGCCAGGTTGTAGCTCAAACTGAATCTCACACTGGTTGAGAAATCCCCTGCAGAATCTTGGAGATCCGTCAAATTTTGCTGGCATTGGAAGATGAAGACGTGGAGCAGAAATGGGTAAGGTGGGTGGGGTTATAGCTGGAGTCACTGTGGTTGACGCACCAGACGCGCCTGATCCACGGAGAGTTGTCTGAATCCCATCCAGCCGAGTAGAGAAATCCTGGAGACAGCGGATGATGTGGCCCTGTGCAGCCTCCTGATGTTCTAGTCGGGCTGCCAGTTCTTGCATCGGCCTGGCCGCTTGATCCTGGTCTCCGGCTGGATTCATTAGGTCAGTGCTTACTGTCACAACTGAGGGCCTGAGCTGACGGGAGGCAGCCTCAGTTGTAGGGGCTGAGATGTACCGGAACCTGGGAGGTTGTATCAGACCCCTGGACATGTAAGTAACATGAATAATAACTGCCCGAAGGCATGACCACGACAACTTGGATAAAAGTCAATGATGTTTATTATGACAACTCCGCAACACAGCAGCAGTAAAAGAAAACATAAAAGTCAGCAAAGAATAAATACAGTTCCTGGGTACTACAGGGTGGCAGGAGCCACAGGGCACTGGTAGTGTGAGATAGTTCTTATAATCTTCTAGATGGAAAGTCCTTACCAGGCCCGACTGTAGCAATGGAGATAACCCAGGATTGTACCAGCTGGTGTTCCAGGAAAAGCTGGGTTGCTGAAGATAAAACGGCTGCTGTGGATACTGGCTGGAACCAGACTGTTGTTAACACGGAGTGGATACTGGCTGGAACCAGTTAAATAATAAATGAAGCTTGAGAGCGATGCAATATGAATGAAATGTAGAACTTGGGAGCGGAGAAATAATAATACCGGTGGAGAGTGGTAAAGTGTAGAAAGGACACCGGCCCTTTAAGAGAAGCTGTACTCTGCTGGAAGCTGGGCTGGAAGCAGGTAATGTTGTAGCTGGAAACAGATGAATCCACAATGGATCGGAGAGTCAGGCTACACCGCAGGTGGAATGCTGGTGCGGGTCTCTATGGTGGAAGTCTTGAGACAGGAGCTGGAACCTGGAAGACAATCACAGGAGAGAGACAAACAGGAACTAGGTTTGACAACCAAAGCACTGACGCCTTCCTTGCTCAGGCACAGTGTATTTATACCTGCAGCAAGGAAGGGATTGGCTAGGCAATTATGCAGATTAACAATACTGACAACAGATTGGAGTAAATGATCAGCTGACAGAATCCAAGATTGCTGCGCCCATGCAGACACTTGGAGGGAAGTTTGGCTTGTAATCCATGTGGCAATGAAAACAGCAATGGCGGCGCCGGCCACCGGAGACAGGAGGCGCCAGGCCGACAGATGCACATCCAACCACGCGGACACAGCGGAGGCCGCGGCTGACGCAATCGCCACTCAGACACTCTGCATGCAGAAGTTCAGGGACGGCGGCGGAGGCTGCGGGAAACGCCATGCCAGGTGCAATATGGCGTCCACTGTGACAGCGTCCCAGAGTGACAGGAGAGGATACAGGAATGTACACATCAGGATAACAGATGGGATCCGGTCCTGGAGCGCTGCGCCAGCCTTAGGAGGCATCTGATGGGTAAGAAATGGCGTCCAGATACCCGGATCGTGACAGTATGCTGGGACAGTGCTTTGGCCTATAATGTCTGATTTGCGGCGAACATGTCACACATACATGTACCTACGTCTTTGTACACTGATGTTTGGGTTCGATTGAGGTTCTGCTGGGTAGGTGAAAAAGACACAAACAAATCGTGACCGTGACATATAAAATTTTCATGATCTACATATTCCTATAATTTTCTGAACATTGTTTCCATTTCTGGAACATATGCTAGTTCTGTTTAATCATTGAACAAGGGTTATAAGTAGTGTCCTTCCTAAATGACATAAACCTTTGGAGTTCGGGGAGAGCCACTCATAAACCTTTCTTCCACATATGTTAGTGAGCTCTTTATCTGCAGTGTGTGAATAGCCATTGTCTGACTGTTCCTGATTACTTCTGAACTCCATAACTACGAGGCCTTTGATTTTTCTCTGATTTTAACAAACTGATCGGCTAATCCTGGGATCCTATAAGGAAATCACTCCTTCCTACAGAACCAGTTCCAGTCCCACACTCAACTCTTCATAAAAAAAAAACCTCGCAAAAATAGAATATCCTGAAAGAGCATTTGGCATACCAGCAATCAACAGTTTCAAGTTCTTTTGTCAAGTTCTCAAATGCTGGCTCATCTCAATAAGGTACTGTACTGTCACCTCATTGGTGTATTTCTGATCATTGTGCGGATCAATCATGACATGAGGTTGTCTTCCAAAAACAACCAAAAAGACACAAATACCAAAACAAAAACAAAAACAAATTTCGAAGAGGGTGATTCGTTGAGTGAAGATCTGGGAGTGGTTCAGAAGCTACATAATACTAGTGGCAGTATCTATTATGACACTAGTACAATTTCAGGCTTTGCTCCTACTTCCAGGGGTATCCTTATCTACACACAAATTTCTGCGCAATTTTTCTTTGTGGTAAACACAGCAGCATCCGTGGCGGCAGGAAATGCCTCTACCCAGTTTGAGTAAACATCAGTGCACACCAATACATAACAATAATTCCTAAAGGGTGTTAACTGTACGAAGTCGATTTGTATTTCCTGAAAAGATCCGTCTGTAGGAGGGATATGGGATGGCTCTGTTGGTATTTCTTTACTAATATTCTTCCTCAAGCAAGTAAGACAGGTCATTGCTCTCTTACCTGCATGAGAATAGAATCCTGGTGCACACCAGTAGGCTCTCATCAGCCTGTACCTACCCTCTTTGCCTAGATGAGTCAGACCATGTGCCACCTCAGCTAGACTTGGAAGGTATGCTCTGGGGGCTACTGGCATACCGTGTCCACCTGCCCACAGTCCTGAGGACTCCTGGCCATACCCCTTTGTCCTCCAGACTGCCTCTTCCTGCAGGGAACACAAATTTTTGTATCTTAATTTAACTATCGTGTGTTTGCAATGTAGAGTACCATGAGCATAACTCAAAAAGAAAAAAAAAAGAAAAAAGAAACATCTCTAGAGGAGAGAAAGAAGAAGAGAATGAAAAAGAAAATGTCAGGTTTGCCATTCACCAACAGGCATATCAGTGTCTATACAAAATTTCCCTTCATCAGTATTCCCATTCTCCACCCTTTGTGCATGACAAGGCACATTGCAGTAATACTGGTGTCATCGTGCTGTTGAGATATACTGGGTTTGGGCAGAACTCTGAAGGACCTAGGCATGTGGAGTTTGAACTGTACTTGGGTCCATGTATTGTACCACCCTGTGTGAACGCAAAAGATGAAGAGGAAACTGTAGAGAAACAGAATAGAGGTTGGTGACAGATGAGTTTGTAGAGGTGAAGTAGATTTTATAAAAATTTGACAACTGGATTGGGCACTACGGGGAAGTGATTCTCTACTTGGTCTATACCCCTTAAAAAAAAATTCTGTGTGTATTATCTCTACTGGGACTATCCCAGCCATCAATCCAGTGTCCTGTCCATCCTAAGTTCATAGGGAACCCGGTATCTGTGAGATAATTTCCTCTACCTGTGATGGACATGCATCTAGAACAGTGAAATGTAACATAAGTAAGTTGCATTTATTTTGTTCTTCCCATTAGCCGAATCTGTATTTTCTATATGGCTTATGATTCTTTACTATATGTCCCTTGGTCCCGTGTATGGGGTAAATTTACTAAGATTCGTATTTTCCCGTTTCAGGTCAAAGTTCAATCACGAATGACATCGAAAGTGTAAAACTGCAACTTTTTGAATTTGTTACGATGGATTTACTAAGCTGTCGTATTCGGGTTTTTCTTTTCTTCCGATGTCGATGTCATTCGTGTTTTTTTTGTGTTTTTTACGGCAGTGATTAGCAAAACACTGCCGACTTTTTTACAATTAATCTCGGCCGGATCTGTGTGATCCGTGCTGGGGTTCTATTTTTTTTTTTTTTTTTTATTAAACACTGTAAAATTAAAAAAAAAAATTGCGTGCGGTCCCCCCTCCTAAGCATAACCAGCCTCGGGCTCTTTGAGCCGATCCTGGTTGCAGAAATATGGGAAAAAAAATGACAGGGGTTCCCCCATATTTAAGCAACCAGCATCGGGCTCTGCGCCTGGTCCTGGTCCCAAAAATTTGGGGGACAAAAAGAGTAGGGGTCCCCCGTATTTTTAAAACCAGCACCGGGCTCCACTAGCTGGACAGATAATGCCACAGCCGGGGGTCACTTTGATATAGTGCCCTGCGGCCGTGGCATCAAAAATCCAACTAGTCACTCCTGGCCGGGGTACCCTGGGGGAGTGGGGACCCCTTCAATCAAGGGGTCCCCCCCCCCAGCCACCCAAGGGCCAGGGGTGAAGCCCGAGGCTGTCCCCCCCCATCCAATGGGCTGCGGATGGGGAGGCTGATAGCCTTTGTTGTAAAAGAAAAGATATTGGCCCTCATTCCGAGTTGTTCGCTCTGTATTTTTCATCGCATCGCAATGAAAATCCGCTTAGTACGCATGCGCAATGTTCGCACTGCGACTGCGCCAAGTAACTTTGCTATGTAGAAAGTAATTTTACTCACGGCTTTTTCATCGCTCCGGCGATCGTAATGTGATTGACAGGAAATGGGTGTTACTGGGCGGAAACACGGCGTTTCAGGGGCGTGTGGCTGAAAACGCTACCGTTTCCGGAAAAAACGCAGGAGTGGCCGGAGAAACGGTGGGAGTGCCTGGGCGAACGCTGGGTGTGTTTGTGACGTCAAACAGGAACGACAAGCACTGAACTGATCGCACAGGCAGAGTAAGTCTGAAGCTACTCTGAAACTGCTAAGTAGTTAGTAATCGCAATATTGCGAATACATCGGTCGCAATTTTAAGAAGCTAAGATTCACTCCCAGTAGGCGGCGGCTTAGCGTGTGTAACTCTGCTAAATTCGCCTTGCGACCGATCAACTCGGAATGAGGGCCATTGTTTTTAGTAGCAGTACTACAAGGCCCAGCAAGCCTCCCCCGCATGCTGGTACTTGGAGAACCACAAGCACCAGCATGCGACGGAAAACGGGCCCGCTGGTACCTGTAGTACTACTACTAAAAAAATACCCAAAAAAAGACAAGACACACACACCGTGAAAGTATAATTTTATTACATACATACACACATACATACATACTTACCTTAAGTTCCCACGCAGGTCGGTCCTCTTCTCCAGTAGAATCCAAGGGGTACCTGTTGAAGAAATTATACTCACGAGATCCAGGGGTCCAGGCTCCTCGGGAAATCCAGGGGTAATCCACGTACTTGCATAAAATAAGAAAACGGAAAGCCGAGCCACGAACTGAAAGGGGCCCCATGTTTTCACATGGGACTCCTTTCCACGAATGCCAGAAACCCACTCTGACTGATGTCTAAGTGGGTTTCTTCAGCCAATCAGGGAGTGCCACGTTGTAGCACTCTCCTGATCAGCTGTGTGGTCCTGTCCTCACTGACAGGCAGCACACGGCAGTGTTACAATGTAGCGCCTATGCGCTACATTGTAACCAATGCTGGGAACTTTCTGCTCAGCGGTGACGTCACTTTAGGTCAACCGCAGGGCAGAAAGTTCCCATCATTGGTTACAATGTAGCGCATAGGCGCTACATTGTAACACTGCCGTGTGCTGCCTGTCACTCAGTACAGGAGCACACAGCCGATCAGGAGAGTGCTACAACGTGGCACTCCCTGATTGGCTGAAGAAACCCACTTAGACATCAGTCAGAGTGGGTTTCTGGCATTCGTGGAAAGGAGTCCCATGTGAAAACATGGGGCCCCTTTCAGTTCGTGGCTCGGCTTTCCGTTTTCTTATTTTATGCAAGTACGTGGATTACCCCTGGATTTCCAGAGGAGCCTGGACCCCTGGATCTCGTGAGTATAATTTCTTCAACAGGTACCCCTTGGATTCTACTGGAGAAGAGGACCGACCTGCGTGGGAACTTAAGGTAAGTATGTATGTATGTGTGTATGTATGTAATAAAATTATACTTTCACGGTGTGTGTGTCTTGTCTTTTTTTGGGTATTTTTTTAGTAGTAGTACTACAGGTACCAGCGGGCCCGTTTTTCCGTCGCATGCTGGTACTTGTGGTTCTCCAAGTACCAGCATGCGGGGGAGGCTTGCTGGGCCTTGTAGTACTGCTACTAAAAACAATATCTTTTCTTTTACAACAAAGGCTATCAGCCTCCCCATCCGCAGCCCATTGGATGGGGGGGGACAGCCTCGGGCTTCACCCCTGGCCCTTGGGTGGCTGGGGGGGGGGACCCCTTGATTGAAGGGGTCCCCACTCCCCCAGGGTACCCCGGCCAGGGGTGACTAGTTGGATTTTTGATGCCACGGCCGCAGGGCACTATATCAAAGTGACCCCCGGCTGTGGCATTATCTGTCCAGCTAGTGGAGCCCGGTGCTGGTTTTAAAAATACGGGGGACCCCTACTCTTTTTGTCCCCCGTATTTTTGGGACCAGGACCAGGCGCAGAGCCCGATGCTGGTTGCTTAAATATGGGGGAACCCCTGTCATTTTCCCCCCCATATTTTTGCAACCAGGATCGGCTCAAAGAGCCCGAGGCTGGTTATGCTTAGGAGGGGGGACCCCACGCAATTTTTATTGAAAAAATAAGCACTTTCCCACCCCTTCCAACTGATATACATGCACGGATCTCATGGATCCGTGCATGTCTATCCAATCACGGAAAAAAAAAGCAGGTCTGTTTTTTTTTAGCACTTTTTTACGAGTTGTAATTTTTCACGGCAGTGTTTTGTTTTTTTTTGCTTTGCACTTCTTAGTAAATGACCGAGATTCATACTTAAACAGCCGCGTTTTGACCGATGGTGTATTCATTCGTAATTTTTTACTTGGACTTGCAAAAAATTACGAATGCCCTCATCACTGCCGTGATTAGTGTTTAGTAAATTACCGAGATGACACTTTGATGAAAAAACGGCATCTCGGTCAAAATCGGGAGCTTAGTAAATTTCCCCCTATGTGTTTAATAATGTGGCTTGTGTTTTCTGTCTAGGGGATCTATATTGACTATGTGTCCTACTACTCCTACAATCTCTAGCAAAATGCCCTTCCTTCCTACAAGTGTAACATATTATTGACCATTTGGGATCTGGGGTTTGGACTGATGGGTCTTTCCTGTATGTGCTAGTATACTTACCGTCCTCAACCTCTCCACCTGTTGTTCTCTGCGCTTAGCACTATTCTTGTGATGTTCAATAGCACACTATCTAAGATTAGCTACTGTGACCTTTCCAATTTTGCAAAGTAGTCTGCACCCTGACACTCAATGCCTTATTGAGCCCGTCCATTTGCACAGAGACAGCCACCTCCCATTTGCCGAATTAGTGTTTACCAGTGGTCTTATCCAGGTGGAGAGTTTTCTATTTCTGCAAGAGACAAAAAAAAAAAAAAGTTTAACAAGCTTCTAGGTCATGCGAAGTATTCATTCAATCCTTCTCATCCCGTATTAAGGGTCTGTACATGGTCCACCAAACATTTCCGAGCTCATCTTTACTAGGGGCATTACTAGGATCAAATACTTCTTATATGGTAACTGAAAGAAATACCCTGGGGTTACCTTGTCTCTGTCCGCTTTCCTGCTGGCAAATACTAATGTGCGGACAGGTTTTTTTCTCCATTTCTGACGTTACTTTCTTGATTTTTTTTTTGTTTAATTTTTGGATTTTACTATATATGTAGATGAATGATACCATACTTACCTGTTCCACTGGTCTCAGCCACTCCCCCCACAGGCTACTGCTCTTCTTTTACTGGTTGGATACTCCTCTGGGTGCATGAGAAATGGCTGAAAACGATCAGGTCACCTTCTCCTCCTAAATAAAACTTCAACATTCATTAGTACATATATAGGTTACAGTCATATTTTTTCATATTTTTATTATTTTCTATAGTTTGTATGCTGGCCGTAACTGCTTCCACATCTACATAAGGCGGTGTACTTGCATTCTCTTTTTTTTCCTTTTTTTTTCCTACTTATTTATTGTTGCTACAAGTTCAAACAGTTCTTATATTTCCATTCTTGTCTTATATGACTTTGGTTAAACATACCACCTGCAATACCTTAGGATCAAACTCACCAAACCCTCTTGCTGTCACAGGTTTAAACAATTTGTATGTCTGACACTTTGTTTTCGGGATTTTATCAGACATATTCTTATCCTTAAGTTCTGCAATACCCCTGGTTCAAAGCTGCCCACCTTAGGGAATGGTTCCCTATCTTTGTCAGTCACACGTTCCCATTCAGACAAAAAGTCTTCAATACTTTTTCCTTTAAACTTCGCTGACCCCATAGGCCGCGGCTCTTCAACCTGAACCCTGGTTACAAAACGTCCCTTACTTGAGCAACTGCCTCCCATAATTGTGGGCCTTTTCCCACAAACACCAAAATACTCAATATAAGGTAACGGTGAAAGTTCTCCGAGCGCTCTTCACCCGCTCACCGCCCACGTTGGCCAGTACTACCATACACTGTCGATAGCGAAGGCAATGCACCCAACTTAGGGCCCTATTTGACCTATATTTACTGGAAGTTTTTTAGGAATAACTTACCCTTTTCAGTAAAGTATCGACCGTTGGAGATCTTCCTGAGAGAGACCAGCGAGAACTCCCTATGCACTTTATTATACACAAATCACGATTGCGTATGCTCTATACAGCGCTGATGATACCGCGATTTTACGCAAAAGCTCGTAAAAAGGATATCACGTTGCGCTATATATCGCACCCACAAACGCGCGGTCCAATCACACAGCGTATAGGTACTTGTTACTTATCTGCCGTACGACCACTGGAATCGAATCACAAGCTGCGAAACCTCAGCCGAAGCGTATCAAAAAAAAAACTACATGGGTCACACACAATTCACAATTCCCTACCACGCTCCTGTAAGTCTCCTAACGACTTACGTATTAAACCTTATACTAACGTGAGTCAGCCGCCTCACGCCACCAAGTCTCCACTCACTTGATGTACCACACGACGAGTTTCCGAATTCCGGGGTTCAAATTTCCACTCGCTTCTATGTTCACTCACTCAAATACACTTTGGTTTTGTTTTTTTTTGTACAGAATATAATCATTCATTCAGATAAGCAGTTTTACTCCCAGAGGCAATAATTTTTTTTTATTTATTCTAAATTTTGTTTTTATACTATATTTCTTTAGAAACCGGGTAGTTTGGTGCTATTGTAGCGTGGCTACTGTCCCACCTTTAAACTAAACGAACTATTGTGTAATTTGTACTTAGCAATCGTATTCTTACGCAATTTGCGTAAACACGCGACCGTGCTTACGCCACGTGTGCAGTTCCGTACTTTGTCCGAGACACGTGTACAAAACCGTACGTCCGCAATAGCACAAATCATACAATTTCTATAAATGTGAGCAATATTAACTATAATTGCTCACTTAACACAACACACATTCTTTCTGTATAAACCCTCTTTCTACTGGGCCAGAACTGTGTTTTGTGATTTTACTCTTACTTCCTTAAATACTTATTTTAGTTTTAACTATATAGTAACAAAAATATCTCCGGTTTCACACAGATCTATAATGACTCTAGCAATAATCAATAATTTAAATGATATGATTCTGATTGGATAGCCATCTTGCAGCCTACTTAAACAGATAAACAATCCAATCTGAATCAAACACAATATGACTTATTTGAACCTTGTTTTGCAACAATAAAAATACATTTTAGTATCTTAAATATTATGAGAAACGCATTGTCCCTTAAAATTTCATATCATTGGCTTACTGATACCACACCAATACACGTGGATGTTATTTTCATCAGCTTCTCAATGCGTCCATTGGAGACGGTCAATTACAGACGCGTTTGTAATGTACAGTGCATTATTAAGACCCTGATATCCCGTAAGAGCCCTCATCTATGATCACAATTGATTTCTCACAAATATTTAAAATGCCGCTCTAATATATATTGTAAATGCCTGCACCTCTTACTACCATATACGATAAAAGTGTGCTGTACATCGCAAAACACTGTATCCCATAAGAGAAAACAATACACCCACACATTATCTGAGTTCCAAAGCTCATTGATGTATATATTTGTTGTTAAAAGGGTATGGATTCAATATATATTACAAAGTACAGTATACCTATAGTTACATGGTTACAACTCACACAGTAAGCAGTTAGAACATAGTTACATAGAGTTACATGCAGTTACATGCAATTACATTTACAATTACAGTTACATGCCAGCGATACAATACCTTTATCCTTAAGTTATATAGATTCGTGTTTCCACATCACTCTCTCTCTGTGTAAATAAATACAGGAACTGATCTGCTAGCAAGTCCATCATCGTCTGAGACCACACAGCCACTCTGAGACCAACAATGCAAGTGAGCTCCAGTGTAATCAATATGTTATCTAGTTTCTGGGGGAGGGGACTCATGAGTCACCAGTTTCTTTGCATATGCTGATCAGGTTCAGCCCTGAAGACTGCCAAAGGGCTGGACTGAGTTCCCTGTTCACTGTATCATTCATTGTTCTAACAAAGTGATTTTAGCTTTTATACATTCAATCATAACTATCCGCTGCAATGTCCTACAACTTAATAACAAGTATCAAATTAATCTACACACCAATCTGCTTGTTTTAAAAGTAAACATGACAGGTGTATCTGGTTCCGTTCAAATAATACACATTCATGACATTAATTCATTAGGTGATTTTAAATACTGTATGAAATAAGTGTTGAATCCATCTCTGTGGCATGTCCGTGTAAATGCGTGTGTTACCAACTTATCATATATTGCTGTGCTCGCTGCGCGTATTTGCAAGTATAGCGACTTAAATGCGTGTAGTTTGTATGTTCTCTTTATGTAATATTTTTGACTTTGACACCATCATCATCATTCAATCGCAGATTGCACCAGGGTCTGAGTACAAGCAAGTCATCTCCCTCCAAACAGGCACAATAGCACTTTTTCTGCCATGGGCGCATTAAGCATTGACACACCATTACTTTACTTTGGCTGCATCTATATGCCCCTCCATCCCAGCCATAGGCAAATGCAGAGGGGCTTAAACTGCACTTTGTCCAGTTTTGTTTTATCATTGTTGTTTCCAATTGTAAAGCGCAATGGAATTTGCTGTGCTATATAAGAGACTGTTAATAAATAATAATATCACTACATGCCCTTTACATAGCTTTTTTTTCACTCCGACTGGCTTCATGGTTATGGGCACTGTGATTTACAACCATTTATGAAAAAGTCATTTTTCGATTTATCACTTATTCATGTATATTCTGTAGGGAAAAAAAATATTTTCAAACTGTGACAAATAGCCAGTCTGTAAGTAACAGGCCAGGCATTACTACAGTATATACAGATGGGAGTCAGGCGTGCAGGCCAAAGACATGAAGTCTGAGGAGGTGTTCAAAGAAGTAAGATAAGAGAAATATCTTAAGAAAGGCATTGGGACAGGCAAGCCTCTTTCCTAAAGCTGCCAAGCATATTGACATATCACAGGTCCTTAGGTGTCAAGTCAAACAGAATTAAGTAGATAATTAAGTAACCCCTGCTCACATGACAAGGAAATTACAAGGCTTACATGACAAGGAAGCCCTGCATTACAAACCCACAACCACTTAATTCTGGTATTGGAAGGGTTAAGTCCCAAATGTAGATGATGTGACAAGGAGCAGTTTACTGGAAGGAATGAAATGTGTGGTTTTAGCTGATTCAGTGTTAACTACCTGGAAAGGAGTCCTAAGACTAAAGTGGGGTACACACGGAGCGATGTTCAGCTCATTTCTAAGCAAACTGATTAGATTGCTTAGAACAGAGGTTTTCAAACTCGGTCCTCGGGGGCACACACAGTGCATGTTTTGCAGGTCTCCTCACAGAATCGCAAGTGAAATAATTAGCTCCACCTGTGGACCTTTTAAAATGTGTCAGTGAGCAATTAATTAGAGATGAGCGGGTTCGGTTCCTCGGAATCCGAACCCGCCCGAACTTCATGTTTTTTTTCACGGGTCCGAGCGACTCGGATCTTCCCGCCTTGCTCGGTTAACCCGAGCGCGCCCGAACGTCATCATGACGCTGTCGGATTCTCGCGAGACTCGGATTCTATATAAGGAGCCGCGCGTCGCCGCCATTTTCACACGTGCATTGAGATTGATAGGGAGAGGACGTGGCTGGCGTCCTCTCCATTTAGATTAGAAGAGAGAGAGTGAGATTGATTTGAGACAGAGACACTTGATTTACTGGAGCTTAGGAGTACTGTAGAGAGTGCAGAGTTTAGTAGTGACTGACCACAGTGACCACCAGACAGTGCAGTTTTATTTAATATAATCCGTTCTCTGCCTGAAAAAAACGATACACAGTGACTCAGTCACATACCATATCTGTGTGCACTGCTCAGCCCAGTGTGCTGCATCATCTATGTATATATCTGACTGTGCTCACACAGCTTATAATTGTGGGGGAGACTGGGGAGCAGTGCCAGTTATAGGTTATAGCAGGAGCCAGGAGTACATATTATTAAAATTAAACAGTGCACACTTTTGCTGCAGGAGTGCCACTGCCAGTGTGACTGACCAGTGACCTGACCACACTGACCACCAGTATAGTTAGTAGTATACTATATTGTGATTGCCTGAAAAAGTTAAACACTCGTCGTGTGACTTGTGTGGTGTTTTTTTTTTATTCTATAAAAAACTCATTCTGCTGACAGACAGTGTCCAGCAGGTCCGTCATTATATAATATATACCTGTCCGGCTGCAGTAGTGATATATATATATTTTTTATATCATTATTTATCATCCAGTCGCAGCAGACACAGTACGGTAGTTCACGGCTGTAGCTACCTCTGTGTCGGCACTCGGCAGTCCATCCATAATTGTATACCACCTACCCGTGGTTTTTTTTTCTTTCTTCTTTATACATACATACTACATCTCTTTATCAACCAGTCTATATTAGCAGCAGACACAGTACAGTAGTCCACGGCTGTAGCTACCTCTGTGTCGGCACTCGGCAGTCCATCCATAATTGTATACCACCTACCCGTGGTTTTTTTTTCTTTCTTCTTTATACATACATACTACATCTCTTTATCAACCAGTCTATATTAGCAGCAGACACAGTACAGTACGGTAGTCCACGGCTGTAGCTACCTCTGTGTCGGCACTCGGCAGTCCGTCCATAATTGTATACCACCTACCCGTGGTTTTTTTTTCTTTCTTCTTTATACATACATACTACATCTCTTTATCAACCAGTCTATATTAGCAGCAGACACAGTACAGTAGTCCACGGCTGTAGCTACCTCTCTGTCGGCACTCGGCAGTCCATCCATAATTGTATACCACCTACCCGTGGTTTTTTTTTCTTTCTTCTTTATACATACATACTACATCTCTTTATCAACCAGTCTATATTAGCAGCAGACACAGTACAGTATGGTAGTCCACGGCTGTAGCTACCTCTGTGTCGGCACTCGGCAGTCCGTCCATAATTGTATACCACCTACCCGTGGTTTTTTTTTCTTTCTTCTTTATACATACATACTACATCTCTTTATCAACCAGTCCATATTAGCAGCAGACACAGTACGGTAGTCCACGGCTGTAGCTACCTCTGTGTCGGCACTCGGCAGTCCATCCATAATTGTATACCACCTACCCATGTTTTTTTTTTCTTTCTTCTTTATACATACATACTACATCTCTTTATCAACCAGTCTATATTAGCAGCAGACACAGTACAGTAGTCCACGGCTGTAGCTACCTCTGTGTCGGCACTCGGCAGTCCATCCATAATTGTATACCACCTACCCGTGGTTTTTTTTTCTTTCTTCTTTATACATACATACTACATCTCTTTATCAACCAGTCTATATTAGCAGCAGACACAGTACAGTAGTCCACGGCTGTAGCTACCTCTGTGTCGGCACTCGGCAGTCCATCCATAATTGTATACCACCTACCCGTGGTTTTTTTTTCTTTCTTCTTTATACATACATACTACATCTCTTTATCAACCAGTCTATATTAGCAGCAGACACAGTACAGTACGGTAGTCCACGGCTGTAGCTACCTCTGTGTCGGCACTCGGCAGTCCGTCCATAATTGTATACCACCTACCCGTGGTTTTTTTTTTTTTCTTCTTTATACATACTACATCTCATTATCAACCAGTCTATATTAGCAGCAGACACAGTACGGTAGTCCACGGCTGTAGCTACCTCTGTGTCGGCACTCGGCAGTCCGTCCATAATTGTATACCACCTACCCGTGGTTTTTTTTTTCTTTCTTCTTTATACATACTACATCTCATTATCAACCAGTCTATATTAGCAGCAGACACAGTACGGTAGTCCACGGCTGTAGCTACCTCTGTGTCGGCACTCGGCAGTCCATCCATAATTGTATACCACCTACCCGTGGTTTTTTTTTCTTTCTTCTTTATACATACATACTACATCTCATTATCATCCAGTCTATATTAGCAGCAGACACAGTACAGTACAATAGTCCACGGCTGTAGCTACCTCTGTGTCGGCACTCGGCAGTCCATCCATAATTGTATACTAGTATCCATCCATCTCCATTGTTTACCTGAGGTGCCTTTTAGTTGTGCCTATTAAAATATGGAGAACAAAAATGTTGAGGTTCCAAAATTAGGGAAAGATCAAGATCCACTTCCACCTCGTGCTGAAGCTGCTGCCACTAGTCATGGCCGAGACGATGAAATGCCAGCAACGTCGTCTGCCAAGGCCGATGCCCAATGTCATAGTACAGAGCATGTCAAATCCAAAACACCAAATATCAGTAAAAAAAGGACTCCAAAACCTAAAATAAAATTGTCGGAGGAGAAGCGTAAACTTGCCAATATGCCATTTACCACACGGAGTGGCAAGGAACGGCTGAGGCCCTGGCCTATGTTCATGGCTAGTGGTTCAGCTTCACATGAGGATGGAAGCACTCAGCCTCTCGCTAGAAAACTGAAAAGACTCAAGCTGGCAAAAGCACCGCAAAGAACTGTGCGTTCTTCGAAATCCCAAATCCACAAGGAGAGTCCAATTGTGTCGGTTGCGATGCCTGACCTTCCCAACACTGGACGTGAAGAGCATGCGCCTTCCACCATTTGCACGCCCCCTGCAAGTGCTGGAAGGAGCACCCGCAGTCCAGTTCCTGATAGTCAGATTGAAGATGTCAGTGTTGAAGTACACCAGGATGAGGAGAATATGGGTGTTGCTGGCGCTGGGGAGGAAATTTACCAGGAGGATTCTGATGGTGAGGTGGTTTGTTTAAGTCAGGCACCCGGGGAGACACCTGTTGTCCGTGGGAGGAATATGGCCGTTGACATGCCTGGTGAAAATACCAAAAAAATCAGCTCTTCGGTGTGGAAGTATTTCACCAGAAATGCGGACAACATTTGTCAAGCCGTGTGTTCCCTTTGTCAAGCTGTAATAAGTAGGGGTAAGGACGTTAACCACCTCGGAACATCCTCCCTTATACGTCACCTGCAGCGCATTCATAATAAGTCAGTGACAAGTTCAAAAACTTTGGGCGACAGCGGAAGCAGTCCACTGACCAGTAAATCCCTTCCTCTTGTAACCAAGCTCACGCAAACCACCCCACCAACTCCCTCAGTGTCAATTTCCTCCTTCCCCAGGAATGCCAATAGTCCTGCAGGCCATGTCACTGGCAATTCTGACGAGTCCTCTCCTGCCTGGGATTCCTCCGATGCATCCTTGCGTGTAACGCCTACTGCTGCTGGCGCTGCTGTTGTTGCTGCTGGGAGTCGATGGTCATCCCAGAGGGGAAGTCGTAAGCCCACTTGTACTACTTCCAGTAAGCAATTGACTGTCCAACAGTCCTTTGCGAGGAAGATGAAATATCACAGCAGTCATCCTGCTGCAAAGCGGATAACTGAGGCCTTGACAACTATGTTGGTGTTAGACGTGCGTCCGGTATCCGCCGTTAGTTCACAGGGAACTAGACAATTTATTGAGGCAGTGTGCCCCCGTTACCAAATACCATCTAGGTTCCACTTCTGTAGGCAGGCGATACCGAGAATGTACACGGACGTCAGAAAAAGACTCACCAGTGTCCTAAAAAATGCAGTTGTACCCAATGTCCACTTAACCACGGACATGTGGACAAGTGGAGCAGGGCAGGGTCAGGACTATATGACTGTGACAGCCCACTGGGTAGATGTATGGACTCCCGCCGCAAGAACAGCAGCGGCGGCACCAGTAGCAGCATCTCGCAAACGCCAACTCTTTCCTAGGCAGGCTACGCTTTGTATCACCGCTTTCCAGAATACGCACACAGCTAAAAACCTCTTACGGCAACTGAGGAAGATCATCGCAGAATGGCTTACCCCAATTGGACTCTCCTGTGGATTTGTGGCATCGGACAACGCCAGCAATATTGTGTGTGCATTAAATATGGGCAAATTCCAGCACGTCCCATGTTTTGCACATACCTTGAATTTGGTGGTGCAGAATTTTTTAAAAAACGACAGGGGCGTGCAAGAGATGCTGTCGGTGGCCAGAAGAATTGCGGGACACTTTCGGCGTACAGGCACCACGTACAGAAGACTGGAGCACCACCAAAAACTACTGAACCTGCCCTGCCATCATCTGAAGCAAGAAGTGGTAACGAGGTGGAATTCAACCCTCTATATGCTTCAGAGGTTGGAGGAGCAGCAAAAGGCCATTCAAGCCTATACAATTGAGCACGATATAGGAGGTGGAATGCACCTGTCTCAAGTGCAGTGGAGAATGATTTCAACGTTGTGCAAGGTTCTGATGCCCTTTGAACTTGCCACACGTGAAGTCAGTTCAGACACTGCCAGCCTGAGTCAGGTCATTCCCCTCATCAGGCTTTTGCAGAAGAAGCTGGAGACATTGAAGGAGGAGCTAACACGGAGCGATTCCGCTAGGCATGTGGGACTTGTGGATGGAGCCCTTAATTCGCTTAACAAGGATTCACGGGTGGTCAATCTGTTGAAATCAGAGCACTACATTTTGGCCACCGTGCTCGATCCTAGATTTAAAACCTACCTTGGATCTCTCTTTCCGGCAGACACAAGTCTGCTGGGGTTGAAAGACCTGCTGGTGAGAAAATTGTCAAGTCAAGCGGAACGCGACCTGTCAACATCTCCTCCTTCACATTCTCCCGCAACTGGGGGTGCGAGGAAAAGGCTCAGAATTCCGAGCCCACCCGCTGGCGGTGATGCAGGGCAGTCTGGAGCGACTGCTGATGCTGACATCTGGTCCGGACTGAAGGACCTGACAACGATTACGGACATGTCGTCTACTGTCACTGCATATGATTCTCTCAACATTGAAAGAATGGTGGAGGATTATATGAGTGACCGCATCCAAGTAGGCACGTCACACAGTCCGTACTTATACTGGCAGGAAAAAGAGGCAATTTGGAGGCCCTTGCACAAACTGGCTTTATTCTACCTAAGTTGCCCTCCCACAAGTGTGTACTCCGAAAGAGTAGAATAAGTATGTTTTAGGGAGTAGTCCTCACTGGCGCCAAGCAGCTCAGATGCCACAGAATTCAGATAAATGTCACCACATTTAGCTATACATACAGAAAACAGAATTTAGAAAACTGCAATACATCACAAGCGCTGGAAACATTAATATAACATCACCCGAACGTTCCTTTTTGGGTTGGATGGAATGTTCTTTTTATCTGGTGTTCTTCTTAGATTCAAACCATTTAGGTATAGGGACTCCAACAAAGGTAGTATGGAAAAAAACAGATATAAAAAAACCAATGTGTAGTAAGCTTTTGTAAAGACCACGGTAAATATAAGTGCCTTTTATAGAGGATTATTTAATCTTCTAGGGAACTATATAGAATCCGAAGCGTACCCCACTCACACTTTAAGCGGGGATATACAAGCACATCAAGGTTTCTTTATAAGAGTAGTGGCTTCTACCGTTTTCCAAACACCCAGTGCGGATCTCAAGGGGTTCAACCAAGTGGGACTATGGATGATTTAAGTGTGAGAAGTTGATGCGTACCCCAACACTCACACTGGAAAGGCGGATATGAAACTTATCAAGGTATCTTTATCTTCTTAAAGGAGAAGTAGCGGTCCTGGTGTAGTGTATTTCAAATCACAGATCTGACCACAACAGCTCCAAACAGGATCACATGGAATAAAATGGCAAAAGAAAAAAACCAATGTGTAGTATGTTCTATTTAACCCTATTAGAAGTTTTAGGTGAGGTGTGGCTTAAGTACCTCTGACTAACTAAAAAATGATTCCAAAGCGTACCCCACTCGCACCTTGAACAAGGACTATAAAGCACATCAGGGTTTCTTTAAGGATGCAGACTTTTTCCCTTGTATTACACCCGGTGTTAGTCTTATAGCGCTACAACCACTTAAAGATGTGATGAGCAATACAGATGCGTACCAAACACTCACACTCAGAAGGAAGGTGGGACACCCATCAAGGTATCTTTCTCTCCTTATGACAAACAATCAATTTATCAAAATGTGGCGTACCCCAACTCACAGTTTGAGGCACTGAGTGACTCCCATAAAGGTATCTTTTAGGTTCCAGAAAAGGAGAGTCTTTCTTGCTTGGATTTAGTGGTTCTCCAGAAAAAAATGTACTGTGAATAAACATTGTAACCCCCTTCCTCTATTTTTGTTGTGGGAGTTACAATTTTTTTCTGGAGAACCACTAAATCCAAGCAAGAAAGACTCTCCTTTTCTGGAACCTAAAAGATACCTTTATGGGAGTCACTCAGTGCCTCAAACTGTGAGTTGGGGTACGCCACATTTTGATAAATTGATTGTTTGTCATAAGGAGAGAAAGATACCTTGATGGGTGTCCCACCTTCCTTCTGAGTGTGAGTGTTTGGTACGCATCTGTATTGCTCATCACATCTTTAAGTGGTTGTAGCGCTATAAGACTAACACCGGGTGTAATACAAGGGAAAAAGTCTGCATCCTTAAAGAAACCCTGATGTGCTTTATAGTCCTTGTTCAAGGTGCGAGTGGGGTACGCTTTGGAATCATTTTTTAGTTAGTCAGAGGTACTTAAGCCACACCTCACCTAAAACTTCTAATAGGGTTAAATAGAACATACTACACATTGGTTTTTTTCTTTTGCCATTTTATTCCATGTGATCCTGTTTGGAGCTGTTGTGGTCAGATCTGTGATTTGAAATACACTACACCAGGACCGCTACTTCTCCTTTAAGAAGATAAAGATACCTTGATAAGTTTCATATCCGCCTTTCCAGTGTGAGTGTTGGGGTACGCATCAACTTCTCACACTTAAATCATCCATAGTCCCACTTGGTTGAACCCCTTGAGATCCGCACTGGGTGTTTGGAAAACGGTAGAAGCCACTACTCTTATAAAGAAACCTTGATGTGCTTGTATATCCCCGCTTAAAGTGTGAGTGGGGTACGCTTCGGATTCTATATAGTTCCCTAGAAGATTAAATAATCCTCTATAAAAGGCACTTATATTTACCGTGGTCTTTACAAAAGCTTACTACACATTGGTTTTTTTATATCTGTTTTTTTCCATACTACCTTTGTTGGAGTCCCTATACCTAAATGGTTTGAATCTAAGAAGAACACCAGATAAAAAGAACATTCCATCCAACCCAAAAAGGAACGTTCGGGTGATGTTATATTAATGTTTCCAGCGCTTGTGATGTATTGCAGTTTTCTAAATTCTGTTTTCTGTACTCCGAAAGAGTGTTTAGTGCCGCCGCTCACCTTGTCAGCAATCGGCGTACGAGGTTACATCCAGAAAATGTGGAGAAGATGATGTTCATTAAAATGAATTATAATCAATTCCTCCGCGGAGACATTGACCAGCAGCAATTGCCTCCACAAAGTACACAGGGAGCTGAGATGGTGGATTCCAGTGGGGACGAATTGATAATCTGTGAGGAGGGGGATGTACACGGTGATATATCGGAGGATGATGATGAGGTGGACATCTTGCCTCTGTAGAGCCAGTTTGTGCAAGGAGAGATTAATTGCTTCTTTTTTGGGGGGGGTCCAAACCAACCCGTCATATCAGTCACAGTCGTGTGGCAGACCCTGTCACTGAAATGATGGGTTGGTTAAAGTGTGCATGTCCTGTTTATACAACATAAGGGTGGGTGGGAGGGCCCAAGGACAATTCCATCTTGCACCTCTTTTTTCTTTTATTTTTCTTTGCGTCATGTGCTGTTTGGGGAGGGTTTTTTGGAAGGGCCATCCTGCGTGACACTGCAGTGCCACTCCTAGATGGGCCCGGTGTTTGTGTCGGCCACTAGGGTCGCTTATCTTACTCACACAGTCAGCTACCTCATTGCGCCTCTTTTTTTCTTTGCGTCATGTGCTGTTTGGGGAGGGTTTTTTGGAAGGGCCATCCTGCGTGACACTGCAGTGCCACTCCTAGATGGGCCCGGTGTTTGTGTCGGCCACTAGGGTCGCTTATCTTACTCACACAGTCAGCTACCTCATTGCGCCTCTTTTTTTCTTTGCGTCATGTGCTGTTTGTGGAGGGTTTTTTGGAAGGGCCATCCTGCGTGACACTGCAGTGCCACTCCTAGATGGGCCCGGTGTTTGTGTCGGCCACTAGGGTCGCTTATCTTACTCACACAGTCAGCTACCTCATTGCGCCTCTTTTTTTCTTTGCGTCATGTGCTGTTTGGGGAGGGTTTTTTGGAAGGGCCATCCTGCGTGACACTGCAGTGCCACTCCTAGATGGGCCCGGTGTTTGTGTCGGCCACTAGGGTCGCTTATCTTACTCACACAGTCAGCTACCTCATTGCGCCTCTTTTTTTCTTTGCGTCATGTGCTGTTTGGGGAGGGTTTTTTGGAAGGGACATCCTGCGTGACACTGCAGTGCCACTCCTAGATGGGCCCGGTGTTTGTGTCGGCCACTAGGGTCGCTTATCTTACTCACACAGCTACCTCATTGCGCCTCTTTTTTTCTTTGCGTCATGTGCTGTTTGGGGAGGGTTTTTTGGAAGGGACATCCTGCGTGACACTGCAGTGCCACTCCTAGATGGGCCCGGTGTTTGTGTCGGCCACTAGGGTCGCTTATCTTACTCACACAGCGACCTCGGTGCAAATTTTAGGACTAAAAATAATATTGTGAGGTGTGAGGTATTCAGAATAGACTGAAAATGAGTGTAAATTATGGTTTTTGAGGTTAATAATACTTTGGGATCAAAATGACCCCCAAATTCTATGATTTAAGCTGTTTTTTAGGGTTTTTTGAAAAAAACACCCGAATCCAAAACACACCCGAATCCGACAAAAAAAATTCGGTGAGGTTTTGCCAAAACGCGGTCGAACCCAAAACACGGCCGCGGAACCGAACCCAAAACCAAAACACAAAACCCGAAAAATTTCCGGCGCTCATCTCTATAATTAATACACCTGTGCACCTGCTGGGTTACCTGCAAAACATGCACTGCGTGGGCTCCCGAGGACCGAGTTTGAGAACCTCTGGCTTAGAACATAGGTTCTCAAACTCGGTCCTCAGGACCCCACACAGTGCATGTTTTGCAGGTAAGCCAGCAGGTGCACAGGTGTATTAATTGCTCACTGACACATTTTAAAAGGTCCACAGGTGGAGCTAATTATTTCACTTGCGATTTTGTGAAGAGACCTGCAAATCATGCACTGTGTGGGGTCCTGAGGACCGAGTTTGAGAACCTGTGGCTTAGAACATCACTCAGTGTGTAGGGGTGCCGGCGACAGCGATGCGCGGTCCCGCGCGTTGCTATCGCCGGTGCTAGATTGGCCTGCAATCTAGTACAATCTAGCAGGTCGCTCGTTTCACCGCTGGGTAAAATGAGCGCCCCCCCCCCCCCCCCCCCCCCGTGTTAGTCCCCCCCCCCTCGCTCAGCGCATCGTGCTGTGCTGAGCAGGGGGAGAGATGTGTGCTGAGCTGTCTGTGCTAGACCGCTCAGCACACATCTCTGGGGAAATCTCCCCATCAGTACGGCCCTTAGGATGCGCCAATCTTCTGTGACCTTTTCCAGAAGAAAGATTCAGGGCCTCATCTGTAAGCAACCTGTTACCCTTTTTGTGATTTTCTTGGAAATCGTCTATAATCTGTATGTTTTACATAATCATAATAGTCTTTGTAACGCTTTCTGTAACTGTAAACTCTGAAGTTATTTTTGAAATGAAAGCTTAATTTCTCATTCTGATATTCTGTGTTTTTAATCTACGGCCTTGTGAGGTACACGTGCTACTGATTTTTAAAGCGTATATACAGTGAGTGTTACCCACTGGGGTATCTAGAATGGGTGCAATGGGTGCCGTGCACATGGGCCCCCATACCGCACACCCTGCACCCATTTAATTATACTAACCTCACCGACGACCTGGCGCTGGCTGGTATCGCGGCAAATATCACTCGGAAAATGACAGCTGCTGCTATTTTTAGGTGATTTGCGCATGCGCAAGAGATGTCCCTAGGAACATGGCGCCAGAGAACATGTCAGAGTCTACGGCACTCTCTTAAAGTGCCTCTGGCATAACCAAAAGACCGCTGTGGGACAAGACCAGAAGCCTTTGGAGGTGGCAAAACGCTATATTTTATTGTTAGGATAATGCACACAACGCCAAGTCATGACCATCGACTCGGAAGGAGTTCTGAGGGCGGGTGCCACCGTGACAGGCACCAGATTAATTATTAAACTCTATATATAATGTACTACTTCTCCCATATACCATAGGTCCTGAAAATCACCAGAAAACATTAAGACGTTTTTTTAATGATGAAGTATAAATTGTTCTGGTAAAGTAGTATAAACCATATCCTGTTTGGAGTGTTTCTAACATGGGTGGTCATTCCGAGTTGTTCGCTCGTTGCCGTTTTTCGCAACGGAGCGATTAGGTGGAAAATGCGCATGGTACGCAGCGCGCATGCGCTAAGTTATTTATCACAAAACTTAGTAGATTTACACAAGCTTGAGCGACGTTTTCTCATCGCTCGAGTGATCGTACTGTGATTGACAGGAAGTAGGTGTTTCTGGGCGGAAACTGGCCGTTTTCAGGTAGTGTGCTAAAAAACGCAGGCGTGCCAGGAAAATACGCAGGAGTGGATGGGGAAATGGGGGAGTGGCTGGCCGAACGCAGGGCATGTTTGTGACGTCAAACCAATAACTAAACGGACTGAGGTGATCGCAAACTAGGAGTAGGTCTGGAGCTCCTGAGAAACTGCAAGGAATTATTTAGTAGCAGTTCTGCTAACCTATCGTTCGCTATTCTGCTAAGCTAAGATACACTCCCAGAGGGCGGCGGCCTAGCGTGGGCAATGCTGCTAAAAGCAGCTAGCGAACAACTCGGAATGAGGGCCATGGGGTGCAATTTAATTAAGCAGGTTGTTGAATAGCTCTGTGCACTCATTACCAGCGCTATTCAACATTCCGCTTAATTGAATTAGAGGAGGTAAAGAATGTCACCACTTAAGTCAAACACCACTGTAGAGCTCAAAGCATGTACAGCTTCCTTACACTTTATGCACTGTGAATATCTTATAATAACCAAGGCTGTCTTGATGTAATATACTGGTATTTACTGTAAATATTGGTCTTTATTTTTAAAGTGTTTATATATACAACATCTATGATGTTATATCCATTTCACTGATTGTTTCTATATATGCAAGTCTCTGGAAATTATAAGTACACCAGTGCATTGGTTATGAAAGGGTTGAACTTTCCATGCTGTCAAACCTGTGTGCCTAGCAAGTCCACGGAGGCTTTCTCAATGGGCAACAAGGGATTAGTGTGATGCAGAGAATGTATAAATATAACTGTTTCCTTCTAGATACACAAACTACATTTCCTTCACTCATAAGGAATAGCACATAAAGACAGCAGAGTACTATAATTATTTATTTATATGATTTGATTATGCAACTGTACAGGTGATGTAAGGTGCATGTGTAGATAGTGCACCTCACCTCCATCACATTCCCAAGCCAGAGGCTAGCTTATTGGTTGGGTGCTAAGTGTATAATGGTTGATGTAGGTTTTACAGCAAAGTCACTAAGATGTAGACACGGGTGTTGGTACAGGTGTATGATGGGGTACAGGTGTTGGTACAGGTGTATGATGTTGTACAGGTGTTGGTACAGGTGTATGATGGTGTACAGGTGTATGATGCAGTGCAGCACAGTAGTTCATATTGTAATAACTGGGGTGCCAAATGATCTTTTATCTCAAAGTAAACTCTCTAAGTTTACTCTTCCACCACATATCTTGGGTTGCAAAAAGCATAAAAATAGGTATTCAACTGCTTTCATGTAGGTTACGAATATGGTTTCAGCAAACTTTAGAATTACATCAGCAAACATATTTGTTTTTACTGTATAAAAACTAAAATAAAACCACTAAGGCCGTAGAACAAACTGCATTCAGAAACAGAAATGTCACAAATCCCTGCGGAGAGTCTAAGTGTGTCCTCGATTGCTATGTGTGAACTTGACCTTTTTGATACTGTACAGAGAAGCCGCATCCCCCATTTCTGCTCCTCCTCCAAATGCGGGGACTAGCAGGAGAAGTATAGCTGATGACATAAAAACTGAGGATGCCATTGTGGAATTGCAAGAGGATGAGGAGGATATTTGTGTGGCTGATGCTGGTGCTAATGAGGATGTTGAGGATGCTGTTTGTGTAAGTCAGGCACCAGTGGAAGCAGCTCTTGGCCATGATAAGAAGAAGGCCATTGTCATGCCTGGGCATAGGCCCAACAAATCCCCCTCTTATGTGTGGAATTATTTTTACCCGAATCCTGACAACATTTGAAACTGGCAGTCCAGCACCAACTAGCTCCCTTCTCACAACTAGATCCCAGCACCTGCAATCTCCACCCCCAACACCTTCACCCTCAATATCCTCAGTAATGTTCGATGTAGTCCTGCATCCAATTTGTTAAGGCTAAGTGACTCCTCCCTTATGCAGGATTCTTCAGAATAATCATTGGGGTCGATTCAATTCAGCAACAGATGAATAGCGCCGGGAATTAGCTCCCGACGCTATTCAATTCAGCTACTAGTTACCAGCAATTGTCGGGAATTCTTCTCTCACCCCCGGGGCACAGGATCCTGCTGATTACTCACACAGAGGATTTCCTACTCAGGTTGTTTAATCAGGAGTAAGTAACACAGACTGCAGTTTGCATGCTGAGTGCAAGCAGGTCAGGATGTACTTAGATCTGGTGTGCTGGTTAAAACCCAGCATGAAAGATAGACTGATCTACAGGAGAGATGGCACAGGTAATTCACAGAATATGAGAAATCCAGTCAGGATTGTGACTCTCTACAATCTTAGAGGAGTAACCTCTTATGTCTTAATTTATTCCAAATCTTATTAAGATGGGGTTCAAATTCATCCTCGCTGCTGGTGATTCGTTTGACTGTAAGAAGCTGTGAGTATGGCAGACCTCAGATCAGGGATGGAGGGTGGTGACTTTGGGTGGCTAAAAGTGTGTTGCGGTCGGTTTCTTTGGTAAAGATGTAATTAATTTATTGTTATCCTTGCACATAAGGACATCCAAAGATATATCTGAGATAAACTCATGTCGAACGTGAATTTAATGGGACACTCAAGTTTATCGATGTTGCCAATACAGGTATGTTGTTTGAAGAGGTCTTCTGGGCCAGTCCACATCAAGAGTACATTGTCAATGTAGCTTGTATAGAAATGGATATACTGTACCATCTGAAGAAGAGCAGATGCTCAATCCAGAACATATACATATTTGCGTACGGTCAAGCCCATCGCACACCCTGTATGCTGGACAAAAAAAATCCATATTAAAGAAAAATAATCCTTTTGAGGGTTAACTGAAGGAGTTTAAAAAAAAGTCAATTGAGGCCCGTCATAATCATCATTGGTTTTTGAGGAGTCTAGTTGCATTTAGCCCATCATCATGAGGGATGCTGGTGTAGAGGCTATTAATGTCCACTGAGTAAAGCCATGGGGTAAATTTACTAAGATGGGAGTTCTATTTAACATGGGATGTGGCCCATAGCAACCAATCAGATTCTACTTCTCATTTATCTAGCACCGTCTAGAAGATAATACCTGGAATCTGATTGGTTGCTATGGGCAACATCCCATCTTAAACAGAAATCCCATTTTAGTGAATTTACCCCCAGGTGTCTGTTGGAAGTGTTCCAAGATTCTCCAATTTAAGGAGTAATGAAGTGGTATCTTGTAAATAGCTGGATTTAGATTGGATGCAGGGCTGTATGAAGTGGTCAAGAAACAGAGTGAATCCCTTTGCCGAAATGATCGGCCTTCCAGGTGGTTTAAAAAGCCTCTGTTGAATTGTGGGCAGGCAGTATAGAATTGGAGTATGTGGGAAATCAGTTTTCAAGTAAGATACCACTTCAGAGGGAATGTTTTTTTTTCCATTGCCACTGCATGGTAACTTGGTAAAGACCGCCGCCATATTGGATAACTGAGAGTATACTTCTGCTGAAAACCAGGACATATACCTAATGGACACATTGGTGGAAATTAACTAAGCTCCCAGCACCAGGCTTTTGGACCGGCCCTACTTCCAAAAATATGTGGGTCAAAGGGCGTAGGGGTCCCCCGTATTTTTTAAACCTGCACCGGGTTTCACTAGCCAAGGAGATAATGCCACAGCCGGGGGACACATTTATATAGGTCCCTGCGGCTGTGGCATTATCCCCCCAAACTAGTCACCACTGGCCAGGGTTCCCTGGGGCAGTGGGGACCGCCCCAATAAAGGGGTCACCCGCCAGGCTCCCAATGTCGAGGGATGAAGCCCGGGGCTGTCCCTGCCATCTGTGGGCTGAGTGGTAGGCTGATAGCCCATGTGTAGAAAAAAGAATATTGTCTTGTTGTGGAACTACAAGTCCCAGCAAGTCTCCCCAAGCTGGTACTTGGAGAACCACAAGTACCAGCATGCAGGGCAGTAAAGAGCCTGCTGGTACCTGTGGTTCCACAGTAAAAGATTTATAAAAAAAAACCACAGGACACACACCGTGAAATTACAATTTAATTGAAACATACATGCACACTTATACACACATACTTACCTAGTGTCCCACGGAGCCCCTCAATCCACTTGTCTAGCAGAATCCACGGGTACCTGTAAATAAAAATAATTATACTCCCCTAATCCACTGTAGATCGAATCCTCCTCAGTCCATGTAGGCATCCAGGGGTTAAAAAAAAACCCCGCAAAAATCCCAGTCCACGTAACTAAAGGGGATCCATGTTTACAAATAGACCCCTTTTCCCCAAATGCCGGGACCCCTTGTGACTCCTGTCATTTGGGAACCCACCAGCCAATCAGGGAGTACCATGTCATATCGCTCTCCTGATTGGTATTTACAGGTACCCGTGGATTCTACTGGACAAGGGGACCGATGGGCTCCGTGGGACACTAGGTAAGTATGTGTGTGTGTGTGTTTGTGTGTGTGTGTGTGTGTGTTTCAATAAAATTGTACTTTCACGGTGTGTGTGTCCTGTGTTTTTTTTTTATAAATCTTTTACTGTGGAACCACAGGTACCAGCAGGCCCTTTACTGCCCTGCATGGTGGTACTTGTGGTTCTCCAAGTACCAGCTTGGGGAGACTTGCTGGGACTTGTAGTTCCACAAGAAGATATTCTTTTTTTTACACATGGGCTATCAGCCTGCCACTCAGCCCACAGATGGCAGGGACAGCCCCGGGCTTCATCCCTGACCCTTGGGTCCCTGGAGGTGGAGGAGAACCCTTTATTGGGGGTGGGGGGGGGTACCCATTCCAACAGGGAACCCCGGCTATATAAATGTGTC
Organism: Pseudophryne corroboree; assembly: GCF_028390025.1. Taxonomy (NCBI): domain Eukaryota; kingdom Metazoa; phylum Chordata; class Amphibia; order Anura; family Myobatrachidae; genus Pseudophryne; species Pseudophryne corroboree. The sequence continues at coordinate 347,541,471 of NC_086445.1, forward strand.
CCCCGGCTGTGGCATTGGGGATGATTCAGACCTGATCGTAGCAGCTACGATCATCCACACTGACATGCAGGGGGACACCCAGCACAAGGCTAGTCCGCCCCGTATGTCAGGCCCGGCCCCACCCCACAAGTACAAAAGCATCGTACAGCGGCGATGCTTTTGTACTTGAAGAGTTAACTCTCAGCCAGCGCAGTTCCTGCGTGCTGGCCGGGAGTTACTTATCGTTGTGATGGTCGCAGCGGCTGCGTGCCGCCCCCTCCCGCCCAGCGACCGTCTCTGCTCAATCAGGCAGAGGCAACCGCTGGGCTACGACAGCCGTCGGCTGTCTGGCATGCTCCGGCGCCGCATGCGTACTTCTGACCTGATCACTGCGCTGCGATGAACGGTAGCGTGCGATCAGGTCAGAATGACCCCCATTATCTCCTTGGCTAGTGGAGCCCGGCGCTGGTTTAAAAAATACGGGGGGACCCTTACATCCTTTGTCCAAGAGCTCGGTGTTGGTTGTTAAAATACTAGGGAATTCTACGCAAATTTTTCCAGGTATTTTAACAACCAGGACTGGCTCAAAGAGCCCGGGGCTGGTTATGCTTAAGAGGGGGAACCCCACTTTTTATTTTTAACTATTTAAATACTGTACACAATGAAGCCTTGCACGGATCTCCCTGATCCAGCCGTGCTTCATTGTGTTATGTCCAGCAGCGTTTTACTAATCTCTCTCGTAAAACACTGCCCGACAATACGAATTACACCGCCATCAGTGAACTGTAATTGTAAAAACACAGTAGTTTAGTAAATCACAGTGTTTTTCCCCCCCAAAAAAGTTGCAATCTTAAACGGCCGATTTCAGCCAACATTGATCTTGGCTGAAATAGGCCGAAACACGAATATTAGTAAATTTACCCCATTGTATAAAATTAAGCAGCAAGACAACGCAGTTGGTGGCGTGAATGGTAGAACTATCCCGCTGGCCTAGCTCCTCCTGGTGTCGTGGCCCCTCCCCCTGACGTCAGAGGTCCTTTCTCCAACTTGATTCTAGCATCTACTTAGGAGGAATATTCCTGCACTAACATGTTTCTGGTGTTTTCGCTATACTTGTTAATAAAGTTGCATGTTTACAGAGTTAGAAACAGGAAGCGGCGGCTGCGGAAGTGACGCTACCCAATGGCATGTCACGGCCGCTGGCGACACTGTCTGATCTGCGCTGTTGCTGGGCAGCGGCGTGGGAGGAACGGCCTGCCTTGTGCGCGTCCCCGTATGTGTCGTGTTCGAGGTGCGCGTGCCCATCATCTTACTGGTGGAACAGGGAACGCTTTTGTCGCCGCTTGAGGTAGTACATACTGCGGGCCCAATTGCCGCCACCCTCTCACCCGCCGGACTGCCCTGTCAGACATGGGCTGCTTTTTCTCTAAGAAAGCGAAGAGGAAGGGAAGCTCCAAGGGCGCAGAACAGCAGCAGCAGGATGGGGAGGAGAGCAGGCAGCAGTACAGCTGGGATAAGCGAGAGAAGGTGAGCAGCTGTATCCCTGCGGCATGTACCTGTAACGTAGTGACTTGTCTCCTCCTGTATGTGATGCCTGTACATACATGTGCCTCCTGCATACACAGCTGGGTGTGCCCAGAATCACCAGCAAGGGTTCCCCTTTATGTGGGCATGCATGTATTCCTGGCTTAGCTGTTATTAGAGGGTGGGAGATAGCGCATGTACATTGCAGCGAGCCTTTATTGCATGACACATTACTGCAGTCTGCTTTTGAGTGTATGTGACTGGCGCAGACCCATCTTCTCTTTCCTTCACTCTATTGTTTGCGTAATCACCCTTAGCAGTAGTGTCCACATAATAGGGGTTTGCATGCTTAACACATGACTGAAATAAAAACTATTATACAGTAGGAAGATATTGCTCAGTTTATTTCTAAGCTTGCCACATACTGTAGGGATAGACATTGGCAATGCCAAATCTTGTATTTAGAACAGACGGATACATACAAAGGGAAGAAGGTGTGGCTGTGGAACAGGGTGGTGAGCGCCCAGCTCCTGACAGTTTACAGTTGAGGTTATCAAAGGACAATTTAGGGGTCTAATCATGAGGCAGTAAAAAGTGTAAAGTGAGCCAGTGGAGAAGTTGCCCATGGCAACCAATTAGCTGCTACATATCATTTTATAGAATGCATTTTATAAAGGTTACCTCAACACTGATTAGTTGCCATGGTATACGGTCGCCAGGGTGACCACACTTTGGTTGACAGTCATTAGGTCGACACGGCAAAAGGTCGATATGAGTTTTTGAAAAAAAATATTTTTTAATACGATCCACTTGGTCTACGATTGGGAATAGTAACCTTGCCTGAAGCATGGTGAGCGAACACAGTGCACTAATTCAGGTTCCCGGTCACTCAATGAAGAAAACGACACCAACATTTTAAAAAAAAAACTCATGTCGACCTATTTCCATGTTGACCTATGTCAGGTGTCGACCTAGTCACTGTCGACCAATAGTGGTCAACCTAATGACTGTCGACTTAAGTGTGGTCGACCCTATGACCCACACCTAGTTGCCATGGGTAACTTCTCCACTGGCTCACTTTTCCACACTTCTAACTGCTTTATGAATAGACCCCTTAGTCCCGGTTTACATCACAGCATGATGTATTAAATGGTTAATATAACATGTTTTATATTGCAAAAGTATATTGACCGTTCTATATACAGTTTCCCCCATTTGCACACTAAATTATGGTCCAGTTATCAGCCCACAACTTTCTACATATAAGAACTTTAGAAGTGTATACATCAGGCCAGAAGGAAAGCGCCAACTACTGTACTTGTGAGAAGTCTCTGTAAAAAATGTTACTTCTCTTTTCTTGTTATGTTCTACATTATTATTCATTAAACTACATGTTATAAAATGAAGATCAAGAAAGTTACAATTGTCCAGTTGTGTATTTGGGAGAATTTTCCCTGCAGTCTGCTGCTGTCTCACTGCACCCAGGAGCGTAAGTGAGAGAGCCCATGATTTCCATACCTGTGATGATAGAGGCATGTTTGGCAGTTATTACCCCTTTCCCACTAGCTCTTAGAAACACTGGTAAATGTGCGGGGGCGCGCATTTACCCGTGTTTTACCCTAGTGGAAAAGGGTTCCCCGGCAAATTCCCGGATTAAGTGATCCGGGAATCCTACCCGGGTAGCTAGGCTAGCTGTCTAGTGTGAACGGGTGCTGTGTCGAGGCGACACGGCTTCCGTTCACAGTGTATAGGGAGGGCGGCGCTGGGAGATCATGTGATCTCCCAGCGCTGCCCCTACCGCGTCAGTAGTAGCGTCACCATCCCGGCAATATGCCGGGTTGGTGAGCGCTGTTCAAAAGGGGCTGTAGCACGGCTGTGACCCATGCTTTAGTGGAAAAATAAGATTTTACTTACCGGTAAAACTATTTCTCCTTCATCCACTAGGGGCCACTGGAGTGTAGTTACAATGGGGAAATAGTAGGCAGTAATTGGGAGCTGGCACTTTAAAATTCTCACACTGTGGCTAGCTCCTCCCCTACTATCTCCCCTCCAAGCCAGTCTTAGTTTAGTGCCCGATGTGAGCTGGTCACTTGGGTTTAGCTGAAGAAATTTTTCTTTTTTCTTTATTATTTTATTTTTCTTTCTTACACTCACAGACTGGCAGCTCTGCCACTGCCAGTCTGCACCGTGGGAGCTGCCGGCGGGGTCCCATCGCAGCTGCGTGCGGCTCGGGATGGGCCCCGGCTGAGGGAGACACTGAGCTCTCCTGAGTTGGCCGGACACCGCTGCGTGCGGTGCATGTCGGGGCCATTCCATCCAGCAGAAGATTTCCGGCAGCATGGCAGCGGTGAGTATCAGCGGCCGGACACCGCTGCGTGCGGCGCGTGTCGGGGCCGCCCCACCAGCAGAAGATTCCGGGGCCGGACACCGCTGCGGGCGGCGCGTGTCGGGCCGCCCTGTCAAGCAGTGTAACACCGCTAAGTGCGGCGTGTGTCGGGAAGGACAGCGGTGAGTACAATCTCTCCCCTCCCCTCCCCTCCCCCCCCCCCCCCCCCCCTCCCTCCCTCCTCCTTCCATAATGTTTGCATATGTGGCCCCCTATACCGGAGCGTATAAAGGGCGCATTTGGGGTTTTAGATGGGAGCTTCAGCCCGCTCTGTAAGCGGGCTCAGCGATCTCCACTCCCCGGCCGCAGTATACAGGCAGCCGGTTATGCAGAGCTTATTTTTACACAAAAAAGTTTGAATTGGGCACCAATAGTGGAGGGGGCGGAGCTAACTCCTGCTCCGTTCGGCGCTAAGCACTCTCCGCTCCCCGGCCGCAGCATACAGGCGGCCGGGGAGATACAGGCGCTTCCCGCTTCATGTACAGCGGGTTTTCATTTTTGAAATTGGCGCCGGAGCGGTGGGGCGGAGCTAACTCCCGCGCTGTAGGCTCAGCGCTCTCCGCCCCCCGGCCGCGGCAGCAGCGCGTACAGGTCCCCGGCCGCTCCAGCAGCGCGTACTCCGGCCTCTCCAGCACCTCCGCTCCAGTACCTCCGCTCCCCCGGCCGCTCCAGCACATTTTAAAGGTGAGGCTGATATTCCCGCTTTGCTCAGCGGGCTCCCGGCGGCGGCTCCCAGCGCTCATTGTCACAAAGGGGGATTTTAGTTTTCTGTGCAGGGAGATAAGATATTGGGTTTATCTCACTTTGGCAGCCATTCCTTCCTGCAGGAGAGTCCTCTGCCCGGCATTCCATACAGGAGCCTGCTATATAACAGGAGCTGGGGATCAGCTCATTAAGGATTTAAATCTAGTGTGCAATAACAGTTTTTCACACAGTATTTATCTACCCTGTTGGGTGTTTGTTTGTGTATATAGATATATGTGTGTGTATATATATATATATATATATATATATATATATATATATATATATATATATATATATACACAAACAGAGAACCCAGCACTCACCAAAGTAAACTCACTTATCCTCAACAATTCAATAAATAAATGATGGGGGTTTAGTTGGTGGATTGGCCAATGCACGGAAGCCTGTATACCGATTCAAGGTACCCCACCTTCATACAGGTCCTACACTATCACAGAGTCTTAAAACCTGACTACCACACTGCTGCATCATCTGCCTATTAGAGTGATGTGGTCATGGGCTGGTGCGGTGAGTGCTGTGGTTTTTACTCTGTGTGTATATGAAGGGGTTAATCTATGGTTAGCTCTTATTAACCGTGGCCACTAGCTTTCTCATGCACCCCTGTGTGGACTTCATTATCCTGAACCTGTCTCAGCTGTTTTTTAGCAATCATCTTTGAGCCAGTGCAATAGGTGACTAGTGTGCCTTTAAAAGCCATAAAGTCTGTGGCAGGTACACATTACATCTAGCAGGCAGATGATGCAGCAGTGTGGTAGTCAGGTTTTAAGACTCTGTGATAGTGTAGGACCTGTATGAAGGTGGGGTACCTTGAATCGGTATACAGGCTTCCGTGCATTGGCCAATCCACCAACTAAACCCCCATCATTTATTTATTGAATTGTTGAGGATAAGTGAGTTTACTTTGGTGAGTGCTGGGTTCTCTGTTTGTATTTATTAGAGTGATGTGGTCATGGGCTACATGCACCCCGCCCTGTGAGTGGTAAGTACAGCTGTGTACCCCGCTTCTGTGGTGGAGAGTGCAGTGTTACATGCACCCCACCCTGTGAGTGGTAAGTGCATAGCTGTGCCCCGCTTCTGGTGCGGTGAGTGCTGTGGTTTTTACTCTGTGTGTATATGTGTATATATATATATATATATATATATATATATATATATATATATATGTATGTATGTATGTATGTATGTATGTATGTATATGTATGTATGTATATGTATATATGTATGTATATGTATGTATATGTATGTATATGTATGTATATGTATGTATATATATATATGTATGCCCCGCCTTGCCACATAACACTTTCCCCCATCTCTTCTCGCGGGCTGGCCAACATTTTGAAAAGCCAGCGGAACCTCCGAAAACATCTGGTGCGCCTAAATTAGCGGTACGCTACATACAGGGCGGGGTGTTGCCTTCCCTTTATTATTCCTTGGTGTCACTGGGTACTAATGCTATTGGCAATTTGGGGAATGTGTGTGTATATATATATATCAGTGTGGCTCAGCACACTAATCCCCTAAACACCCAACCACAGAGGCCTGGGTTCAAGTACCACAACAGATACTTTAAGGCACAAATAGCGCTGCGGCTCAGTACGCTAGGAGCGGGTATCTCAACAGGGGGACCGGGGTTTTGAATCCCAACTTTAAGGGGAGCTCCTATGGCCTAGTGGCTAAGACTCCTGTCCCACAGCGCAACGCTACTGGTTCACTAGAAAGTTTATATGGAATTGTGTAGGTCTCTACACATTATAGTGCAGACCTTACATAGCGCTGTGTTTATTTAACCCACCTTTTCTCCTTTCGTTTGTCTCACCTGGGATAGTCAAAGAATTCCCTCTTAGGTGTACAGTATGCGGTGGAGCCATCTGCTCAGCCCTCCACGCACCTGCAGGACACTCCTGTTTGAACAGCTCAGATTACGCAGGTAATGTCACTATGAACCAGAGACCTTGTACGTCATTTCACCTCTCCAGGTTTCTAAAAGAACCTTGCTAACCTCCCAGATTACACGACTCGGCAGTGGAAAGGCCCCTCTGGGAGGAGGCGAGAGATGCCCAGGATACAGAGGATGTCTGTTTTCGGTGCAGTCTCAACCAGTGTCTCAGAATATCCAGGTGCATTATACAGCAGTTCGTCTGATACTGTAGGTAAAGAAGGCGGACACGTCAGGTCCATCAGGGTTCGACGCCGATAACGAAATGGTCCAGTTTCGGATGAGCTGGACAGGCTCCGGTAGGCGGCTTGCAGACACCCGCATACACAATTTCAGGTATAAAACAATGTTTGTTTTCCTATCCTCTCCCCGCAGACGGAGGGGAATGGTATCAGAACCTCTCCAGGGTTTACCCCTCGATGTATCACCGGTCCAACATGCTGCCGTTTTCCTGAAGCAACATTGCTCAGGTATCCATCGAAGACACATATACGGCAGCCGGGTTCTACCTTGTCCGGAGCAGGTAGGTTGTGGACCAATTGTCCTCTAGGTTACAGAATATTTCGCATCAGGATCAACTAATATTTTGGTACAGGTCAGAATCACGATTCTGCTTTATCTTCTTTGGAGGTCTCCACGTCTGCAGACTCGGAACCTGCATTTTCGCTTGGGCTGTCTTAACCCGACGACCTCTGGGGCTGCGACAGTGACAGGTGAACATGAAATCCTACGGGGCAGATGGTTCAGGAGAAGGAACTTTCTGCAGGATTTCTTGAACCATTGGAGGTAAGTCCACTTTTCTTTCTTCTACTGCTGCCCCAGCTTCAGGGCAGACCTTTACCGGTTTTTCCTCTAGATCTTTCCGTGCCTTTCAAGCTTTCGACTCCACACACGATATCTCCGTCGCCAGGGGATCTCAGGGTGACAGGCTGAAGCAGCGGTTCAGCATCCTCGGTCCAGTCTGAGTTTAGGTCATCCTATACACCCACTACAGGTCAAACCTTCCTACCACCTGGAGGGTCCCAGGGTAGGGACATGTCGGTGGTCCTACGGGGAGTACTGAGAAGGATTGGGCGGTTACAGACTAGATTTTGCAGTACAACCGTTTCAGGAGTCAAGAGAGTCATACTGCAGGCGGCACTCCATATGCTTCTAACCGCAAAGGGTGTTGATCCCTGTTTCTCAGATATCCTTTGAATCGGGACAGTTCTCAGGCCTTTGTTTTCTGTTCACGTTCCGAAGCCAGTTGGCTAGGCCAGGCCTATTCTGGCCTTACAATCCTTTCGGTCTGTGATTGCTAGTTTTGAACAAGAAAGGGAGTTTTACATGTCCCTTGTCTTCAGGGGATGCCTGTTTACTGATTTCCGTTGGACGGGCTTTTCTCAGATTCGCATTACAGGATTCTCATTTTCACTGTCAGTCCTTTCCTTTCGGTCTCTCTTCCGCTCCCACAGGGTTCAGGAAGATCACACAATAACTCTTTTTCAAGGACAGTAGGTAACGTTGGTTCCCTAATGGGACAATCTACTGCTACTATCCCACTCTGTACATTAGGTGGCTTCTGAATATCCGGAGGATCCAGGAGCTTCTGGTTCGACAGATCCAATCTATGCTCCTCGTAGACGTTTCTCAACACGGTCCGTCAGAGGATTTTTTCCTTCCTCGGCACCAGGTACTCTATTCCTTCAGTCAAGTTGCGACGCAATGAGTGGTCGCCTACATTCCTCTCTGAGCGGGGGAGAACAATCTTTTTTCCAGGTCAAGCCTTCAGGTCAGACTCCCGGGTGAGGGAACATTCCCCGGAGTTTTGTCAGCCGGTCCGCTGTGGGCGGAGATTTCGGATTGACCTCAGGGCGTTCTGACTGACTCTTTAACCCTTTACTACTCTCGGACGTGAGCTCTGGCGGCAGTAGCCGAGGAGGCCCTCAGGGCTCCGGGGAGTTTTCTGGTTACTCTATCCTGCCTCCTTTTCTATTTCTACCTCATGTTCGGTAACACAGGAGGGAATTATGCGTGCTAGTCCTCTCGGTGGGCTGGTTGGGCCACGCATGACTTGAAGATACAGATACACCTGTTGTCAGTAGAGGAGCCTGGGCTCCTACCTCGACTGGACTGTCTACTTCAACAGGGTCCTTTTCTTTGTTCAATCTTACACTTGTTTTGTTTAACCGGGTGACTGTTCACGAGACCTCAGAAGGGAGGAGTTCCCTAGTTCGGGTTAGGCCTACTGGGCCCCGATTTCAGAAGTCTGTTACCTCTTCTCGCTTTTGCCACTTTTGGAAAACTTTATGGGACCTAATAAAGATAAAAGGGGTTTTCCCCTTCTTTCAGTTACCATTCATCTTTGGTTTCTCTGGGAAGTTTGGCTCCGCTGCGCTTTAAACCACAATGACCGGAATTTTAGCTCTCTGCCTTTTTCGGTTTTCTTCCAAAAGAGATTAGCCTAGCGGCCGTAAGTTCGGCCTCTTTTTTTCAGGGAGTACTCTATTGGCAACTCCCCCGGCTGAGCTTCGGCCTCAGCAGTCATTTCTTCCAGAGGGAATGTCCATTTTTCATATAAATCTGACACTAGTGTTTTTCGGTCCTCTTTGAATGTTGTCAGGGCTCACCGACTCTCTCTACAGAGGTCTTAGGCTATTCGACGAAGTGTTTTTCTTCTTTGTTCTGTACGATGCTCCCGTGCTAAATAGCCAGGGTCCCAGCATACGCTGGGCCGTTGGATACATCTGACCATCAGACAGTCTTCTTGGCGGTTGCTAGGGAGCCTCCGTTTTCCATTTCAGCGCACTTTACGCGCGTTGCAAGACCTTCGTGGGCGGCTTCCCGTGGGATCTCCATGAATACTTTGTCGGGCGGCTACTTGGTCGGACCGACATTCGTTTAGTCAAATTCTACAAGTTTGACACTTTTGCGGCCTCTGCATCACAGTTTGGCCGAGCAGTTTTTACAGGACTCTCAGCGCTCTCCCACCCGTTTTTGGGAGCTCTGGGACGTCCCCATTGTAACTACACTCCAGTGGCCCCTAGTGGATGAAGGAGAAATCAGGATTTTGGTACTTACCGATAAATCCCTTTCTCCGATTCCACAGGGGCCACTGGACGCCCGCCCAGCGCTGTTCCTCCTTGTTTTTTGCTTAAAGGTTTGCAGATCACCATATGACTGCTTGTTGAGTTCAGGCTAGCCTGGTTTTTGTCAGGTTCTGTTCCAGGTTTAGTTTGGGTTATCCTGGTTTACAGGGCGTCATTATCCTCCTCTACCTTAAGGTTTGTTTATTCCATCTCTCATCGGGCACAGTTTTACGTAGACTGGCTTGGAGGGGAGATAGTAGGGGAGGAGCTAGCCACAGTGTGAGAATTTTAAAGTGCCAGCTCCCAATTACTGCCTACTATTTCCCCATTGTAACTACACTCCAGTGGCCCCTGTGGAATCGGAGAAAGGGATTTATCGGTAAGTACCAAAATCCTGATTTCTCGTAGTCCGTAGTGGATGCTGGGGACTCCATAATGACCATGGGGAATAGACGGGCTCCGCAGGAGACAGGGCACTTTAAGAAAGAATTTGGATTCTGGTGTGTTCTCGCTCCTCCCTCTATGTCCCTCCTCCAGACCTCAGTTAGAGAAACTGCCCGGAAGAGCTGACAGTACAAGGAAAGGATTTTGGTATCCAGGGCAAGACTCATACCAATCACACCGTATAACTCGTGATAAACTTACCCAGTTAACAGTATGAACAACAACGGAGCATCAGATCAACCCTGATGCAACCAAACATAACCCTTATTTAAGCAATAACTATATACAAGTATTGCAGAAGAAGTCCCCACTTGGGACGGGCGCCCAGCATCCACTACGGACTACGAGAAATAGATTTACCGTCGAGTAAAATCTTATTTTCTCTAACGTCCTAGTGGATGCTGGGGACTCCGTAAGGACCATGGGGATTATACCAAAGCTCCCAAACGGGCGGGAGAGTGCGGATGACTCTGCAGCACCGAATGAGCAAACACAAGGTCCTCCTCAGCCAGGGTATCAAACTTGTAGAACTTTGCAAAAGTGTTTGAACCTGACTAAGTAGCTGTTCGGCAAAGCTGTAATGCCGAGACCCCTCGGGCAGCCGCCCAAGAAGAGCCCACCTTCCTTGTGGAGTGGGCTTTTACTGATTTTGGAAGCGGCAATCCAGCCGCAGAATGAGCCTGCTGAATCGTGTTACAGATCCAGCGAGCAATAGTTTGCTTTGAAGCAGGAGCACCCAGCTTGTTGGATGCATACAGGATAAACAGCGACTCAGTTTTCCTGGATCTAGCCGTTCTGGCTACATAAACCTTCAAAGCCCTGACCACATCTAGTAACTCGGAATCCTCCAAGTCACGAGTAGCCACAGGCACCACAATAGGTTGGTTCATATGAAAAGATGACACCACTTTTGGCAGAAATTGTGGACGGGTCCGCAATTCTGCCCTGTCCATATGGAAAACCAGATAGGGGCTTTTGTGACAAAGCCGCTAATTCTGACACACGCCTAGCCGAAGCCAAGGCTAATAGCATGACCACCTTCCACGTGAGATATTTTAACTCCACCGTTTTGAGTGGCTCAAACCAGTGTGACTTCAGGAAACTCAACACCACGTTAAGATCCCAAGGTGCCACTGGAGGCACAAAAGGGGGAAGAATATGCAGCACTCCCTTTACAAACGTCTGAACTTCAGGAAGAGAAGCCAGTTCTTTTTGAAAGAAAATGGATAGGGCCGAAATCTGGACCTTAATGGAACCCAATTTCAGGCCCAAAGTCACTCCCGACTGTAGGAAGTGAAGGAAACGGCCCAGCTGGAATTCCTCCGTAGGGGCATTCCTGGCCTCACACCAAGCAACATATTTTCGCCATATACGGTGATAATGTTTAGCCGTCACGTCCTTCCTAGCCTTTATCAGCGTAGGAATAACCTCATCCGGAATGCCTTTTTCTGCTAGGATCCGGCGTTCAACCGCCATGCCGTCAAACGCAGCCGCGGTAAGTCTTGGAACAGACAGGGCCCCTGTTGCAACAAGTCCTGTCTTAGAGGCAGAGGCCATGGGTCCTCTGTGAGCATTTCTTGCAGATCTGGATACCAAGTCCTTCTTGGCCAATCCGGAACAATGAGTATTGTTCTCACTCCTCTTTTTCTTATGATTCTCAGCACCTTGGGTATGAGAGGAAGAGGAGGAAATACATAAACCGACTGGAACACCCACGGTGTCACTAGTGCAGAGGTTCTCAAACTTGGTCCTCGTGGGCCCACACAGACAGTGCATGTTTTGCAGGTCTCCTCACAGAATCACAAGTGAAATAATTAGCTCCACCTGTGGACCTTTTAAAATGTCAGTGAGTAATTAATACACCTGTGCACCTGCTGGGTTACCTGCAAAACATGCACTGTGTGGGCCCACGAGGACCAAGTTTGAGAACCTCTGCACTAGTGCGTCTACAGCTATCACCTGAGGGTCTCTTGACCTGGCGCAAAACCTCTGTAGCTTTTTGTTGAGGCGGGATGCCATCATGTCCACCTGTGGCAGTTCCCACCGACTTGCAATCTGCGTGAAGACTTCTTGATGAAGTCCCCACTCTCCCGGGTGGAGGTCGTGCCTGCTGAGGAAGTCTGCTTCCCAGTTGTCCACTCCCGGAATGAACACTGCTGACAGTGCTCTTACGTGATTCTCCGCCCAGCGAAGAATTCTGGTGGCTTCCGCCATCGCCACCCTGCTCCTTGTGCCGCCTTGGCGGTTTACATGAGCCACTGCGGTGATGTTGTCTGACTGAATCAGAACCGGTTGGTCGCGAAGCAGGGTCTCCGCTTGACGTAGGGCGTTGTATATGGCCCTTAGTTCCAGGATATTGATGTGAAGGCAAGTCTCCTGACTTGACCACAGACCTTGGAAATTTCTTCCCTGTTTGACTGCCCCCCACCCTCGGAGGCTTGCATCCGTGGTCACCAGGACCCAGTCCTGAATGCCGAATCTGCGGCCCTCGAGAAGGTGAGCTCTCTGCAGCCACCACAGGAGAGACACCCTGGCCCTGGGGGATAGGGTGATCAGCCGATGCATCTGTAGATGTGATCCGGACCACTTGTCCAACAGATCCCATTGAAAGGTCCTCGCATGGAACCTGCCGAAGGGAATGGCCTCGTATGATGCCACCATCTTTCCCAGGACTCGCGTGCAGTGATGCACCGACACCTGTTTTGGTTTTAATAGGTCTCTGACCAGTGTCATGAGCTCCTGAGCCTTCTCCATCGGGAGATATACCCTCTTCTGGTCTGTGTCCAGAATCATGCCCAGGAAGGGCAGACGAGTTGTAGGAATCAACTGCGACTTTGGAATATTTAGAATCCAGCCGTGCTGTTGTAACACTTCCCGAGAGCGTGCTACGCTGATCAGCAACTGCTCTCTGGACCTCGCCTTTATGAGGAGATCGTCCAAGTATGGGATAATTGTGACCCCTTGCTTTCACAGGAGCACCATCATCTCCGCCATTACCTTAGTAAATATTCTCGGTGCCGTGGAGAGACCAAACGGCAACGTCTGGAATTGGTAATGACAATCCTGTACCACAAATCTGAGGTACTCCTGATGAGGTGGATAAATGGGGGACATGAAGGTTAGCATCCTTTATGTCCAGAGACACCATAAAATCCCCCCCTTCCAGGCTTGCGATGACCGCTCTGAGCGATTCCATCTTGAACTTGAACCTTTTCAGGTATATGTTCAGGGATTTTAAATTCAATATGGGTCTGACCGAACAGTCCGGTTTCGGTACCACAAACATGGTCGAATAGTAACCCCTTCCCTGTTGAAGGAGGGGAACTTTTACCACCACCTGCTGAAGATACAATTTGTGAATTGCAGCTAACACTATTTCTCTAACGTCCTAAGTGGATGCTGGGGACTCCGTAAGGACCATGGGGAATAGCGGCTCCGCAGGAGACTGGGCACATCTAAAGAAAGCTTTAGGACTATCTGGTGTGCACTGGCTCCTCCCCCTATGACCCTCCTCCAAGCCTCAGTTAGATCTCTGTGCCCGAACGAGAAGGGTGCACATTAGGGTCTCTCCTGAGCTTCTTAGTGAAAGTTTTAGTTTAGGTTTTTTATTTTCAGTGAGACCTGCTGGCAACAGGCTCACTGCATCGAGGGACTAAGGGGAGAAGAAGCGAACTCACCTGCGTGCAGAGTGGATTGGGCTTCTTAGGCTACTGGACATTAGCTCCAGAGGGACGATCACAGGCCCAGCCTGGATGGGTCCCAGAGCCGCGCCGCCGGCCCCCTTACAGAGCCAGAAGGCAGAAGAGATCCGGAAAATCGGCGGCAGAAGACGTCCTGTCTTCAACAAGGTAGCGCACTGCAGCTGTGCGCCATTGCTCTCAGCACACTTCACACTCCGGTCACTGAGGGTGCAGGGCGCTGGGGGGGAGCGCCCTGAGACGCAATAATAAACACCTTGGATGGCAAAAAAATGCATCACATATAGCTCCTGGGCTATATGGATGCATTTAACCCCTGCCAAAATACATAGAAAAACGGGAGATAGGCTCCGCCCCCTTATCGGCGGCCTTATCTCCTCAGCTCACTGGCGCCATTTTCCCTCACAGCTCCGTTGGAGGGAAGCTCCCTGTCTCTCCCCTGCAGTCACTACACTACAGAAAGGGTTATAAAAGAGAGGGGGGGCACTAATTACGCGCAGTATTAAATATACAGCAGCTATAAGGGGAAAAACACTTATATAAGGAGATATATATATATATATATATATATATATATATATATATATATATATATATATATATATATATATATATATATATATATATATATATATATATATATATATATATATATATATATATATATATATAGCTCTGGTGTGTGCTGGCAAACTCTCCCTCTGTCTCCCCAAAGGGCTAGTGGGGTCCTGTCCTTGTGTGCTGTATGTCGGTACATTTGTGTCGACATGTATGAGGAGAAAAATGATGTGGAGACGGAGCAGATGCCTGTAATAGTGATGTCACCCCCTAGGGGGTCGACACCTGAGTGGATGAACTGTTGGAAGGAATTACATGAGTGTCAGCTCTGTATAAAAGACAGTGGTTGACATGAGACAGCCGGCTACTCAGCTTGTGCCTGTCCAGACGTCTCATAGGCCGTCGGGGGCTCTAAAGCGCCCGTTACCTCAGATGGCAGATATAGACGCCGACACGGATACTGACTCCAGTGTCGACGGTGAAGAGACAAATGTGACTTCCAGTAGGGCCACACGTTACATGATTGAGGCAATGAAAAATGTTTTACACATTTCTGATAATATGAGTACCACCAAAAAGGGGTATTATGTTCGGTGAGGAAAAACTACCTGTAGTTTTCCTGAATCTGAGAAATTAAATGAGGTGTGTGATGATGCGTGGTTTTCCCCCCGATAACAACTGATAATTTCAAAAATGTTATTGGCATTATATCCTTTCCCGCCAGAGGTTAGGGTGCGTTGGGAAACACCCCCTAGGGTGGATAAAGCGCTCACACGCTTGTAAGGGCTCTACCCTCTCCTGAGATGGCCGCCCTTAAGGATCCTGCTGATAGAAAGCAGGAGGGTATCCTAAAAGGTATTTACACACATACTGGTGTTATACTGCGACCAGCAATCGCCTCAGCCTGGATGTGCAGTGCTGGGTTGGCGTGGTCGGATTCCCTGACTGAAAATATTGATACCCTAGATAGGGACAGTATATTTTTGCCTATAGAGCATTTAAAAGATGCATTTCTATATATGCGTGATGCACAGTGGAATATTTGCCGACTGGCATCAAGTCTAAGTGCGTTGTCCATTTCTACCAGTAGAGCGTTATGGACACGTCAGTGGTCAGGTGATGCGTATTCCAAACGGCATTTGGAAGTATTGCCTTATTAAAGGGAGGAGTTATTTGGGGTCGGTCTTTCAGACCTGGTGGCCACGGCAACAGCTGGGAAATCCACGTTTGTACCCCAGGTCGCCTCTCAACATGAGAAGACGCCGTATTATCAGGCGCAGTCTTTTCGTGGACAAGCGGGCAAAAGATTCCTCATTTCTGCCCCGTGACAGAGGGAGAGGAAAAAGGCTGCAGATATCAGCCAGTTCCCAGGAACAGAAACCCTCTGCCAAGCCCTCAGTATGACGCTGGGGCTTTACAAGCAGAATCAGGCACGGTGGGGGGCCCGTCTCAATGAATTTCAGCGCGCAGTGGGCTCACTCGCAAGTAGACCCCTGGATCCTTCAGGTGATATCTCAGGGGTACAAATTAGAATTCGAGACGTCTCCCCCTCGCCGTTTCCTAAAGTCGGCTTTACCGATGTCTCCTTCTGACAGGGAGACTGTTTTGGAAGCCATTCACAAGCTGTATTCCCAGCAGGTGATAACAAGGTACCCCTCCTGCAACAGGGAACGGGGTATTATTCCACACCGTTGTGGTACCGAAGCCGGACGGCTCGGTGAGACCGATTCTAAATCTAAAATCTTTGAACACTTACATACAGAGGTTCAAATTCAAGATTGAGTCACTCAGAGCAGTGATTGCGAACCTGGAATAAGGGGACTACATGATGTCTCGGGACATCAAGGATGCTTACCTTCATGTCAAAAATTGACCCTTCTCATCAAGGGTACCTCAGGTTTATGGTACAGAACTGTCACTATCAGTTCAGACGCTGCCGTATGGATGGTCCACGGCACCCCGGGTCTTTACCAAGGTAATGGCCGAAATGATGATATTCCTTCGAGGGAAGGGAATCGATTCCCTGATAAGGGTAAGATCCAGGGAACAGTTGGAGGTCGGTGTAGCACTATTTCAGGTAGTGTTGCGGCAGCACGATTGGATTCTCAATATTCCAAAATCGCAGCTGGTTCCGACGACTTGTCTTCTGTTCCTAGGGATGATCCTGGACACAGTCCAGAAAAAGGCTTT
This sequence comes from Pseudophryne corroboree, assembly GCF_028390025.1. Classification (NCBI taxonomy): domain Eukaryota; kingdom Metazoa; phylum Chordata; class Amphibia; order Anura; family Myobatrachidae; genus Pseudophryne; species Pseudophryne corroboree. Next base: position 347,558,025 of record NC_086445.1, read on the forward strand.
TCTCCCCGAGGAGAAAGCCAGGGAGTTATCCGAGCTAGTCAGGAACCTCCTAAAACCGAGCCAAGTCTCAGTGCATCAATGCACAAGGGTTCTGGGTAAAATGGTGGCTTCCTACGAAGCAATCCCATTCGGCAGATTCCACGCAAGAACTTTCCAGTGGGACCTGCTGGACAAATGGTCCGGGTCGCATCTTCAGATGCATCAGCGGATAACCCTGTCACCAAGGACAAGGGTGTCCCTCCTGTGGTGGTTGCAGAGTGCTCATCTTCTAGAGGGCCGCAGATTCGGCGTTCAGGACTGGGTCCTGGTGACCACGGATGCCAGCCTGCGAGGCTGGGGAGCAGTCACACAGGGAAGGAATATCCAGGGCTTATGGTCAAGCCTGGAGACATCACTTCACATAAATATCCTGAAGCTAAAGGCCATTTACAATGCTCTAAGCTTAGCAAGACCTCTGCTTCAAGGTCAGCCGGTGTTGATCCAGTCGACAACATCACGGCAGTCACCTACGTAAACAGACAGGGTGGCACAAGAAGCAGGAGGGCAATGGCAGAAGCTGCAAGGATTCTTCGCTGGGCGGAAAATCATGTGATAGCACTGTCAGCAGTATTCATTCCGGGAGTGGACAACTGGGAAGCAGACTTCCTCAGCACGACCTCCACCCGGGAGAGTGGGGACTTCACCCAGAAGTCTTCCACATGATTATAAACCATTGGGAAAAACTCGACAGGTATTGCGCCAGGTCAAGGGACCCTCAGGCAATAGCTGTAGACGCTCTGGTAACACCGTGGGTGTACCAGTCAGTGTATGTGTTCCCTCCTCTGCCTCTCATACCCAAGGTACTGAGATTGATAAGATGGAGAGGAGTAAGCACTATATTCGTGGCTCCGGATTGGCCAAGAAGGACTTGGTAACCGGAACTTCAAGAGGTGCTCACGGAGGATCCGTGGCCTCTACCTCTAAGAAGGGACCTGCTCCAGCAAGGACCCTGTCTGTTCCAAGACTTACCGCGGCTGCGTTTGACGGCATGGCGGTTGAACGCCGGATCCTGAAGGAAAAAAGGCATTCCGGATGAAGTCATCCCTATCCTGATCAAAGCCAGGAAGGATGTAACCGCAAAACATTATCACCTCATTTGGCGAAAATATGTTGCGTGGTGCGAGGCCAGTAAGGCCCGACGGAGGAAATTCAACTGGGTCGATTCCTACATTTCCTGCAAACAGGAGTGTCTATGGGCCTGAAATTGGGGTCCATTAAGGTTCAAATTTCGGCCCTGTCAATTTTCTTCCAAAAAGAACTAGCTTCAGTCCCTGAAGTTCAGACGTTTGTAAAAGGGGTACTGCATATACAGCCTCCTTTTGTGCCTCCAGTGGCACTTTGGGATCTCAATGTAGTTTTTGGGTTCCAAAAGTCACATTGGTTTGAACCACTTAAATCTGTGGAGTTAAAATATCTCACATGGAAAGTGGTCATGCTGTTGGCCCTGGCCTGGGCCAGGCGCGTGTCAGAATTGGCGGCTTTATCCTGTAAAAGCCCTTATCTGATTTTCCATTCGGACAGGGCGGAATTGAGGACTCGTCCTCAGTTTCTCCCTAAGGTGGTTTCAGCGTTTCACCTGAACCAACCTATTGTGGTGCCTGCGGCTACTAGGGACTTGGAGGACTCCAAGTTGCTAGACGTTGTCAGGGCCCTGAAAATATATGTTTCTAGGACGGCTGGAGTCTGGAAATCTGACTCGCTGTTTATCCTGTATGCACCCAACAAGCTGGGTGCTCCTGCTTCTAAGCAGACTATTGCTCGTTGGATTTGTAGTACAATTCAGCTTGCACATTCTGTGGCAGGCCTGCCACAGCCAAAAATCTGTAAATGCCCACTCCACAAGGAAGGTGGGCTCATCTTGGGCGGCTGCCCGAGGGGTCTCGGCTTTACAACTTTGCCGAGCAGCTACTTGGTCAGGAGCAAATACGTTTGTAAAATTCTACAAAATTGATACCCTGGCTGAGGAGGACCTGGAGTTCTCTCATTTGGTGCTGCAGAGTCATCCGCACTCTCCCGCTCGTTTGAGAGCTTTGGTATAATCCCCATGGTCCTTACGGAGTCCCCAGCATCCACTTAGGACGTTAGAGAAAATAAGAATTTACTTACCGATAATTCTATTTCTCTGACGTCCTAGTGGATGCTGGGACTCCGTCAGGACCATGGGGATTAGCGGCTCCGCAGGAGACAGGGCACAAAAATAAAAGCTTTAGGACTAGGTGGTGTGCACTGGCTCCTCCCCCTATGACCCTCCTCCAAGCCTCAGTTAGGTTTTTGTGCCCGTCCGAGCAGGGTGCAATCTAGGTGGCTCTCCTAAAGAGCTGCTTTGAAAAAGTTATTAGGTTTTTTATTTTCAGTGAGTCCTGCTGGCAACAGGCTCACTGCAACGAGGGACTTAGGGGAGAAGAAGTGAACTCACCTGCGTGCAGGATGGATTGGCTTCTTAGGCTACTGGACACCATTAGCTCCAGAGGGATCGAACACAGGCCCAGCCATGGAGTCCGGTCCCGGAGCCGCGCCGCCGACCCCCTTGCAGATGCCGAAAAGTGAAGAGGTCCAGAAACCGGCGGCAGAAGACTTTTCAGTCTTCATGAGGTAGCGCACAGCACTGCAGCTGTGCGCCATTGTTGTCAGCACACTTCACACCAGCGGTCACTGAGGGTGCAGGGCGCTGGGGGGGGGGCGCCCTGGGCAGCAATGATAATACCTTGTTCTGGCTAAAAATACATCACATATAGCCCCTGGGGCTATATGGATGTATTTAACCCCTGCCAGGTCTCACAAACACCAGGAGAAGAGCCCGCCGAAATAGGGGGCGGGGCCTATCTCCTCGGCACACAGCGCCATTTTCCTGCACAGCTCCGCTGCGAGGAAGGCTCCCAGGACTCTCCCCTGCACTGCACTACAGAAACAGGGTAAAAAAACAGAGAGGGGGGGCACTTTTTTGGCGATATTGATATATTAAGCTGCTATAAAGGAAACAACACTTCTGTAGGGTTGTTCCTATATATTTATAGCGCTTGGGTGTGTGCTGGCAAACTCTCCCTCTGTCTCCCCAAAGGGCTAGTGGGGTCCTGTCTTCGATAAGAGCATTCCCTGTGTGTCTGCTGTGTGTCGGTACGTGTGTGTCGACATGTATGAGGACGATGTTGGTGTGGAGGCGGAGCAATTGCCGGTAATGGTGATGTCACCCCCTAGGGAGTCGACACCGGAATGGATGGCTTTGTTTATGGAATTACGTGATAATGTCAGCACGTTACAAAAATCAGTTGACGACATGAGACGGCCGGCAAACCAGTTAGTACCTGTCCAGGCGTCTCGGACACCGTCAGGGGCTGTAAAACGCCCTTTACCTCAGTCGGTCGACACAGACCCAGACACGGACACCGAATCTAGTGTCGACGGTGAAGAAACAAACGTATTTTCCAGTAGGGCCACACGTTATATGATCACGGCAATGAAGGAGGCTTTGCATATCTCTGATACTGCAAGTACAGGTTGAGTATCCCATATCCAAATATTCCGAAATACGGAATATTCCGAAATACGGACTTTTCTGACTGAGAGTGAGGTAGTGAAACCTTTGTTTTCTGATGGCTCAATGTACACAAACTTTGTTTAATACTCAAAGTTATTAATAATATTGTATTAAATGACCTTCAGGCTGTGTGTATAAGGTGTATATGAAACATACATGAATTGTGTGAATGTAGACACACTTTGTTTAATGCACAAAGTTATAAAAAATATTGGCAAAAATGACCTTCAGGCTGTGTGTATAAGGTGTATATGAAACATAAATGCATTCTGTGCTTAGACTTAGGTCCCATCACCTTGATATCTCATTATGGTATCTAATTATTCCAAAATACGGAAAAATCCCATATCCAAAATACCTCTGGTCCCAAGCATTTTGGATAAGGGATACTCAACCTGTACCACAAAAAGGGGTATTATGTGGGGTCTGAAAAAACTACATGTAGTTTTTCCTGAATCAGAGGAATTGAATGAAGTGTGTGATGAAGCGTGGGTTAACCCCGATAGAAAACTGCTAATTTCAAAGAAGTTATTGGCATTATATCCTTTCCCGCCAGAGGTTAGGGCGCGCTGGGAAACACCCCCTAGGGTGGATAAGGCACTCACACGCTTATCAAAACAAGTGGCGTTACCGTCTCCTGAAACGGCCGCCCTCAAGGATCCAGCTGATAGGAGGCTGGAAACTACCCTGAAAAGTATATACACTCATACAGGTGTTATACTGCGACCAGCCATCGCCTCTGCATGGATGTGCAGTGCTGGGGTGGTTTGGTCGGATTCCCTGACTGAAAATATTGATACCCTGGATAGGGACAGTATTTTATTGACTATAGAGCAATTAAAGGATGCTTTTCTTTATATGCGAGATGCTCAGAGGGATATTTGCACTCTGGCATCGAGAGTAAGTGCGATGTCCATATCTGCCAGAAGAAGTTTATGGACGCGACAGTGGTCAGGTGATGCGGATTCCAAACGGCATATGGAAGTATTGCCGTATAAAGGGGAGGAATTATTTGGGGTCGGTCTATCGGATTTGGTGGCCACGGCACCAGCCGGGAAATCCACCTTTTTACCTCAGGTCCCCTCCCAACAGAAAAAGACACCGTCTTTTCAGCCGCAGTCCTTTCGTTCCTATAAGAACAAGCGGGCAAAAGGACAGTCATATCTGCCCCGAGGCACAGGAGCAGAAGCCCTCCCCGGCTTCTGCAAAGCCCTCAGCATGACGTTGGGGCTTTACAAGCGGACTCAGGGGCGGTGGGGGGTCGACTCAAGAATTTCAGCGCACAGTGGGCTCACTCACAGGTGGACCCCTGGATCCTGCAGGTAGTATCTCAGGGTTACAGGTTGGAATTCGAGAAGTCTCCCCCTCGCCGGTTCCTAAAGTCTGCTCTGCCAACGTCTCCCTCAGACAGGGCGACGGTATTGGAAGCCATTCACAAGCTGTATTCTCAGCAGGTGATAGTCAAGGTACCCCTCCTACAACAGGGAAAGGGGTATTATTCCACACTATTTGTGGTACCGAAGCCGGACGGCTCGGTAAGACCTATTCTAAATCTGAAATCTTTGAACCTGTACATACAAAAATTCAAGTTCAAGATGGAGTCACTCAGAGCAGTGATAGCGAATCTGGAAGAAGGGGACTTTATGGTGTCCCTGGACATCAAGGATGCTTACCTGCATGTCCCAATTTGCCCTTCACATCAAGGGTACCTCAGGTTCGTGGTGCAAAACTGTCATTATCAGTTTCAGACGCTGCCGTTTGGATTGTCCACGGCACCTCGGGTCTTTACCAAGGTAATGGCCGAAATGATGTTTCTTCTGCGAAGAAAAGGCGTATTAATTATCCCTTACTTGGACGATCTCCTGATAAGGGCAAGTTCCAGAGAACAGCTGGGGGACGTAGTAGCACTAACCCAAGTAGTGCTGCAACAGCACGGGTGGATTCTGAATTTTCCAAAATCTCAATTGACCCCGACGACACGTCTGCTGTTCCTGGGAATGATTCTGGACACGGTTCAGAAAAAGGTGTTTCTTCCGGAGGAGAAAGCCAGGGAGTTATCCGAACTTGTCAGGAACCTCCTAAAACCAGGAAAAGTGTCTGTGCATCAATGCACAAGAGTCCTGGGAAAAATGGTGGCTTCTTACGAAGCGATTCCATTCGGCAGATTCCACGCACGAACTTTTCAGTGGGATCTGCTGGACAAATGGTCCGGATCGCATCTGCAGATGCATCAGCGGATAACTTTGTCTCCACGGACAAGGGTGTCTCTTCTGTGGTGGTTGCAGAGTGCTCATCTGTTAGAGGGCCGCAGATTCGGCATACAGGACTGGGTCCTGGTGACCACGGATGCCAGTCTGAGAGGCTGGGGAGCGGTCACACAGGGAAGAAACTTCCAGGGAGTGTGGTCAAGCCTGGAGATGTCTCTTCACATAAATATACTGGAGCTAAGAGCGATTTACAATGCTCTAAGCCTGGCAAAACCCCTGCTTCAGGGTCAGCCGGTGTTGATCCAGTCGGACAACATCACGGCAGTCGCCCACGTAAACAGACAGGGCGGCACAAGAAGCAGGAGGGCAATGGCAGAAGCTGCAAGGATTCTTCGCTGGGCGGAAGATCATGTGATAGCACTGTCAGCAGTGTTCATTCCGGGAGTGGACAACTGGGAAGCGGACTTCCTCAGCAGACACGATCTACACCCGGGAGAGTGGGGACTTCATCCAGAAGTCTTCCACATGATTGTGAACCGTTGGGAAAAACCAAAGGTGGATATGATGGCGTCCCGCCTCAACAAAAAACTGGACAGGTATTGCGCCAGGTCAAGAGACCCTCAGGCAATAGCTGTGGACGCTCTGGTAACACCGTGGGTGTTCCAGTCAGTGTATGTGTTTCCTCCTCTGCCTCTCATACCAAAAGTACTGAGAATTATACGGCAAAGGGGAGTAAGAACGATACTCGTGGCTCCGGATTGGCCAAGAAGAACTTGGTACCCGGAACTTCAGGAGATGCTCACGGAAGATCCGTGGCCTCTACCTCTAAGACGGGACCTGCTTCAGCAGGGACCGTGTCTATTCCAAGACTTACCGCGGCTGCGTTTGACGGCATGGCGGTTGAACGCCGAATTCTAAGGGAAAAAGGCATTCCGGAAGAGGTCATCCCTACCCTGGTAAAAGCCAGGAAGGAGGTGACTGCACAACATTATCACCGCATTTGGAGAAAATATGTTGCGTGGTGTGAGGCCAGGAAGGCCCCGACGGAGGAATTTCAACTGGGTCGATTCCTACATTTCCTGCAAACAGGATTGTCTATGGGCCTCAAATTAGGGTCCATTAAGGTTCAAATTTCGGCCCTGTCGATTTTCTTCCAGAAAGAATTGGCTTCAGTTCCTGAAGTCCAGACTTTTGTAAAAGGAGTACTACATATACAGCCCCCGGTTGTGCCCCCAGTGGCTCCGTGGGATCTTAATGTAGTTTTGGGATTTCTCAAATCCCATTGGTTTGAGCCACTCAAATCGGTGGATTTGAAATATCTTACATGGAAAGTAACCATGCTACTGGCCCTGGCTTCAGCCAGGAGAGTGTCAGAATTGGCGGCTTTATCGTATAAAAGCCCATATCTGATTTTCCATTCGGACAGGGCAGAACTGCGGACGCGTCCTCAGTTTCTGCCTAAGGTGGTTTCAGCGTTTCACCTGAACCAGCCTATTGTGGTGCCTGCGGCTACTAGCGATTTGGAGGATTCCAAGTTGCTGGACGTTGTCAGGGCATTGAAAATATATATTTCAAGGACGGCTGGAGTCAGAAAATCTGACTCGCTGTTTATACTGTATGCACCCAACAAGCTGGGTGCTCCTGCTTCTAAGCAGACGATTGCTCGTTGGATTTGTAGCACAATTCAACTTGCACATTCTGTGGCAGGCCTGCCACAGCCTAAATCTATCAAGGCCCATTCCACAAGGAAGGTGGGCTCATCTTGGGCGGCTGCCCGAGGGGTCTCGGCATTACAACTCTGCCGAGCAGCTACGTGGTCGGGGGAGAACACGTTTTGTAAAATTCTACAAAATTGATACCCTGGCTAAAGAGGACCTGGAGTTCTCTCATTCGGTGCTGCAGAGTCATCCGCACTCTCCCGCCCGTTTGGGAGCTTTGGTATAATCCCCATGGTCCTCACGGAGTCCCAGCATCCACTAGGACGTCAGAGAAAATAAGATTTTACTTACCGATAAATCTATTTCTCGTAGTCCGTAGTGGATGCTGGGCGCCCATCCCAAGTGCGGATTGTCTGCAATACTTGTACATAGTTATTGTTACAAAAAAATTGGGTTGTTATTGTTGTGAGCCGTCTGTTCAGAGGCTCCTACGTTTGTCATACTGTTAACTGGGTTCAGATCACAAGTTGTACGGTGTGATTGGTGTGGCTGGTATGAGTCTTACCCGGGGTTCAAAATCCTTCCTTATTGTGTACGCTCGTCCAGGCACAGTATCCTAACTGAGGCTTGGAGGAGGGTCATAGGGGGAGGAGCCAGTGCACACCACCTAGTCCTAAAGCTTTTATTTTTGTGCCCTGTCTCCTGCGGAGCCGCTAATCCCCATGGTCCTGACGGAGTCCCAGCATCCACTACGGACTACGAGAAATAGATTTATCGGTAAGTAAAATCTTATTTTCTCGTAGTCCGTAGTGGATGCTGGGCACCCATCCCAAGTGCGGATTGTCTGCAATACTGGTACATAGTTATTGTTACCGAAAAATCGGGTTATTGCTGTAGTGAGCCATCTTTTCTAGAGGCTCCTCTGTTATCATGCTGTTAACTGGGTTCAGATCACAAGTTGTACAGTGTGATTGGTGTGGCTGGTATGAGTCTTACCCGGGATTCAAAATCCTTCCTTATTGTGTACGCTCGTCCGGGCACAGTATCCTAACTGAGGCTTGGAGGAGGGTCATAGGGGGAGGAGCCAGTGCACACCAGATAGTCCTAAAGCTTTCTTTAGATGTGCCCAGTCTCCTGCGGAGCCGCTATTCCCCATGGTCCTTACGGAGTCCCCAGCATCCACTACGGACTACGAGAAATAGAATTATCGGTAAGTAAATTCTTATTTTCCCCCTCTAAGGGGGAAGCTGGCAAGGCCGATTTGAGGTAACGGTGAGGGGGCATCTCTTCGAATTCCAGCTTGTATCCCTGAGACACAATCTCTATAGCCCAGGGATCCACCTGGGAGTGAACCCACTTGTGGCTGAAATTTCAGAGACGCGCCCCCACCGGGCCTAGCTCCGCCTGTGGAGCCCCAGCGTCATGCGGTGGATTTAGTGGAAGCCGGGGAGGACTTCTGTTCTTGGGAACTAGCTGTATTGTGCAGCTTCTTCCCTCTACCCCTGCCTCTGGCAAGAAAGGACGCACCTCGGACTTTCTTGCCTTTTTGTGATCGAAAGGACTGCATTTGGTAATACGGTGCTTTCTTAGGTTGTGAGGGAACATATGGCAAAAAATTTGACTTTCCAGCCGTAGCTGTGGAGACCAGGTCCGAGAGACCGTCCCCAAACAATTCCTCACCCTTGTAAGGTAAAACCTCCATGTGCCTTTTTGAGTCGGCATCGCCTGTCCATTGCCGAGTCCACAGGACCCTTCTGCCAAAAATAGACATTGCATTTATTCTAGAGCCCAGTAGGCTAATGTCTCTTTGAGCATCTCTCATATATAGGACAGTGTCTTTTATATGCCCCAGGGTTAGTAATATAGAATCCTTGTCCAAGGTATCAAGTTCCTCAGATAAGGTATCTGTCCATGCTGCTACAGCACTACACATCCAGGCCGACGCAATTGCCGGCCTTCGTAAGGTACCTGAATGTGTATAAATGGACTTCAGGATACCCTCCTGCTTTCTATCCGCAGCATCTTTTAGGGTGGCCGTATCCTGTGACGGCAGGGCTACCCTCTTGGATAAGCGTGTTAAAGCTTTGTCTACCCTAGGGGAGGATTCCCAGCGTAACCTGTCCGTTGGCGGGAAAGGATACGCCATAAGCATCCGTTTGGAAATCTGCAGTTTTCTATCTGGAGATTCCCAAGCCTTTTCACATAACTAATTTAACTCATGTGGCGGGGGAAAGGTCACCTCCTGCCTTTTTTCCCCATACATATAAACCCTCTTGTCGGGGACTGGGGTTTCCTCTGTGATGTGCAACACATCTTTCATTGCTATAATCATGTAACGGATGGCTTTAGCCATTTTAGGCTGTAACTTTGCATCATCGCCATCGACACTGGAGTCAGAATCCGTGTCGATATCTGTGTCAACAATTTGGGGTAGTGGGCGCTTCTGAGACCCTGACGGCCTCTGCGACATAGGATCAGGCATGGGCTGAGACCCCGGCTGTCCCAAGGCTTCAGCTTTATCCAACCTTTTATGCAAGGAAGTAACATTATCATTTAAAACCTTCCACATATCCATCCAATCGGGTGTCGGCGGCGACCCCACATTCATTTGTTCCCGCTCTGTTTCCACATAGCCTTCCTCGTCAAACATGCCGACACAAGCGTACCGACACAGCACACACACGGGATGCTCTATTTGAAGACCGTTCCCCCACAAGGCCTTTTGGAGAGACAGAGAGAGAGTATGCCAGCACACACCCCAGTGCTATATGTCCCAGGAATCACACAGTAACTTAGTGTTAACCCAGTAGCTGCTGTGTATATACTGTTTTTGCGCCAAATATGTGCCCCCCCTCTCTTTTTACCCTCTTCTACTGTGATTCTGCAGGGGAGAGCCTGGGGAGCTTCCTCTCAGCGGAGCTGTGGAGAGAAAATGGCGCTGGTGAGTGCTGAGGAAGAAGCCCCGCCCCCTCAGCGGCGGGCTTCTGTCCCGCGTTTCTGTGTAAAAATATGGCGGGGCCCCATGCATATATACAGTGCCCAACTGTATATATGCCCATTTTTGCCAAGAAGTTTCTAATTGCTGCCCAGGGCGCCCCCCCCCCTGCGCCCTGCACCCTACAGTGACTGGAGTATGTGGGTTTAGTGTGGGAGCAATGGCGCACAGCTGCAGTGCTGTGTGCTACCTCATATGAAGACTGGAGTCTTCTGCCGCCGATTTCGAAGTCTTCTTGCTTCTGTCACCGGCTTCTGTCTTCCGGCTCTGCGAGGGGGACGGCGGCGCGGCTCCGGAATCGGACGACCAAGGGTGCGATCCTGTGTACGATCCCTCTGGAGCTAATGGTGTCCAGTAGCCTAAGAAGCAGGACCTATCTTCAGTGAGTAGGGCTGCTTCTCTCCCCTCAGTCCCACGTAGCAGAGAGCCTGTTGCCAGCAGATCTCTCTGAAAAAAAAAAAACCTAACAAAATACTTTATTTTTAGCAAGCTCAGGAGAGCTCACTAAGTAGCACCCAGATCGTCCGGGCACAGATTCAAAACTGAGGTCTGGAGGAGGGACATAGAGGGAGGAGCCAGAGCACACCAGTATCCTAATTCTTTCTTAAAGTGCCCTGTCTCCTGCGGAGCCCGTCTATTCCCCGTGGTTCTTACGGAGTCCCCAGCATCCACTAGGACGTTAGAGAAAGGGGAATAGTCAGTGCTTCATATATGTGACAGATCTCCTTCTGGATGTACCAAAATGATATATTTGTAAAGAATGCTAGGCACATTGTTGTTTGGTAATAAAATGTTTTCCTAGAGCAATTTAAGGATGTAACATATGTTTGCCCCAAATATTACGTTAAACAGTTAAAATTACCATCATATACAGTACTAACGGGTGTAGTAGGGTATGCCGGCGGCTGTGCTCCCGGCAGCCAGCATACCTGCATTGGAATCCCGACCGCCGGCATACTGACAGCTGGGCGAGTGCAAATAAGCCCTTTGCGGGCTCGCCACGCTGCGGGCACGGTGGCGCGCTAAGCGCACCAAGCTATCCTTCTTCCAGGGGGGTCGTGGACCCCCAAGAGGGAGAAAGTGTCGGTATGCCGGGTGTCTGGATTCCGGCGCCAGTATACTGTGTGCCGGGATCCCGACAGCCGGCAAACTGAAGACCACCCGTATTAACAGCACCCAATATCTTAGACCAGCAGTACCCCCAATTTACTAAACTGACCACAAGATATTACTATTCCTGGAAGAAGCATACGCACTCTGGGGCAGCTTTATTAAGCATGGAAAAGTGATAAAGCAGTGATGAGTGGAAGGTGATAACGCACCGGCCAATCAGCTCCAATATGTAAATTGACAGGATCTTATTGGCTGGTGCGTTATCACCTTCCACTCATCACTGCTTTATCACTTTTCCAGGCTTAATACAGCTGCCCCTCTACCTTGACTCGTGCCTAGTAATGTCCAGCGTGCACTGGTTGTATATTATACAGCACACAGCTCAGGCTTTATATGTTCCTCTCATGTTCCATAATGTTTGCTATGTATAGATTAACATTGTAGTGAGTTATGTGGATGGAGATGTGCTTGTTCCATAGATTTGTGGGAAGAGAAGTGTATATGTAGAATAAAGGGGAAAAGTGCAGCCTCCTTTGATATCATTTGTTAGCAAATTGCAAACTTTAAAAAAAAAAAAAGAATAAAGAATAAACTCCCATTAATCTATAAATGACACTGTAAATTAGGAACCTAATAGCTTTTGTTGTCTTTATTTTATTTTGATAATCTATGGGTATACATTTGCCAGTTTTTCATTGTGGTATTTATTCTCTACTTGATAAACAATGTGTAACAGTCATTGTACTCTCTGGGCAGAAAAAAAATGAGTTAATTAGCATAAACTTCTAACGTGATGTATGCTTGGAATATATTCTAGGATTTGATCTCTTTGGGAACAAGCATCTACCATTTACAACTACAGCAGCGATATACAACATAAAATTGATCAAAAGTGTGTGATACATTGACGTACAGTATACTGCATTCCATTCGTGTGTGTGTGTATATATGTATGTGCAGGAAGTCCCACACTCTCACCCGACACAGATAACGGCTGGGGTGCCAAATCAAAGCCTGATCCAATCAAGGGGTCAGACTCATAGTACAATACAGTTTTCTCTGACGTCCTAGTGGATGCTGGGTACTCCGTAAGGACCATGGGGAATAGACTGGCTCCGCAGGAGACTGGGCACTCTTAAAAGAAAGATTAGGTACTATATCTGGTGTGCACTGGCTTCTCCCTCTATGCCCCTCCTCCAGACCTCAGTTAGAATCTGTACCCGGCCAGAGCTGGATGCACCTAGTGGGCTCTCCTGAGCTTACTAGAAAAGAAAGTATTTGTTAGGTTTTTCTCTAACGTCCTAGTGGATGCTGGGGACTCCGTCAGGACCATGGGGAATAGCGGCTCCGCAGGAGACAGGGCACAAAAGCAAGCTTTTAGGATCACATGGTGTGTACTGGTTCCTCCCCCTATGACCCTCCTCCAAGCCTCAGTTAGGTTTTTGTGCCCGGCCGAGAAGGGTGCAATCTAGGTGGCTCTCTTAAAGAGTTACTTAGAAAAAGTTTTTAGGTTCTTTATTTTCAGTGAGTCCTGCTGGCAACAGGCTCACTGCATCGAGGGACTTAGGGGAGAGATTTTCAACTCACCTGCGTGCAGGATGGATTGTATTCTTAGGCTACTGGACATAGCTCCAGAGGGAGTCGGAACACAGGGCTCGCCCTGGGGTTAGTCCCGGAGCCGCGCCGCCGACCCCCCTTGCAGACGCTGAGGATGAAGAGGTCCGGAACCAGGCGGCAGAAGACTCTCAGTCTTCATCAGGTAGCGCACAGCACTGCAGCTGTGCGCCATTGTTGTCAGCACACTTCACACAGCGGTCACGGAGGGTGCAGGGCGCTGGGGGGGGGCGCCCTGGGCAGCAATGTATAATACCTGTATGGCGAAAAATACATCACATATAGCCCTTGAGGCTATATGGATGTATTTAACCCCTGCCAGATATCTAAAACTCCGGAGAAGAAGCCCGCCGAAAAGGGGGCGGGGCCTATTCTCCTCAGCACACAGCGCCATTTTCCCTCACAGGCTGGTGGGAAGACTCCCATGCTCTCCCCTGCACTGCACTACAGAAACAGGGTTAAAACAGAGAGGGGGGGCACTGATTTGGCGATATGTATATATATTAAAATGCTATAAGGGAGGAACACTTATATAAAGGTTGTCCCTGGATAATTATAGCGTTTTGGTGTGTGCTGGCAAACTCTCCCTCTGTCTCCCCAAAGGGCTAGTGGGTCCTGTCCTCTATCAGAGCATTCCCTATGTGTGTGCTGTATGTCGGTACGTGTGTGTCGACATGTATGAGGAAAATATTGGTGAGGAGGCGGAGCAAATTGCCTGTAATGGTGATGTCACTCTCTAGGGAGTCGACACCGGAATGGATGGCTTATTTATGGAAATTACGTGACAATGTCAACACGCTGCAAGCCGGTTGACGACATGAGAGGGCCGGCGAACAAATTAGTATCTGTCCAGGCGTCTCAAACACCGTCAGGGGCTGTAAAATGCCCATTTACCTCAGTCGGTCGACACAGACCCAGACACGGACACTGATTTCAGTGTCGACGGTGAAGAAACAAACGTATTTTCTTTTAGGGCCACACGTTAAGGGCAATGAAGGAGGTGTTACATATTTCTGATACTCCAAGTACCACAAAAAAGGGTATTATGTGTGAGGTGAAAAAACTACCTGTAGTTTTTCCTGAATCAGATAAATTAAATGAAGTGTGTGATGATGCGTGGGTTTCCCCCGATAGAAAATTATTGGCGGTATACCTTTTCCCGCCAGAAGTTAAGGCGCGGTGGGAAACACCCCTCAGGGTGGATAAGGCGCTCACACGCTTATCAGAACAAGTGGCGGTACCATCTACGGATAGGGCCGTACTTAAGGAGCCAGCTGATAGGAGGCTGAAAAATATCCTAAAAAGTATACACACACATGCTGGTGTTATACTGCGACCAGCGATCGCCTCAGCCTGGATGTGCAGAGCTGAGGTGGCTTGGTCGGATTCCCTGACTAAAAATATTGACAGGGACAGTATTTTATTGACTATAGAGCATTTAAAGGATGCATTTCTATATATGCGAGATGCGCAGAGGGATATTTGCACTCTGGCATCAAGAGTAAATGCGATGTCCATATCTGCAAGAAGATGTTTATGGACACGACAGTGGTCAGGTGATGCAGATTCCAAACGGCACAAAGATGTATTGCCGTATAAAGGGGAGGAGTTATTTGGGGTCGGTCCATGGGACCTGGTGGCCAGGGCAACTGCTGGAAAATCCACCGTTTTTTACCCTAAGTCACATCTCTGCAGAAAAAGACACCGTCTTTTCAGCCTCAGTCCTTTCGTCCCTATAAGAGTCATATCTGCCCAGGGATAGAGGAAAGGGAAGAAGACTGCAGCAGGCAGCCCATTCCCAGGAACAGAAGCCCTCCACCGCTTCTACCAAGTTCTCAGCATGACGCTGGGACCGTACAGGACCCCTGGATCCTACAAGTAGTATCCAAGGGGTACAGATTGGAATGTCGAGAGGTTTCCCCCCTTGCAGGTTCCTGTAGTCTGCTGTACCAATGTCTCCCTCCGACAGGGAGGCAGTATTGAAAACAATTCACAAGCTGTATTCCCAGCAGGTGATAATAAATTTACCCCTCCGACAACAAGGAAAGGGGTATTACTCCACACTATATGGTGGTACTGAAGGCTAGGTGAGACCTATTCTAAATCTGAAAAATTTGAACACTTACAAGGGTTCAAATCCAGATGGAGTCACTCAGAGCAGTGATAGCAAAGAACAAGGGGACTATATGGTGTCCCGGGACATCAGGGATGCTTACCTCCATGTCCCAAAATTTGCCTTTTCTCACCAAGGGTACCTCAGGTTCGTGGTACAGAACTGTCACTATCAGTTTCAAGACGATGCCGTTGGATTGTCCAAGGCACCCCGGGTCCTTACCAAGGTAATGACCGAAAGGAGGATTCGTCTTCAAAGAAAATGGACGACCTCCTGATAAGAACAAGGTCCAGAGAACAGTTGGAGGTCGGAGTAGCACTATCTCAAGTAGTTCTACGACAGCACGGGTGGATTCTAAATATTCCAAAACCGCAGTTGTTCCGACGACACGTCTGCTGGTCCTAGGGATGATTCTGGACACAGTCCAGAAAAAGGTGTTTCTCCCAGAGGAGAAAGCCAGGGAGTTATCCGAGCTAATCGGGATCCTCCTAAAACCAGGAAAAGTGTCAGTGCATCATTGCACAAGAGTCCTGGTAAAAATGGTGGCTTATTACGAAGCGCTTCCATTCGGCAGATTTCACGCAAGAACTCTTCAGTGGGATCTGCTGGACAAATGGTCCGGATCGCATCTTCAGATGCATCAGCGGATAACCCTATATCCAAGGACAAGGGTGTCTCTCCTGTGGTGATTACAGAGTGCTCATCTTCTAGAGGGCCGCAGATTCGGCATTCAGGATTGGATGCTCGTGACCACGGAGGCCAGCCTGAGAGGCTGGGGAGCAGTCACACAAGGAGTGTGATCAAGTCTGGAGAATTCTCTCCACATAAATATACTGGAGCTAAGAGCAAATTTATAATGCTCTAAGCTTAGCAAGACCTCTGCTTCAAGGTCAGCCGGTATTGATCCAGTGGGATAACATCACGGCAGTCGCCCACGTAAACAGAAAGGGCGGCACAAGAAGCAGGAGGGCAGTGGCAAAACTGCAAGGATTTTTCGCTAGGCGGAAAATCATGTGATAGCACTGTCAGCAGTGTTCATTCCGGGAGTGGACGACTGGGAAGCAGACTTCCTCAGCAGGCACGACCTCCACCCGGGAGAGTGGGAACTTCATCGGGAAGTTTTCCGCATGATTGTGAACCATTGGGAAAGACCAAAGGTGGACATGATGGCGTCCCGCCCGAACAAAAAAAATGGGACAGGTATTGCGCCAGGTCACGAGACCTTCAGGCGATAGCTGTGGACGTCCTGGTAACACCGTGGGTGTAACAGTCGGTGTATGTGTTCCCTTCTCTGCTTCTCATAACCAAGGTATTGAGAATTATAAGACATAGAGGAGTAAGAACTATACTCGTGGCTCCGGATTGGCCAAGAGGGACTTGGTAACCGGAACTTCAAGAGATGCTCACAGAGGACTAATGGCCTCGGGAGCTAAGAAGGGATTTGCTTTCAGCAAGTACCATGTCTGTTCCAAGAGGAACCGTGGCATCGGCCTTTAAGAAAGGACCTGCTCCAGCAGGGACCTTGTCTGTTCCAAGACTTACCGCGACTGCGTTTGACGGCATGGCGGTTTGAACGCCGGATCCTAAGGGAAAAGGCATTCCGGAAGAGGTCATACCTACCCTGGTCAAAGCCAGGAAGGAGGTGACCGCACAACGTTATCACCACATGTGGTAAAAATATGTTGCGTGGGTGAGGCCAGGAAGGCCCCACGAAAAAATTTCAACTAGGTCGATTTCTGCACTTCCTGCAAACAGGAGTGTCTATGAGCCTCAAATTGGGGTCCATTAAGGTTCAAGTTTCGGCCCTATAGATTTTCTTCCAGAAAGAATTGGCTTCAGTTCCTGAAGTCCAGACGTTTGTCAAGGGAGTATTGCATATACAGCCCTTGTGTGCCTCCAGTGGCACCGTGGGATCTCCAACGTAGTGTTGGGATTCCTCAAATCATATTGGTTTGAACCACTCAAATCTGTGGATTTGAAATATCTCACATGGAAAGTGACCATGCTGTTGGCCCTGGCCTCGGCCAGGCGATTGTCAAAATTGGCGGCTTTGTCTTACAAAAGCCCATATTTGATTTTCCATTCGGACAGGGCAGAACTGCGGACTCGTCCCCAGTTTCTTCCTAAGGTGGTGTCAGCGTTTCACCTGAAACAACCTATTGTGGTGCCTGCGGCTACTAGGGACTTGGAGGACTCCAAGTTGCTAGACGTTGACAGGGCCCTGAAAATATATATATATATATATATATATATATATATATATATATATATATATATATATATATATATAAATATATATATATATAAATTCCAGGACGGCTGGAGTCAGAAAGTCTGACTTGCTGTTTATATTGTAGGCACCCAAAAAGCTGGGTGCTCCTGCTTCTAAGCAGACTATTGCTCGTTGGATTTGTAGTACAATTCAGCTTGCACATTCTGTGGCAAGCCTGCCACAGCCAAAATCTGTAAATGCCCATTCCACAAGGAAGGTGGGCTCATCTTGGGCGGCTGCCCGAGGGGTCTCGGCTTTACAACTTTGCCGAGCAGCTACTTGGTCAGGGGCAAACACGTTTGCTAAATTCTACAAATTTGATACCCTGGCTGAGGAGGACCTGGAGTTCTCTCATTCGGTGCTGCAGAGTCATCCGCACTCTCCCGCCCGTTTGGGAGCTTTGGTATAATCCCCATGGTCCTGACGGAGTCCCCAGCATCCACTAGGACGTTAGAGAAAATAAGATTTTACTTACCGATAAATCTATTTCTCATAGTCCGTAGTGGATGCTGGGCGCCCATCCCAAGTGCGGATTGTCTGCATTACTTGTACATAGTTATTGTTACAAAAAAATCGGGTTATTATTGTTGTGAGCCATCTTTTTTAGAGGCTACTTCATTGTTATCATACTGTTAACTGGGTTCAAATCACAAGTTGTACGGTGTGATTGGTGTGGCTGGTATGAGTCTTACCCGGGATTCAAGATCCTTCCTTATTGTGTACGCTCGTCCGGGCACAGTACCTAACTGAGGCTTGGAGGAGGGTCATAGGGGGAGGAACCAGTACACACCATGTGATCCTAAAAGCTTGCTTTTGTGCCCTGTCTCCTGCGGAGCCGCTATTCCCCATGGTCCTGACGGAGTCCCCAGCATCCACTACGGACTATGAGAAATAGATTTATCGGTAAGTAAAATCTTATTTCTCTAACGTCCTAGTGGATGCTGGGACTCCGTCAGGACCATGGGGAATAGCGGGCTCCGCAGGAGACAGGGCACATCTAAAAAAGCTTTTAGGTCACATGGTGCGTACTGGCTCCTCCCCCTATGACCCTCCTCCAAGCCTCAGTTAGGTTTTTGTGCCCGTCCGAGAGGGTGCAATCTAGGTGGCTCTCCTAAAGAGCTGTTTAGAAAAGTTTTTTTTTTAGGTTTCAATCTCAGTGATTCCTGCTGGCAACAGGATCACTGCATCGAGGGACTTAGGGGAGAGATTTCCAACTCACCTGCGTGCAGGATGGATTGGAGTCTTAGGCTACTGGACACTTAGCTCCAGAGGGAGTCGGAACACAGGTCAGCCTGGGGTTCGTCCCGGAGCCGAGCCGCCGATCCCCCTTACAGACGCTGAAGAGACGGCAGAACGGAGGTCCGGAAAGCAGGCGGCAGAAGACTCCTCAGTCTTGAAGGTAGCGCACAGCACGGCAGCTGTGCGCCATTGTTGTCACACGGCTCACTGACTCAGTCACGGAGGGTGCAGGGCGCTGCTGGGGGCGCCCTGGGCAGCAATATAATTACCTTTAGTGGCAAAATAAATACATCACATATAGCCATTAAGGCTATATGTATGTATTTTAACCCAGGCCAGTTTCTTAAAAACCGGGGAAAAGCCCGCCGAAAAAGGGGCGGAGCTTATTCTCCTCAGCACTCAGCGCCATTTTCCTGCTCAGCTCCGCTGGTGAGGAAGGCTCCCAGGTCTCTCCCCTGCACTGCACTACAGAAACAGGGTAACAAAGAGAAGGGGGGCATAAATTGGCGATATTTATATATTAAGAGCGCATATATAGTAAACAACACCTTCTAGGGTTGTTTATATACATTTATAGCGCTTTTGGTGTGTGCTGGCAAACTCTCCCTCTGTCTCCCCAAAGGGCTAGGGGGTCCTGTCTTCGATTAGAGCATTCCCTGTGTGGCTGCTGTGTGTCGGTACGTGTGTGTCGACATGTATGAGGACGATGTTGGTGTGGAGGCAGAGCAATTGCCGATGATGGTAATGTCACCCCCTAGGGAGTCGACACCGGAATGGATGGCTTTAGTTATGGAATTACGTGATAATGTCAGCACATTACAAAAGTCAGTTGACGAAATAAGACACCCGGCAAACCAGTTAGTACCGGTTCAGGCGTCTCAGACACCGTCAGGGGCTGTAAAACGTCCTTTACCTCAGTCAGTCGACACGGGTACCGACACAGATGAATCTAGTGTCGACGGTGAAGAAACAAACGTATTTTCCAATAGGGCCACACGTTATATGATCACGGCAATGAAGGAGGCTTTGCAGATCTCTGATACTGCTGGTACCTCAAAAAGGGGTATTATGTGGGGGGTGAAAAAACTACCTGTATTTTTTCCAGAATCTGAGGAATTGAATGACGTGTGTGATGAAGCGTGGGTTAACCCCGATAGAAAACTGCTAATTTCCAAGAAGTTATTGGCATTATACCCTTTCCCACCAGAGGTTAGGGCGCGCTGGGAAACACCCCCTAGGGTGGATAAGGCGCTCACACGTTTATCAAAGCAAGTGGCGTTGCCGTCTCCTGATACGGCCGCCCTCAAGGATCCAGCAGATAGGAGGCTGGAAACTACACTGAAGAGTATATACACACATACTGGTGTTATACTGCGACCGGCAATAGCCTCAGCCTGGATGTGCAGTGCTGGGGTAGTGTGGTTGGATTCTCTGACTGAAAATATTGATACCCTGGATAGGGACAGTATTTTATTGACTCTAGAGCAATTAAAGGATGCTTTCCTTTATATGCGAGATGCTCAGAGGGATGTTTGTACTCTAGCATCAAGAGTAAGCGCGATGTCCATATCTGCCAGAAGAAGTTTATGGACGCGACAGTGGTCAGGTGATGCGGATTCCAAGAGGCATATGGAAGTATTGCCATATAAAGGAGAGGAATTGTTTGGGGTCGGTCTTTCGGACCTGGTGGCCACGGCAACTGCCGGCAAATCCACTTTTTTACCTCAGACCCCCTCCCAACAGAAAAAGACACCGTCTTTTCAGCCGCAGTCCTTTCGCTCCTATAAAAAGCGACCAAAAGGACAGTCTTATCTGCCGCGAGGCAGAGGAAAGGGTAAGAAAGGGCAGCAAGCAGCCCCTGCCCAGGAACAGAAGCCCGCCCCGGCTTCTACAAAGCCATCAGCATGACGCTGGGGCTTTACAAGCGGACTCAGGAACGGTGGGGGGTCGACTCAAGATTTTCAGCAATCAATGGGTTCACTCACAAGTGGACCCGTGGGTCCTGCAGATAGTATCTCAGGGTTACATGCTGGAGTTCGAAAGGTCTCCCCCTCGCCGGTTCCTAAAGTCTGCTTTACCAACGTCTCCCTCAGAAAGGACGTCGGTTTTGGAAGCCATTCACAAGCTGTATTCTCAGCAGGTGATAGTCAAGGTACCCCTCCTACAACAGGGAAAGGGGTATTATTCCACACTATTTGTGGTACCGAAACCGGACGGTTCGGTAAGGCCTATTCTAAATCTGAAATCCTTGAACCTGTACATAAAGAAATTCAAGTTCAAGATGGAGTCACTCAGAGCAGTGATAGCGAATCTGGAAGAAGGAGACTTCATGGTGTCCTTGGACATAAAAGATGCTTATCTACATGTCCCGATTTACCCCTCACACCAAGGGTATCTCAGGTTCGTGATACAAGACTGTCATTATCAGTTTCAAACGCTGCCGTTTGGGTTGTCCACGGCCCCTCGGGTCTTTACCAAGGTAATGACCGAAATGATGGTTCTTCTACGAAGAAAAGGCGTATTAATTATCCCTTACTTGGACGATCTCCTGATAAGGGCAAAGTCCTGAGAACAGCTGGAAGTCGGTGTAGCGCTAACACAAGTAGTGCTTCAGCAACACGGGTGGATTCTAAATCTTCCAAAATCTCAATTGACCCCGACAACACATCTGCTGTTCCTGGGCATGATTCTGGACACGGTTCAGAAAAAGGTATTTCTCCCGGAAGAGAAAGCAAGGGAGTTATCCGAACTTGTCAAGAACCTCCTAAAACCAGGAACTGTGTCAGTACATCAATGCACAAGAGTCCTGGGAAAGATGGTGGCTTCGTACGAAGCGATTCCATTCGGCAGATTCCATGCACGAACATTTCAGTGGGATCTGCTGGACAAATGGTCCGGATCGCATCTGCACATGCATCAGCGGATAACACTGTCACCGAGAACAAGGTTGTCTCTCCTGTGGTGGTTGCAGACTGCCCATCTGTTAGTGGGCCGCAGATTCGGCATACAGGACTGGGTCCTGGTGACTACGGATGCCAGCCTACGAGGTTGGGGAGCAGTCACAAAGGGAAGAAACTTCCAGGGCGTGTGGTCAAACCTGGAGACGTCTCTTCACATAAATATACTGGAGCTAAGAGCGATCTACAATGCTCTAAGCCTGGCAAAAACGCTGCTTCAGGGTCAGCCGGTGTTGATCCAGTCCGACAACATCACGGCAGTCGCCCACGTAAACCGACAAGGCGGCACGAGAAGCAGGAGTGCAATGGCAGAAGCTGCAAGGATTCTGCGCTGGGCGGAGAATCATGTCGTAGCACTGTCAGCAGTGTTCATCCCGGGAGTGGACAACTGGGAAGCAGATTTCCTCAGCAGACACGACCTTCACCCGGGAGAGTGGGGACTTCATCCAGAAGTTTTCCACATGATTGTGAACCGTTGGGAAAAACCAAAGGTGGACATGATGGCGTCTCGCCTCAACAAAAAATTGGACAGGTATTGCGCCAGGTCAAGAGACCCTCAGGCAATAGCTGTGGACGCTCTGGTAACACCGTGGGTGTACCAGTCAGTGTATGTGTTCCCTCCTCTGCCTCTCATACCAAAGGTACTGAGAATTATACGGAAAAGAGGAGTAAGAACAATACTGGTAGCTCCGGACTGGCCAAGAAGAACTTGGTATCCGGAACTTCAAGAGATGCTCACGGAGGATCCGTGGCCTCTACCTCTAAGAAGGGATCTGCTTCAGCAGGGACCTTGTATGTTCCAAGACTTACCGCGGCTGCGTTTGACGGCATGGCGGTTGAACGCCGGATTCTAAAAGAGAAAGGCATTCCTGAGGAAGTTATTCCTACTTTAATTAAAGCCAGGAAAGAAGTGACCGCACAACATTATCACCGCATTTGGAGAAAATATGTTGCGTGGTGTGAGGCCAAGAAGGCTCCAACGGAAGAATTTCAATTGGGTCGATTCTTACATTTCCTGCAAGCAGGATTGTCTATGGGCCTCAAATTGGGGTCCATTAAAGTTCAAATTTCGGCCTTATCAATTTTCTTCCAGAAGGAATTGGCGTCAGTGCCTGAAGTACAAACTTTTTTGTCAAAGGTGTACTACATATACAACCCCCAATAGTGGCACCGTGGGATTTGAACGTGGTTCTAAATTTTCTCAAATCTCATTGGTTTGAGCCTTTAAAATCGGTAGATTTAAAATACCTTACATGGAAGGTAACCATGCTGTTGGCCCTGGCTTCAGCCAGGAGAGTTTCGGAGTTTGCAGCTTTGTCATACAAAAGCCCATATCTGATATTCCATTCGGACAGGGCAGAATTGAGGACACGTCCTCAATTTCTCCCTAAGGTGGTTTCGGCATTTCACTTGAACCAGCCTATTGTGGTGCCTGCGGCTACTAGCGACTTGGAGGACTCCAAGTTACTGGACGTTGTCAGAGCATTAAAAATATATATTTCAAGGACAGCTGGAGTCAGAAAATCTGACTCGTTGTTTACATTGTATGCACCCAACAAGTTGGGTGCTCCTGCGTCTAAACAGACGATTGCACGTTGGATATGTAGTACAATCCAACTTGCACATTCTGTGGCAGGCCTGCCACAGCCTAAATCTGTAAAGGCCCATTCCACAAGGAAAGTGGGCTCATCCTGGGCGGCTGCCCGAGGAGTCTCGGCATTACAACTTTGCCGAGCAGCTACGTGGTCAGGGGAGAACACGTTTGTAAAATTTTACAAATTTGATACTCTGGCTAAAGAGGACCTGGAGTTCTCTCATTCGGTGCTGCAGAGTCATCCGCACTCTCCCGCCCGTTTGGGAGCTTTGGTATAATCCCCATGGTCCTGACGGAGTCCCAGCATCCACTAGGACGTTAGAGAAAATAAGAATTTACTTACCGATAATTCTATTTCTCATAGTCCGTAGTGGATGCTGGGCGCCCATCCCAAGTGCGGATTGTCTGCAATGCTTGTACATAGTTATTGTTACAAAAATCGGGTTATTACTGTTGTTGTGAGCCATCTGTTCAGAGGCTACTTCGTTTGTGTTATCATACTGTTAACTGGGTTTAGATCACAAGTTGTACGGTGTGATTGGTGTGGCTGGTATGAGTCTTACCCGGGATTCAAGATCCTTCCTTATTGTGTACGCTCGTCCGGGCACAGTACCTAACTGAGGCTTGGAGGAGGGTCATAGGGGGAGGAGCCAGTACGCACCATGTGACCTAAAAGCTTTTTTAGATGTGCCCTGTCTCCTGCGGAGCCCGCTATTCCCCATGGTCCTGACGGAGTCCCAGCATCCACTACGGACTATGAGAAATAGAATTATCGGTAAGTAAATTCTTATTTTTTATTTTCAGTGTGATCTGCTGGCAACAGACTCACTGCTACGAGGGACTGAGGGGAGAGAAGCGAACCTACCTGCTTGCAGCTAGCTTGTGCTTTTAAGGCTGCTGGACACCATTAGCTCCAGAGGGATCGAACACAGGGCCCGACCTCGATCGTCCGTTCCCGGAGCCGCGCCGCCGTCCCCCTTGTAGAGCCAGAAGACTGAAGAACCAGGAGAAAATCGGCGGCTGAAGACTCCAGTCTTCAATAAGGTAGCGCACAGCACTGCAGCTGTGCGCCATTGCTCCCACAGCACACCACACGCTCCGGTCACTGGTGGGTGCAGGGCGCTGGGGGGGGGCGCCCTGGGCTGCAATAAGTATACCTTTTGGCAAATGTGCACATAATACAGTTATAAACTGTATATGTGCCTAATCCCCCGCCATTAACATTATTAAAAAAGCGGGAGAAGCCCCCGCGGAGGGGGCGGGGCTATCTCCCTCAGCACACCGGCGCCATTTTCTCTTCACAGCTCCGCTGGAAGGACGCTCCCCAGGCTCTCCCCTGCAGTATACACTACAAGAAGGGTAAAAAAGAGAGGGGGGCACATAAATTTAGGCGCAAAAGGTGATCTAAGCAGCTATTGGGGGAAAATTCACTTTGTGTTAGTGTAAATCCCTCTGTTATATAGCGCTCTGGTGTGTGCTGGCTTACTCTCTCTCTCTGTCTCCCCAAAGGACTTTGTGGGGTCCTGTCCTCAGTCAGAGCATTCCCTGTGTGAGTGCGGTGTGTCGGTTCGGCTGTGTCGACATATTTGATGAGGACGCTTACGTGGAGGCGGAGCAAGAGCCGATAAGTGTGATGTCGCCCCCTGCGGGGCCGACACCAGAGTGGATGGATATGTGGAAGGTATTAACCGACAGTGTCAACTCCTTGCATAAAAGGTTCGATGACGTAACAGCTTTGGGACAGCCGGCATCTCAGCCCGCGCCTGCCCAGGCGTCTCGGAGGCCATCAGGGGCTCAAAAACGCCCGCTATCTCAGATGGCAGACACAGATGTCGACACGGAGTCTGACTCCAGTGTAGACGAGGATGAGACAAATGTACAGTCCACAAGGGCCATCCGATGCATGATTACGGCAATGAAAAATGTGTTGCACATTTCTGACATTAACCCGGTTACCACTAAAAAGGGTATTATGTTTGGGGAGAAAAAGCTGCCAGTGACTTTTCCCCCATCTGATGAGTTAAATGAATTGTGTGAAGAAGCGTGGTGTTCCCCAGATAAGAAATTAGTGATTTCTAAGCGGTTACTAATGGCGTACCTTTTCCCGCCAACGGACAGGTTACGTTGGGAAACATCCCCTAGGGTGGACAAGGCGCTCACACGCTTATCAAAAAAGGTGGCACTGCCGTCTCGGGATACGGCCGCCTTAAAGGAGCCTGCAGATAGAAAGCAAGAGGCTATCCTGAAGTCTGTGTATACACACTCAGGTACTATACTGAGACCTGCAATTGCTTCAGCATGGATGTGTAGTGCTGCAGCTGCTTGGTCTGATACCCTGTCAGATAACATGCTAACCATAGAGCATATTAAAGACGTAGTCTTTTATATATGAGGGATGCACAGAGGGACATTTGCCGGCTGGCATCTAGAATTAATGCAATGTCCATTTCTGCCAGGAGAGTATTATGAACTCGGCAGTGGACAGGTGATGCTGATTCTAAAAGGCACATGGAGGTTTTGCCTTATAAGGTGAGGAATTGTTTGGGGACGGTCTCTCGGACCTCGTATCCACAGCAACAGCTGGGAAGTCGACTTTTTTACCTCCGGTTCCCTCACAGCCTAAGAAAGCACCGTATTATCAAGTACAGTCCTTTCGGCCTCAGAAAGGCAAGCGGGTCAGAGGCGCGTCCTTTCTGCCCAGAGGCAGGGGTAGAGGGAAAAAGCTGCACCAGACAGCCAGTTCCCAGGAACAAAAATCCTCCCCTGCTTCCACTAAGTCCACCGCATGATGCTGGGGCTCCAAAGGTGGAGCCAGGTGCGGTGGGGGCGCGTCTCCGGAACTTCAGCGACCAGTGGGTTCGCTCACAGGTGGATCTCTGGGTTCTACAAGTGGTATATCAGGGATACAAGCTGGAGTTCGAGGCGTCTCCCCCTCGCCGTTACCTCAAATCAGCCTTGCCAGCTGCTCCCAAGGAAAGGGAGGTAGTACTGGCGGCAATTCACAAGCTGTACCTTCAGCAGGTGATAATCAAAGTTCCCCTCCTTCAACAGGGACGGGGTTACTATTCCACAATGTTTGTGGTACCGAAACCAGACGGTTCGGTGAGACCCATTCTAAATTTGAAATCCTTGAACACTTATATAAGGAAGTTCAAGTTCAAAATGGAATCGCTCAGGGCGGTTATTGCAAGCCTGGAAGAGGGGGATTTTATGGTGTCACTGGACATCAAGGATGCTTACCTACATGTCCCCATTTACCCACCTCACCAGGAGTACCTCAGGTTTGTGGTACAGGACTGTCCTTACCAATTCCAGACGTTGCCGTTTGGTCTGTCCACGGCACCGAGGGTATTTACCAAGGTAATGGCCGAAATGATACTCCTTCGGAAGAAGGGAGTTATAATTATCCCGTACTTGGACGATCTCCTTATAAAGGCAAGGTCCAAGGAGCAGTTGTTAGTCGGAGTAGCACTATCTCGGGAAGTGCTACAACAGCACGGCTGGATTCTGAATATCCCAAAGTCGCAGCTGATTCCTACGACGCGTCTGCTGTTCTTGGGCATGATTCTGGACACAGAACAGAAGGTGTTTCTCCCGGAGGAGAAGGCCCAGGAATTGTCCTCTCTGGTCAGGGACCTCCTGAAACGAAAACAGGTGTCGGTGCATCACTGCACGCGAGTCCTGGGAAAGATGGTAGCTTCTTACGAAGCAATTCCCTTCGGCAGGTTCCATGCAAGGATCTTTCAGTGGGATCTGTTAGACAAGTGGTCCGGATCGCATCTTCAGATGCATCGGTTGATCACCCTGTCCCCGAGGGCCATGGTGTCTCTGCTGTGGTGGCTGCAGAGTGCTCATCTTCTCGAGGGCCGCAGATTCGGCATTCAGGACTGGGTCCTGGTGACCACGGATGAAAGCCTCCGAGGTTGGGGGGCAGTCACTCAGGGAAGAAACTTCCAAGGACAGTGGTCGAGTCAGGAGACTTCCCTACACATAAATATTCTGGAACTAAGGGCCATTTACAATGCCCTGAGTCAAGCAGAACCCCTGCTTCAAAACCAACCGGTGCTGATTCAGTCAGACAACATCACGACGGTCGCCCATGTAAACCGACAGGGCGGCACAAGAAGCAGGATGGCGATGGCAGAAGCCACAAGGATTCTTCAATGGGCGGAGAATCACGTGCTAGCACTGTCAGCGGTGTTCATTCCGGGAGTGGACAACTGGGAAGCAGACTTCCTCAGCAGGCACGACCTCCACCCGGGAGAGTGGGGACTTCATCCAGAAGTCTTCAAGCTGATTGTAAATCGTTGGGAAAGGCCACAGGTGGACATGATGGCGTCCCGCCTCAACAAAAAGCTAAAAAGATATTGCGCCAGGTCAAGGGACCCTCAGGCGATAGCTGTGGACGCTCTAGTGACACCGTGGGTGTACCAGTCGGTTTATGTGTTACCTCCTCTTCCTCTCATACCAAAGGTACTGAGGATAATAAGAAAGAGAGGAGTAAGAACTATACTCATCGTTCCGGATTGGCCAAGAGGAACTTGGTACCCGGAACTACAAGAAATTATCTCAGAGGTCCCTTGGCCTCTGCCGCTCCGACAGGACCTGCTACAGCAGGGGCCCTGTCTGTTCCAAGACTTATGTAAACATTAAAAAAAGGCAATTGGGAAAAAAAAAAAAAAAAAAAATGTATGTATGTATGTATGTATGTATGTGTGTGTGTGTATATGTATGTATGTATGTATGTATGTATGTATGTATGTATGTATGTGTGTGTGTGTACACACACACTTTGTATAAGAGAAGTTTTAACCACAGCCTGTGAAATCATCATTAAGTAGTATTTTTCCTTGTGAGAAATGCAGAACTGATTTTGTTTCACGGACATGACTTAGTCACATGATAGTGCTTGACAAATTACTGGATTACTCATTTCTCTGACAAGACCCAACCTTAATCTAAATATGGATTAAACGGCTAGTAATACACATTGGAGGGATCAGTCAGAGTTGGGTTATTATGACATTGACCTGCAGAGTTGATTTTAATTTGGCTCCATTTTTTTGCCTTTCATTTTTCTTTGGCTGTTTTTAAAATTGTGATTATTGTAATTTTTATTTTTTCTTTACATGGCAGCACAAAGTGTCTGCAGTGCTAACAGAGCGGATCACAGTCACTGTTATGTGTTGGGAGTCACACTGGTGACAGGGATAGTGGTAGAATGAGAGAATGAAGGAAGAAGGCCCTTCCTGTGCAGCACATAAACATATTTTGTGTAACAGACTTTGGAGAGGTGCTTCAATCAACCACTTTGGTGTGTAAATAATTTATTATAGGTAATGCTGTATTGAGCAGTCCAGGGACATTTTGTAATTCCATTTTCATAAATCTGACCTTTCAATCTAGTGGGAATTCTTGAAAATGCTGTTGGCATAGTATATACAGTAAATACTAAAGTAAGAATTTCTCGAATGGCTAAGTCAGTAAATAGTTTGTGGTTAATTTACAAACAGAACGTGATGTTTTCTAGGTAATAGTCATGTTGGAGTAATTTGTAACACCCTAATTTTTCTATATGGTGTGTATTGATGGGTTGGGTATACGTGACCGGCGGTCAGGATACCGCCGGTCACTATACCGACACTGGGATCCCAGCATTGAGATGGCCGGCGGGGGGACACACGAGCGCAACAAGCCCCTTGCGGGCGTGGTGGCAAGCTGCGCTCATCACAGGTTCTATTCCCACTCTTTGGGTGTCCGGTCACATAACTACATCCGGTGTTGGTGCGTCAACCAAGTTCCAGAGGGTCATTCCAGTCCAAACGATTCTTTCACAAGATCATCACAAAGGTGACGTTTTAAAAATGAACCATCTGCAGAGAATTTGGACAGATCAGGAATTCATACATACTATAAAATATGTATTATATTGGCTCACAGGGTTTTGGAACAATATAATCGGCCACTGTTGCTCCATATACCCTCTTGAGATTATTGTGTAGAGTACCTGAAAATTGGCTAATTGGCCTGATTTATTGCAGTGTCTTTATACATCCTGGGATTTATTGTGCACATTGAGCAGTGTCATTAATCGCTGAATTATAGGCAGAGTTCCTGACGTTTCAGCTTGTGTCTGTGATAATTGGCTATGATTTTGCACTAAGGTGCAACCAGAATCTCCAGCAAGTGCCATTATTTAGCCTTATATTATCTTACTAACATGCTGTTATAGTACACACCCTCTACCTGACCAGCCGGTCTTTATGGTGATGTATCTGTCATTCATAGGGGGGAATTAAATTGTTTGTGCAGGTGGCCTCTGACGATGCAATTCAATTGTTGCTCCTCTTGGGAGCTAACAGCTGCCGCTTTCAGCAATTCTGCTTGGAGCACTCCGCAAAACAGAATTTTTCGTGTCGCTCCCAGCACTTCAGTTGGGTTTAGCAGTTTCTGCATCCAGCATTGATAGCTGCCAGCGCAAATAATTAAATTATCCCCCATAAGGTTTAAAGCAGTGTCTGTCTACAAACAACCACAGCTTTAATGTGCTTAATCATTGTCAATAAACACTATTAACACTTCTTGGGGATCTCAACTGTCTTATAATAAGGGATTTGGCATTGGCATGAGCCTTTTTGAACTCTGACAGTATCACTGTGGTTTCCTGCAGAAGTACAATATACCGCCAGGCATTGCTGCTATGCCTGGGGTCCACACACATCAGCCATACTTGGTGGTGTCAAAATTGCGAGGGAAACCTGTCAATGCCGACTGGCATGATGTGCCATTCTGAAATGGCACAGTGTGTCCATCATAAGGAATTGAATTCTCCCTATGGGGCAGATGTATTAACCTGGAGAAGGCATAAGGAAGTGATAAACCAGTGATAAGTGCAAGGTGATAAATGCACCAGCCAATCAGCTCCTGTTTATGTACATATTGGAGCTGATTGGCTGGTGTGTTTATCACCTTGAACTTATCACTGGTTTATCACTTCCTTATGCCTTCTCCAGGTTAATATATCTGCCCCTATATTTGTTAAACCCAGGTAACCTAATTGAGATTGTGGCTAGTGCAGTTAAATGTCCACATGTTCCATAGTGGTTAAAATGAGTAAGGCATGTATACAGATTGCCTTGAGGCCCACGACTGTAGACTATACCAGTGGTTTCCAAACTTTTTTGAATCACGGCGCCTAGAATATCAGATTTTTTTTCACGGCACCCCCTAGGCCAAAAATTTCTTATTGAGAAATTTAGAAAGAAATATTACATTAAGTAGATTGCGTTTATATGTCATCCTTAGGGTCAGTTGTGTGGTGAGGGACAAGATTTGCTTCTGTTTGGCCACATATTTTATGACTGGCAGCCACCAGCACTGGTTTTGCCTATTATATTGAACATGAATAATTTGAATTGGTCCTGGACCACCAACCCAGGGCACCCCTGCAAGTGTCCCGAGGCACCCTAGGAAGCCACGGCACACAGTTTGGGAACCTCTGTACTATACCCTTAGTAACGTTACATGTTCGTTCCCTATGAACACGGTGTCACAATAAAATTGGTATAATTCTTTTAGTTTTATTCTGTGTAAAATTTGAGGATTGTCTTTAATCTGTCCCCCCCCCCCCCTCCCCATTTATTCTCTGTATAGTAATAAAAATGTAGTCAGAAATGTAAACCAAATCCAGATTGTACACATGTAGATGATCTCTCCTTCCCTTGTCTGTACTAGACAAATAAATGGAAAATATTCTTCAAGCTTCTCCTCTGAGATGGTGAATGTTGTCTTTATGAAATTCAATCAGGGAGGTTGAAATTCCATGTAAAACACAGAGCCGCTGTTAGAGAGCCCCAATAGCTTCTGCCTGAGTGTATGTAAGGATAGCAGCCAAGACTGCTCAATAGGTGCTTTCTCATTCCAAACCTCAAGTTTCCAACTGGTCATACCCTTTTTTTTTTTTTTTTTTTAAATAGAGGCGCTGTCTTCTTGTTTTACATATCCAAAGACTAATGTTACAATAAACCTAATATTTAGGAGCCATATAAACCCAGTTGCTTCTGATTCATAGTGATTTTCATATATTCATCTGCAGCCCTGTTATTCTGGTATATGCAGAAACTGTTGCCTCCCCGTGCTGCGGTGTTGCAGTGCTGCATGTGTTTATAACATACTGTAGCAGCAAACCTGACCTACCAAATTGGCATTCATTTCAGTTGCTCAAAAAGTCACTGGTAATTCATTATACCATACTGCTGTGGTTCCCAAACTGTGCCCCTTGGCACCCTGGGGTGCTGCAAGCTCTTGCAAGGGTGCCTCGGGTTGGTGGCCCAGGACCAAATCAAATTATATACGGTCAAAGTGACAGGCAAAATCAGTGCTAGTGGCTGCCAATCATAATACATGAGGACACCAGCACATAACTGACCCTAAGGATGGCAGATATGAGCAATTTACTTAATATTTTATAATAATTTTCTTTGTTGTATGTGGTGTACTGACATTTTAGGAATAATCAACACTATAAAATCTGTTACTGTATTATAATTTGAACTAAACCTATACAGTTGTACTGAAGAATATAGAATCTGTCAGATGTGCTATTCATAGGGTGTGTTCTGACTGCGGACATACGTATTGTTGACATTCATTTGTTTTACCCCGCGGCTACCACTAGGGGGTGCAAAACGGAGCACTTCAATTGTTGCTCCTTTTAGACTCCCAGTAGCCGCGGGGATGACATTTCTACATGCAGCCTTCTGAGGTGCGGGGACAAATGTGTGCAAAGTGGGCACTTTGGGCCGTTTGTACACCCAAAGCAGGACTTCAGACGGCTTTATCTGTTTTAAGTGGCTAAAACCTGTCTGTCTGGGAGCGTGATGTGCATGTGCGCCTACAATTGTTTGAGCATCTAAATCCCGTTTAGAAGGGATTATTGGTTAGATGCCCAGAACAATCGAACCCCCCCCCCCCCCCAAGGTATGTATCTCTACATAAAGACCCCAACTGGGTTCCCCTGATTTTCAGTTTTGTTTGATGATGCTTTTTAAGCCTCACCTCTTGGGAGGCAATTCAATTGTCTTGGTGGCGGGTTCACATGCTGCCGGCACTGACTTTTCTGCTTGCAGCTTCTCGAGGTGCCGAGCAGAAATGTTGTCTAGCCCAACCAGAACTTTAGTCGGGTTTAGTTGCTTTGCCTAGCTAAATCCGCTGCATTTGGTGTGTCGGCAATAATGGGTGCCCAATCGGAAAAACAATTGAATTGCTCCAACAGGTGCCCCAAAAAATATTTGAATTCCCCCCCCCCCCCCCCCCCTCCCCATGGTGTGCAGCTAAACAGGGTTGAGCACCTCTGTTTTAGGCCTCACTGTGTTAGAATTAATCGGCAAGGGCAAACTTTTTTCTTGAGTAAGGGGCTATATACTCTCTCTGATCACAGCCTTATTTAATGCAGTAGTATGACAAGATGTGTGAGAAAGGTGTGGCCTTACATTATGAGGCAGCTATATACAGTATATCTAGATTGTAAACAAAAAATAATGATTTGTTTATTTAGGTTTGTATGATGACTCTTATTTACCTATTTTCTTGTAATTACACAGGTGGACCCGAAAGACTACATGTTTAATGGATTGAAAGATCAAACTATAGGACGCTTGCCAGATAAAGTTGCAGGCCAGCAATTTGTTATACAGGATTGTGAGAACTGCAACATCTATATTTTTGATCATTCTGCCACCATCACTATTGACGACTGTACGAACTGCCGCATATTCTTAGGGCCAGTAAAAGGCAGTGTGTTCTTTCGCGACTGTAAGGATTGTAAATGCGTTGTGGCCTGCCAGCAGTTCCGCACTAGGGATTGTAGGAAAATGGATATATTCTTGTGCTGTTCTACCCAGCCAATTATTGAATCCTCCACTGGCATGAAGTTTGGCTGTTTCCAGTTCTATTACCCAGAGCTGGCTGGACAGCTTAAGGAGGCTGGGTTGAGTATCTTCAACAACACATGGAGCAACATCCATGATTTCACCCCTGTGTCGGGAGAGACCAACTGGAGTCTTCTTCCTAGTGACTATTCCGTCCACGATTATGTCCCCCTTCCAGATTCTGACGAGCTGAAAGTAGTGCGAGTATCTACAGATGCCAACCGGAGCATAGTGCCAGTCACCTGGGGACAGCGACCGAAGAAGAGTGATGAGTCCTGCTTGGTGGTTTTCTTTGCTGGAGATTATACCATTGCAAACGCACGAAAGATGATAGATGAGGTAAAGAGAAAACTACTGTATTTGCAAGTACTAAACCTAAGATTCATGTGATGGTCATGTAGCAATATTACCTAGGGAACTACTTGAGAACATTTTCAGTTTATACATTCATATAGTGTAGCGTTGCAGATTACATGCTACATTTTGATCTCATTATTTAACTGTTCCATAGTTTGTGTTCGTTGTAAAAGAAGCTCATTGTTACCAGCAACAAAGTTCTATAGTTTCATTAGAAACTGTAGGAT
Source organism: Pseudophryne corroboree (assembly GCF_028390025.1). Taxonomy (NCBI): domain Eukaryota; kingdom Metazoa; phylum Chordata; class Amphibia; order Anura; family Myobatrachidae; genus Pseudophryne; species Pseudophryne corroboree. The sequence continues at coordinate 347,591,874 of NC_086445.1, forward strand.
GGTTCCCCTTCTAAGACATTTTACATATAACTGAAAGTGGAAATTATTCCTAATATGGTAGTTGTGGTTAAAGGAGAACAGCATTTAAGAAAGAACTTCCCCCCCCTAAGAAAGGCTAGGCGTTGGAAAGTTCAAACCTTACAATCACCTCTGGAAATTGTGCAATTTCCTTGCAGGGTCAGGGAGAAATTGTACTTGTTTATTATTATTTATTAACTTATATAGCGCAGCAAATTCCGTAGCACTTTTTATACTTGTTTAATACTAAACTGACATTTTTATTTAAAAAGTAAAAGTTTTGTTAAAAAAACCTTTTTAAATATTTAATTTGAAAAATATTCATGGGGAGTGTCTAGCACAAACTCACCCTCTCGTGTCCATAGGTCTCCATTGTAATGTTACTTCCCTAGTAACATCTCCATTTGTAATACAACCCATCCCCCAGTGGTAATAGATCCCCAGTTGTACAACGCCCCTCTCACTCCCATTGTAATAGATCCCTGTATTTGCACTAATCCCTATCCCAGTGACCTGCCATTTTTAGTTTTTATTAATTATTTTACACCCCCTTTTTCCATCCCTCAGAAATAACGGACTTTAATGGGGCATCACCTCCCACTCCCCTACTAACCGTGCCAGTAGCACCCTCTTGGGTATATTACCCACCCTTATGTGTAATACCCCTCCAACACACACAGCTAAGAGTGTCTTATCAGTCCAGCTGCTACATCTGGTCTCTGCATTTGCAGAAATCTGTGTTAATGCTCAGTGGGGATCTGAAGTTTAGAAGTAGAGGATGTGCTACAGAATGGTGCTTGCACAATGTTCTAGGGCACGATTTGGGCAGTGAGGTCAGACTGCTGCATGGCTGGCTGGGGAGCCAGAGGAAATCCGATCTATACATGTACAGAACGGATGATGATTATTTTTTTACAAGCCAGGAGACTGAGGTTGCGGCGGACAGGTCAGTTAAGCGGTTAAGGTGGTAGTGGAGTGAAACCAGCACCAGACTGGAGGTGAGTCTCTGCCATCCAATCAAAGTGATTTGTAGAACTATTTTAAATGCCTCAAAATATTGAAAGGATGATAAGTGCAACAGTTCCAGCAGCATTAGGAGGATAGAGTGAGGAGACGTTTGACTGGATACCCTATAAAAATGCCTATTGGGGCTGCAAGGGAGAGTCTGTCGTTGGGGGTAATACATTTTCTTGACTTCTCCATGGCCTCTGTGCTAATTAAAATACATAGACAAGCCGCGGTTTCCCCTCTTTCAAAATAAGTAATCTACCAAAGGTTCCAATGTACAGTAGATGGTATACATAATCCTGACCATCAATGGCATGTTTTGTATTTTAATGTTTAAGTATTGAAACTACAGTAGTTCCTTGTGAAATGCATAGTTTGTTTGTAGAGTGCTGATCCCTTATTTTGTGGCTTTGTTGCTAATACTTCATAACTCACAATGCAGATGGTTGGCAAGGGCTTATCACTCATTCAGACTAAAGAAGTTGCGATGAAACCAGAAGATGCAAAAAGGGTTTTTAAGGACCGAGCCACTGACTTTATACCATTGCTGGAGAAAGGTATGTCTTATAATATACAGATGTGTATCTGCTATATTGCTATAATACCCTAAGTATTTCAAGCATTGTTATAGAACCAGTACAATATGGTAAGATCATCAGGGTTAAAGACCCATCTGTTAATTTCCATCCAAGACTCTTCCTATAATTTTAATGTAACTGCCTATAGTTATGTTGTGATAATAATCAAATGGCAAAAAGATTGGGTGCATCCTGCTAATCCTACGAAAGCACAACAAGGTTGGCCATTGTCTTAAAGTAAAAACTTGAAAGGTTGTATGGGAGAGTCTTCCAAATCTCTGATAAAGTGATAATATTAGTTAATGTGATACAGACAGCATACATTTTGAGGATCACAACATCCAGGCAAACCATGTGCTGTCTGCTTAGGCAATGTGCTATGAGAGGCAGGCTGTGATCACTACTGCAACCCATATAACTTAGGTCTAATAGAAATTTGGTAAGGGTCAGTTGCTATTAAGCTCTTAAAATGTGTTATTACTAATAGAGAGCCCAACCTGTCATGAGTCTTTGCAATAACTAGTTTTATGGTAAGAACTTACCCGTGTTAAAACTCTTTCTGCGAGGTACACTGGGCTCCACAAGTCTGGACAATGGGGTATAGAGTAGGATCTTGATCCGAGGCACCAACAGGCTCAAAGCTTTGACCTTCTTCCCAAGATGCATAGCGCCGCCTCCTATATCACCCCGCCTCCCAGCACAGGAGCTCAGTTTAGTTAACCAGCCCAATGCAGTAGCAGGAAAAGAGACGACAACGGTTAGTAGCCACATACACCATACTCTCGCGACAAGAGAAGTGTCAGCGGCTAATGCCATATCAACCCAAAGAAGCTAAGTGCGTCAGGGTGGGCGCCTTGTGGAGCCCAGTGTACCTCGCAGAAAGAGTTTTAACAAGGGTAAGTTCTTACCATAAAACTTGTTTTCTCTATCGTCCTAGTGGATGCTGGGGTTCCTGAAAGGACCCTGCGGCTCCGCAGGAGACAGGGCACAAAAGTAAAGCTTTCCGATCAGGTGGTGTGCACTGGCTCCTCCCCCTATGACCCTCCTCCAAGCCAGTTAGATTTTTGTGCCCGGCCGAGAAGGGTGCAATCTAGGTGGCTCTCCTAAAGAGCTGCTTAGAAAAGTTTAGCTTAGGTTTTTTATTTTACAGTGAGTCCTGCTGGCAACAGGATCACTGCAACGAGGGACTTAGGGGAGAAGAAGTGAACTCACCTGCGTGCAGGATGGATTGGCTTCTTGGCTACTGGACATCAGCTCCAGAGGGACGATCACAGGTACAGCCTGGATGGTCACCGGAGCCTTGCCGCCGGCCCCCTTGCAGATGCTGAAATAAGAAGAGGTCCAGAATCGGCGGCAGAAGACTCCTCAGTCTTCTAAAGGTAGCGCACAGCACTGCAGCTGTGCGCCATTTTCCTCTCAGCACACTTCACACGGCAGTCACTGAGGGTGCAGGGCGCTGGGAGGGGGGCGCCCTGGGAGGCAAATGAAAACCTATTTTGGCTAAAAATACCTCACATATAGCCTCCGGAGGCTATATGGAGATATTTAACCCCTGCCAGACTCCGTTAAGAGCGGGAGACGAGGCCGCCGAAAAAGGGGCGGGGCCTATCTCCTCAGCACACAGCGCCATTTTTCCTCACAGAAAGGCTGGAGGGAAGGCTCCCAGGCTCTCCCCTGCACTGCACTACAGAAACAGGGTTAAAACAGAGAGGGGGGGCACTAATTTGGCGTTAGAAATATATAAAAAAGATGCTATAAGGGAAAACACTTATATAAGGTTGTCCCTATATAATTATAGCGTTTTTGGTGTGTGCTGGCAAACTCTCCCTCTGTCTCTCCAAAGGGCTAGTGGGTCCTGTCCTCTATCAGAGCATTCCCTGTGTGTGTGCTGTGTGTCGGTACGTGTGTGTCGACATGTAGGAGGACGATGTTGGTGAGGAGGCGGAGCAATTGCCTGTAATGGTGATGTCACTCTCTAGGGAGTCGACACCGGAATGGATGGCTTATTTAGGGAATTACGTGATAATGTCAACACGCTGCAAGGTCGGTTGACGACATGAGACGGCCGACAAACAATTAGTACCGGTCCAGACGTCTCAAAAACACCGTCAGGGGTTTTAAAACGCCCGTTTACTTTAGTCGGTCGACACAGACAGGGACACTGAATCCAGTGTCGACGGTGAATAAACAAACGTATTCCTTATTAGGGCCACACGTTAAAGGCAATGAAGGAGGTGTTACATATTTCTGATACTACAAGTACCACAAAAGAGGGTATTATGTGGGATGTGGAAAAAACTACCATAGTTTTTCCTGAATCAGATAAATTAAATAAAGTGTGTGATGATGCGTGGGTTCCCCCCGATAGAAAATTATGGGCGGTATACCCTTTCCCGCCAGAAGTTAGGGCGCGTTGGGAAACACCCCTTAGGGTGGATAAGGCGCTCACATGCTTATCAAAACAAGTGGCGGTACCGTCTATAGATAGGGCCGTCCTCAAGGACCAGCTGACAGGAGGCTGGAAAATATCATAAAAAGTATATACACACATACTGGTGTTATACTGCGACCAGCGATCGCCTCAGCCTGGATGTGCAGAGCTGGGGTGGCTTGGTCGGATTCCCTGACTAAAAATATTGATACCCTTGACAGGGACAGTATTTTATTGACTATAGAGCATTTAAAGGATGCATTTCTATATATGCGAGATGCACAGAGGGATATTTGCACTCTGGCATCAAGAGTAAATGCGATGTCCATAACTGCCAGAAGATGTTATGGACACGACAGTGGTCAGGTGATGCAGATTCCAAACGGCACAAAGGTGTATTGCCGTATAAAGGAAGAGGAGTTATTTGGGGTCGGTCCATCGGACCTGGTGGCCACGGCAACTGCTGGAAAATCCACCGTTTTTACCCTAAGTCACATCTCTGCAGAAAGAGACACCGTCTTTTCAGCCTCAGTCCTTTCGTCCCTATAAGATCATATCTGCCCAGGGATAGAGGAAAGGGAAGAAGACTGCAGCAGGCAGCCCATTCCCAGGAACAGAAGCGTTCCACCGCTTCTGACAAGTTCTCAGCATGGCGCTGAGACCGTACAGGACCCCTGGATCCTACAAGTAGTATCCCAGGGGTACAGATTGGAATGTCGAGACGTTTCCCCTTCGCAGGCTCCTGAAGTCTGCTTTACCAAGGTCTCCCTCCGACAAGGAGGCAGTATATGAAAAAATTCACAAGCTGTATTCCCAGCAGGTGATAATTAAATTACCCCTCCTACTACAAGAAAAGGGGTATTATTCCACACTATATTGTGGTACTGAAGCCAGAAGGCTAGGTGAGACTTATTCTAAATCTAAAAATTTTTTGAACACTTACAAAGGTTCAAATCAAGATGGAGTCACTCAGAGCAGTGATAACGAACAGGAAGAAGGGGACTATATAGTGTCCCGGGACATCAGGGATGCTTACCTCTATGTCCCAAATTTGCCCTTCTCACTAAGGGTACCTCAGGTTCGTGGTGCAGAACTGTCACTATCAGTTTCAGACGCTGCCGTTTGGATTGTCCACGGCACCCCGGGTCTTTACTAAGGTAATGGCCGAAATGATGATTCTTCTTCGAAGAAAAGGCGTCTTAATTATCCCTTACTTGGACGATCTCCTGATAAGGGCATAGTCCAGGGAACAGTTGGAGGTAGGAGTAGCACTATCTCGGATACTGCTACAACAGCACGGGTGGATTCTAAATATTCCAAAATCGCAGCTGATCCCGACGACACGTCTGCTGTGCCTAGGGATGATTCTGGACACAGTCCAGAAAAAGGTGTTTCTCCCGAAAGAGAAAGCCAGGGAGTTATCCGAGCTAGTCAGGAACCTCCTAAAAACAGTGCATCATTGCACAAGGGTCCTGGTAGAAAATGGTGGCTTCCTACGAAGCAATTCCATTCGGCAGATTTCACGCAAGAACTTTTCAGTGGGATCTGCTGGACAAATGGTCCGGATCGCATCTTCAGATGCATCAGCGGATAACCCTATATCCAAGGACAAGGGTGTCTCTCCTGTGGTGGTTATAGAGTGCTCATCTTCTAGAGGGCCGCAGATTCGGCATTCAGGATTGGATGCTGGTGACCACGGAGCCCAGCCCGAGAGGCTGGGGAGCAGTCACACAAGGAAAAAATTTCCAGGGAGTGTGATCAAGTCTGGAGACTTTTCTCCACATAAATATACTGGAGCTAAGGGTAAATTTATAATGCTCTAAGCTTAGCAAGACCTCTGCTTCAAGGTCAGCCGGTATTGATCCAGTGGGAAAAACATCACGGCAGTCGCCCACGTAAACAGACAGGGCGACACAAGAAGCAGGAGGGCAATGGCAAAAACTGCAATGACTTTTCGCTGGGCGGAAAATCATGTGATAGCACTGTCAGCAGTGTTTCATCCCGGGAATGGAAACTGGGAAGCAGACTTCCTCAGCAGGCACGACCTCCACCCGGGAGAGTGGAAACTTCATCGGGAAGTTTTTTCCACATGATTGTAAACCGTTGGGAAATACCAAAGGTGGACATGATGGCGTCCCGTCTGAACAAAAAACGGGACAGGTATTGCGCCAGGTCAAGAGACTCTCAGGCAATAGCTGTGGACGTTCTGGTAACACCGTGGGTGTACCAGTCGGTGTATGTGTTCCCTCCTCTGCTTCTCATACCTAAGGTGCTGAGAATTATAAGACGTAGAGGAGTAAGAACTATACTCATGGCTCCGGATTGGCCAAGAAGGACTTGGTACCCGGAACTTCAAGAGATGTTTACAGAGGTCTTATGGCCTCTGCCGCTAAGAAGGGACTTGCTTCAGCAAGTACCATGTCTGTTCCAAGACTTACCGCAGCTGCGTTTGTTGGCATGGCGGTGGAACGCCGGATCCTAAGGGACAAAGGCATTCCGGAAGAGGTCATTCCTACCCTGGTCAAAGCCAGAAAGGAGGTGACCGCACAACATTATCACCACATGTGGCGAAAATATGTTGCGTGGTGTGAGGCCAGGAAGGCCCCACAAAGAAATTTCAACTCGGTCGATTCCTGCATTTCCTGCAAACAGGAGTGTCTATAGGCCTCAAATTGGGGTCCATTAAGGTTCAAATTTCGGCCCTGTCAATTTTCTTCCAGAAAGAATTGGCTTCAGTTCCTGAAGTCCAGAACTTTGTCAAGGGAGTATTGCATATACAACCCTCTTTTGTGCCTCCAGTGGCACTGTGGGATCTCCAACGTAGTTCTGGGATTCTTCAAATCACATTGGTTTAAAACCAGTCAAATCTGTGGATTTGAAGCATCTCACATGAAAAGTGACCATGTTCTTGGCCCTGGCCTGGACCAGGCGAGTGTCAAATTGGTGGTTTTTTTCTCAAAAAAAGCCCATATTTGTTTGTCCATTCGGACAGGGCAGAGCTGCGGACTCGTCCCCAGTTCTCTCCCTAAGGTGGTGTCAGTGTTTCACCTGAACCAGCTTATTGTGGTGCCTTGCACCTACTAGGGACTTGGAGGACTCCAAGTTGCTAGATGTTGTCAGGGCCCTGAAAATATAGGTTCCAGGACGGCTGGAGTCAGGAAAACTGACTTGCTGTTATCCTGTATGCACCCAACAAACTGGGTGCTCTTGCTTTTAAGCAGACTATTGCTAGTTGGATGTGTAATACAATTCAGCTTGCACATTCTGTGGCAGGCCTGCCACAGCCAAAATATGTAAATGCCCATTCCACAAGGAAGGTGGGCTCATCTTGGGCGGCTGCCCGAGGGGTCTCGGCTTTACAACTTTGCCGAGCGGTTATTTAGTCAGGGGCAAACACGTTTGTAAAATCCTACAAATTTGATACCCTGGCTAAGGAGGACCTGGAGTTCTCTCATTCGGTGCTGCAGAGTCATCCGCACTCTCCCGCCCGTTTGGGAGCTTTGGTATAATCCCCATGGTCCTTTCAGGAACCCCAGCATCCACTAGGACGATAGAGAAAATGGGAATTTACTTACCGATAATTCTATTTCTCGGAGTCCGTAGTGGATGCTGGGCGCCCATCCCAAGTGCGGATTATCTGCAATACTTGTACATAGTTACAAAAATCGGGTTATTATTGTTGTGAGCCATCTTTTCAGAGGCTCCGCTGTTATCATACTGTTAACTGGGTTTAGATCACAAGTTGTACGGTGTGATTGGTGTGGCTGGTATGAGTCTTACCCGGGATTCAAAATTCCTCCCTTATTGTGTACGCTCGTCCGGGCACAGTACCTAACTGGCTTGGAGGAGGGTCATAGGGGGAGGAGCCAGTGCACACCACCTGATCGGAAAGCTTTACTTTTGTGCCCTGTCTCCTGCGGAGCCGCTATTCCCCCATGGTCCTTTCAGGAACCCCAGCATCCACTACGGACTCCGAGAAATAGAATTATCGGTAAGTAAATTCCCATTTTCTGCTGCGGGGTACACTGGGCTCCACAAGTCTGGACAATGGGGATGTCCCAAAGCAGTTACTTATGGGAGGGGACGCACTGTAGCGGGCACAAGAACCCGGCGTCCAAAGGAAGCATCCTGGGAAGCGGCAGTATTGAAGGCATAGAACCTTATGAACGTGTTCCCGGAGGACCACCTAGTCGCCTTGCACAATTGATCAAGGGTCGCACCACGTTGGGCCGCCCAAGAAGATCCAACAGACCGAGTAGAATGGGCCGCAATGTGAACAGGAGCTGACAGACCAGCCTTCACATAAGCATGCGCAATCACCATTCTGATCCACCTGGCCAGGGTCTGCTTGTGAGCAGGCCAGCCATGTTTGAGAAATCCAAACAAAACCAAAGAGTGAATCAGACTTTCGAATAGAAGCAGTTCTCGTCACATAGATACGGAGAGCCCGTACCACATCCAAAGACCACTCTTTGGGGGACCAATCAGGAGAGACAAAAGCTGGAACCACAATCTCCTGATTAAGGTGGAACGAAGAAACCACCTTAGGCAAATATCCGGGACGAGTCCTAAGAACCGCCCGGTCACGGTGAAAAATCAGATATGGGGAACTACAAGACAAGGCACCCAAATCTGACACTCTTCTAGCAGAGGCAATAACCAACAGAAACACCACCTTAAGGGAAAGCCACTTAAGGTCAGCTGAACCAAGAGGTTCAAATGGAGACTCTTGTAACGCCTTCAAAACCACCGACAAGTCCCAAGGAGCCACAGGCGGGACATAAGGAGGTTGGATACGCAACACACCCTGAGTGAAAGTATGAACATCAGGTAGAGTCACAATTTTTCTCTGAAACCACACCGACAAGGCAGAAATATGAACCTTGAGGGAGGCCAGATGCAGGCCTAAATCTAGGCCCTGCTGTAGAAAAGCCAAAAGTTTGGCTGTACTAAACTTGGAAGTGTCATAATGGTTAGATGCGCACCAAACAAAGTAGGAATGCCAGACCCGATGGTAAATCCGAGCAGAGGCCGGTTTCCGAACCCGCATCATAGTTTTAATGACCTCTTCAGAAAAACCCTTAGCTCTTTAAGATGGAAGCTTCAAGAGCCACGCCGTCAAAGACAGCCGGGCTAGGTCCTGGTAGACAAAGGGGCCCTGTACGAGGAGGTCTGGGCGTTGTGAAAGTAGAAGTGGACGCTCTGACGATAGGCCTTGCAGGTCTGAGAACCAGTGCCGTCTGGGCCACGCCGGAGCTATGAGAAGCAGATTTCCTTTTTCTTGCTTGAACTTCCGAATTACCCTGGGCAGGAGTGACACTGGAGGGAACACGTACGGCAGCCGAAACCTCCACTGCACTGCCTGCGCATCCACGAATGCTGCTTGAGAATCCCTTGTCCTTGCTCCGAAGACCGGTACCTTGTGATTGTGTCGAGACGCCATCAGATCCACATCTGGAAGACCCCACCTTTCCACGAGGAGTTGAAACACTTCTGGATGGAGGCCCCACTCGCCGGCATGCACGTTCTGACGACTGAGAGTCCGCTTCCCAATTCAGGACTCCCGGAATGATTATTGCCGGTAGATGGCGTTCTGCCCAACGTAGAATCCGTGAGGCTTCCTTCATTGCCAAACGGCTTCAAGTGCCGCCTTGATGATTTGTGTAAGCCACTGTGGTGGCGTTGTCCGACTGTACTTGAACAGGACGGTTCTGAATCAAATGCTGGGCTAGGTTCAACGCATTGAAGACCGCCCGCAATTCCAGAATGTTGATCAAGAGGAGAGATTCCTCCTTGGTCCACCGACCCTGCAAGGAGTGCTGCTCCAGCACCGCGCCCCAGCCTCTTAGACTGGCATCTGTCATCAACAGGACCCAGTTGGATATCCAGAAGGGACGGCCTCTGCACAATTGTCGGTCCTGGAGCCACCAGAGCAGCGACAGACGGACCTCCGGAGGCAAAGAGATCATTTGAGACCTGATTTGGTGAGGCAGGCCATCCCACTTGGCTAGAATCCGCTTCTGGAGGGGGCGAGAATGGAATTGAGCATACTCCACCATGTCGAATGCTGATACCATGAGGCCCAGCACCTGCATTGCCGAATGTATCTACACTTGCGGACGAGAAAGGAAGCAACGAATCCTGTCCTGAAGTTTCAGGACTTTCTCCTGAGACAAGAACAACCTCTGGTTGTGAGTCTCCAACAGCACTCCCAGATGCACCATGCTCTGAGCAGGGACCAGGGAGGATTTCTTCCAGCTTATGAGCCACCCGTGGGCTTGTAGAAACCGAACAGTCATATCCAGATGACGCAGGAGAAGATCTGGGGAATTTGCCAGGATTAACAAGTCGTCCAGGTACGGCAGTATCCTGACCCCTTGACGGCGGAGTACCACCATAACTTTGGTGAAGACTGGCGGAGCCGTTGTTAAACCAAAAGGTAACGCCCGAAACTGGTAATGGATGTTGCTAATAGCGAACCTCAGGTATTGTTGATGTGACACTGCTATAGGAATATGCAGGTAAGCATCCTGTATGTCCAGGGAGACAATGTAGTCACCAGGTTCCAAGGCCAGAACTATAGAGCGAAGGGTTTCCATACGGAACTTGGAAACCTTCACAAAATTGTTCAGTGCCTTGAGGTTGAGAATGGGCCGGGAGGACCCATTCGGTTTCGGGACTAGAAGTAGCGGAGAATAGTACCCCCGGCCCCTCTGAGCAAGAGGCACCTGTACTACGACTCCTGTATCCAGGAGGGTCTGTACCACCGAATGCAGAGTATTTGCCTTTGTCTGGTCCGATGGGACGTCTGTCTGGCAAAATCGATGAGGGGGTCGGTTTTTGAAGGCTATGGGGTAACCTCGAGTGACGACTTCCCGTACCCAGGCATCTGAAGTGGTCTTCAACCATTCCTGGGTATACCCTAGAAGCCGGCCCCCCACCCTGGGATCCCCCAGGGGTGGCCCGCCCCGTCATGCGGCAGGCTTATCGGTCTTGGCTGCTGGCTGACGGGCAGCCCAGGCTCTTTTGGGCTTCGGCTTACCAGGTTTGGAAGTGCGGGCCAGCTTATGGTACACCTGACCTTTTGCTTTTCCTGAAGGACGAAAGGGGCGAAAGGACGTGCCTTTGGCCTTCGACACAGAAGGAGCTGTATTAGGCAGACAGGGAGTTTTGGCAGTAGCCAAGGCAGACACGATCTTATTTCAGTCCTCCCCAAACAGAATATCCCCCTTGAAAGGGACTACCTCCAGGGTTTTTCTAGAGTCCAGATCCACAGACCAGGATCTCAGCCATAATATCCTGCGAGCCAGGACCTACGTAGTAGAGGCCTTGGCTGCTAGGATACCGGCATCAGAAGCCGCCTCTTTAATATAGCGAGAAGCTGTGACAATATATGACAAGCATTGTCTAGCATAGTCAGAGGAGATTTTAGCTTCTAACTCCAAGGCCCATGCTTCAATAGCCTCTGCCGCCCATGTATGCAATAGTGGGCCTTTGTGCAGCACTCGTGAGGTTGTAAATTGCTTTTACACAACCCTTGACACGTTTATCCGTAGGCTCTTTTAGAGACGTGACGGTAGTGACAGGTAGAGCTGAGGAAACCACCATCCTAGCCACATGTGAGTCTACTGGAGGAGGCGTTTCCCAATTCTTAGACAGCTCTGGCGCGAGGGGATAGTGAGCCAGCATCTTCTTTTGAGGCACAAACTTCGTACCCGGGTTTGCCACGGTACCTGACGTATATCCACTAGGTGGTCAGAGTGAGGTAAAACTTAGCGCTTGAACCTATCTGGTTTCTTAGGAGGAATGGATGGCTCGGGATCATCCGTAATCTGCAGAATTAAGTTAATAGCCTCCAAAAGATCAGGAACATCCACATGTGAACTACCCTCCCCATCAGCCGTATCTGAGTCAGAACCTGTGGGGTCAGTGTATGTGCTGTCTTCATCAGATGAGGTGTCAGTGACAGCAGTGGATTGTGAGGAGACGAGCGCTCGCTTAGAGGACCTCTTGGACTTAGGCGAGCGATGGTCAGACTTTTTAGTAGTCAGGGACTGGTTCAACTTCTTTAATTGAGCAGATAAATCGTCCGCCCACGGCGGGTTAGCTGCAGGGACCACATACGGTTGTACCGGCATTGGGGGTCCCATAGGGGGTGTTAGTTTATGAACTAGCGTATGCAGAAGCGTGGAAAAAGCGGCCCACGGAGGGTCAGTATGTGCCTCCGTTGCCACAGTCCCACTGGGGGGCAAGGAGCCCCCAGAACCAGAGCCCACAGCTGCTATATTCTCCCCATATGTGCCTGTGGCTTCAGCAACACCAGCAGTGTGTTCCGCCCCAGAACCATTACCCTCAGAAGCAGACATCATATAACTTGCAGTATGAGGTAACACAGTACAATTATTAGCAGCACTATATCCCTAAACCTAAACCCCTGCGCAGTGTAGTCAGCACCAGCAGAGATAAAGGAGAGATATGGTGACAAAATCACAGAGAAAAATACGTAATACAGTATATCTTTGTGAAAATCCTATATTAAATAACACCTGACGCACCAAGCCCCCTCAGGTTATAGAATATAGGGATAGCAAGTTGAGTGAAAGACACAAGATGGACACCACTCAGCTATCAATGCACACACAAATAGTCAGTTTGTACAATGCAGAGGCTATTACAGACAATAATACTGCACTGGACTAGCTTACACAGCTATATAACAATAGATATAACAGTACACCGTAAGAACTGGATGTATATCACAGGGTAATTGTACTATAAACCCCTGACTAAATGCACTCTTTCTTACTAACACTGACTAAAAAGGCAGGTAGAATACTTAAGTGTCATGTAAAGGCACAGCGCTGACAACCAGGCGGCTTTACACAGGAGGATTCGCCCAAGCAGTCCCAGGAACAGTGAGCTGAGGAGTAATGGCGCCGCAGACACTGACATGGAGTGAGGAAAAGACAGATATGTAACTTCAGGGCGGGAATACTTGCTGGAAATGGCGCCCTGGGACTGGGGGAGGGGCTTCAGGTCTAAGCCTTATCCCCCTTGCTGGCAAAACCACCGGGTACTGTGGGCGATATTAAAATCTGTTTTAAGAGAGAACCTGACCTGCGCCCATGACCTGGTGATCTAGTGGGATCGCCTGTATCCACATTGTCCACCGCCAGCGCGCACGGCCCGCCTCCCACTGACCGCGCCGAATCGCGATAAAGACCAGATCCTGCAAGCGGGACCCACTTACCACCTCCCGAAGCGCGGCCACGCGATCCTGGAGAGTCCCAGCCGTGTGTCTAGCGTAAAGAAAACCGGAGCCTCCGCTATAGGTACCCGGCAACCAGGGCTCGGGAGTGTACAGCGCCGCTGGGGAGAGCTGGAGCTGCAGCAGTGAATGTCGAAAGACATTTACCACCGCTGCTGCCCATGAAGTCTTCACTTTTTACTTCATTAAAAGCTTTTCTCAGGGCTGCTTGGAGCAGTCCCTCTGTTAAGTGCTTGCTTACTGCAGCACCAACTGACAAACTGAGCTCCTGTGCTGGGAGGCGGGGTTATAGAGGAGACTGCGCTGTGCATTCTGGGAACAGTCAAAGCTTTGAGTCTGTTGGTGCCTCGGATCAAGATCCTACTCTACACCCCATTGTCCAGACTTGTGGAGCCCAGTGTACCCCGCAGCAGAAACATAGTTTATGGTTTGTGTGCTTGCATGTTACGGGTGTGGTATGAGTTGCTGGCGGCCAGCATACCGGCGCCGGGATCCCGACTGTCTGCTTGCCAACAGCGGGGCGAGCGCAAATGAGCCCCTTGCGGGCTCGTCGCGCTCGCCACACTGTGGGCATGGTGGCGCGCTACGCTATCTATTCTTCCTTTAGGGGGGTCGTGGACCCCCAAGAGAGAGAAAAGGTGTCTGTATGCTGGTTGTCAGGATTCCGGCGCCGGTATACTGTGCGCCAGGATCCCAACAACTGCTATACTGAGTACCACCCCATATTACAATTGGGAACAAACACCGTAATATAGCGAGTCTGTGTGTGAGATATATATCTAATGTATACTAACAGAATTGGCCATTATTTAGTCAGTGGGATTACTTTTGGCATTGTAATCTAAAACAGCTCTGGTGACTAATGGGTTACATTATACCATAGGATATTAATATGTTTATTTCCTTGTAAAGGTTCTGTTGTTGCATTGGAGTTTAATGGTGATGGAGCCGTAGAGAGCTGCCATTCTGTCATTGGCAGCATCTTCAGTGGTACCGAGGTGAGTTCTAGTCAGTATTGGGTATGAAATTCTGCTGCAATAGATCGGTGTGAGCAAAGAGTCGTTGAAAACGGAAATCGCAATAATGCCAGAAAAAAACGTAGCGTGAACACTGATTAAAAATTAGGAGGATGTTGCTCATTTTCTTGCAGGCATATCTGAACTAATAATAATTAATTTGGTTTAGTGTGATGTAAGTTAAAGGGAGTTTTAAAGGATGTCTAAATTAAGCAAAATGGTTCATGGGAGCATTTGTACGAGTGCCAGATTCAGAGTTGCACGCATGTTGGCTGCATGTGCCGGCACATTGCATGCTCAAATAAATGTGGATCTTCGCTTGTATTCAGAAACTGCTTAATCTATGCATCCATACCGCTACTATCAGTCCGCATGTGAAAGTAGCCATCATCACTATCACCAGCCTTATCCTCCATGCAGGAGATCAGTCGGAAATCAGATGGATCTCTGTGTACGTTAGTCTCTGAATAGCCTGTAATTCAGCGTGTGAGGTATTTAGTTGCCAGATCTGCGTGCAGAAGTCATGCTGTTTTGGCAGATTCCCCTGACTGATCACAGATTATCGCTGTATGGCAGTACTTTCTATTATTATTTATAATTGGTGATCCATTGACCAGAGTCATCCATTGAGAAATTTGTTAGTACTCTTCCTGGGATAAAATAAAACCCCTCTGATAGACAGAGTAAGCACATCTGGAATATAATTTGAAGGAAAGGAGAAAAGACCTGAAACGGTCTCCTTCAATGCCACATTTACAGCATAAATCTAAATTCATTTGACACTCCATAATGTAACCTGATAGTATAGCCATACCTGATCTATGCAGCAAACCCGTCTTGATTAGTGTGTGTGTGTGTGTGTGTGTGTGTGACCTTTAATTTTCTATTGTCAGAATGAAAGTAATAATAAGGATAATATAGTAACTCCTTTTTCTTGTAAAATAGGTGTTTGTTTCAGAAAACAAGACGTCCTCTTCTCATGATGTGGAGAACTTCTACAACTTTGCTGATATACAGATGGGAATTTAGAGTCTGTTTACCTGCAACAATTGTCCCTTCCAGAAACTACTTCCAGTAAAGCATTCTGAACAGATTACGTGACCTACTATTCATAAGAAAATGAAACCGTGCACCTTGTATTCAGTGATTTGTGGGTAAAGACATGGCGCGCACACGCAGTGCTCTGATCTCTCACCACACTTTCTATTTGGTGTAGAAATCAAAGGTTTTCCTGTGTTTTATCTGAAGACAATTGTAGCCACAAGGCAGTGCTTACATTGTGTTGAATTTGTAAAATACTGTACATTTATTACAGGCTTGGTTAGGCTGTGCTGCATAGAACATTACATTCCAGATGGCATAATGCCATTGAGCTGGTTAATTATGGAAGATTTAGTAGTGAATTAAATATATATTTTTATTTTCTAATATTTATTTTTAGATTTTACACAACATGCAGTAATCGTTCTACATTTTAATACTTTTTTTTTTTTTAAATGCACTCTGAAATCAATATTTTATACTGTGAAAACGTAATTTCAGTCAAAGCTCTTGTAAATTGTTTTGTTGCATTAAGTACAAAATTCAGATACTTGTATATTAGCAGATAAAAGTTTACAGACTGTGTCCTACTCTGAGCCAGAGACTGAGGGTGGCTATGGGGTATATTCAATTGACGTCGAAAGCTGCCGTCTGTCGAAAAGACGTCAGTTTTCGACTTTTTTTAGGTCGGAAGGGGTTCCAACCTATTCAAAATATTCGACAAGTCGAGGACTTGTCGAAAAGCACGTGGATCGGCGGAATAGCTGCTGATCCACGTGCTTGTGTCGAAAACGGGGTCAAAACTGACAGGTTTTGGCCCCCTTTTCGACCATCTCAGTCCGACATAAAAAAATGTCGGACTGAGATGTGGGACCCAGAGCAGGAGACGGGGGACAGCCGCGGGCGTACAGCGGAGATCAGCGCTACAGCACAGCGCTGCAGCAGGATGTCTCACAGCTGCGCCGCTCACGGCAGCGTTCACCCGGCTCCAGTAAGTGAGGTCACGCTTGCTGGAGCCGGGTGGACACTGCCTTGAGGTCTGGCGACTGTGTGATGTCCTCCTGCAGCGCTACTGTAGCGCTGATCTCCGTCTGCCCGCGGCTGTCCCCGTTGGTCTCCCCGCGGCTCCCCCTTCCCCCTCTCCTCCTCTGGGTCCCTCATCTCAATTCGACTTGAAAAAGTCGAATTGAGATGAGATTGAATAGGGGTTGTCGGATCCATTCCGACAAATGCATGTCGGACTGGATCCGACCCTAATTGAATATACCCCTATATCTAACAGACAGAGAAATCCATTTGTGCCATGTGTTACAGTAACCATTTGTGAGTGTTGGCTATGAAACAATGCTCACTGACAATCCATAAGTCAGAGCAATCACTATATTACTGTATGATGGGATTCCATGACATTGTCATAAATATTTGTCCAAAAGACATTTTGTGGTAGATGTATTAATATATATGCTCCTGCCATTATGTGTAAGGACCTGCTTCACCTCCAAATCGCAGTGAAGTTGTTCCATATAACGGTAGCATGTTAACCGAAGAGGGAGAGTGTTAAAGTACCTGTGTGCTGAAGTGCACTCTCGCTCTTTTGGCTGTTTCTGCTGCCACTGACAGGTGCTGCATACATTCTGTGCATGGTGGTAATGCAAATCCCTGTGGTCGCTTTCAAAAAAAAAACTTTGGGTTTTTTTTTTTTTTTTATGCACAGTCCCCGGCTGCCGGAGCTGACAGACAGGGACAGTGCTGTGTGCCTGACAACGACAGCTGTTGAAATCATTTGCTGCAGTTATTGGATCGGTCTGTGCCACTGACAGTTCATATGTTGCCTGGCTCATTTGCTCGCCATCTCAGCAGCACTGATGACAGGGGCGCATAGTGCCCTTGTCATATAGCGCACATCTCCTTTTATATGTGGGGGAGAAGCGGTATCAGCGCACATAAAATGTTCTGATATGACTAAACCACAATATCACCCATTAATACATCTACCCCTTTGTTACAATTAGACTTCATATTTGACAAATGCTTGTTAAATTCCTATACCTATAATGGTTACAGAAAAAAAATATCCTTTTTAAAATGTTTACATTTGGATATTTCATACTTTTATAAAATCTGATAATTGTATATTTAAAAAAAAACAAAAACGAAATAAACAATCTGCTGAGACACTAAGGTCTATTTATTTGTTTTTTTTTGTCACCTGAAATTAGAACAAAAGACCCATAGATTGTGAATTGCTCAAATTCAGTGAGTGGCATTACTGGTGGTCTTCAGTACGTAGTATAAAGAGCTGAACACCCTTTACGATCAACATTGCTTGACATCATGACCTTTTACATTGGGGTAATCAGGAAGTTAGGGCCATTCCTTAATCTGGGCATAGACATGCACATAAATGCCTGCCAGACATTTTATCTAGCAGCCTGTGACCGTGCAGATATTGTGGCTATACACATATCTCACAGTGTAATGACCACAATACCTGCACTCCTTCCCTGGGGAGACGATAATTCCCCGTTCCTTCTCTAAAGGAACAGGAGAAATGTTGGTTGGTCGGTCAGCAGTGGCAAGGCATACACTGCCTGCGGTGGCCAACTTTAAACGTAGAAAATATTGCATTGGACGGACATGCTGGTTGATCCCGGCATGACCAATCAATATTTTCGTATCTGTTGCCTGCATACATATAATTATCTGGGTGATCCACCAATATGGGGCAGATCGGCCAGATGTTTGTAGCATGTATGCCCAGCTTTAGATGCAATGTTTTACTTTTCCTTTTCAGTGATGTTCCTTAAAGACCAATTGAAGCCATTATCTGAAATTTATATACAAAGTAGTGCGTTACAGAGCTGTTTGATATATTACAGAAAGCGGAACATTGCCCTCAGCATTAAAAATGCTGTCGTTCCACTAGGCATATTGCACCCCGATGGGAAAACCGTGCGAATGAGCAATCAGCCGTACGCATTATATATGGACAACATATCATTCGGACTCTGTTAACACTTAAGAATGGGATAGATAAATTCCTAATGGATAAAGATATACAGGGTTATGGTGCGTAGTCACGCACTATAGTTATAAAAAAAAGGAACAAACACAATGGCTAACATCGGCAACAGACAAAATTAGTCCTAAAAATAATACAGCGTAGGAGACCACAAATAGGTTGAACTCGATGGACAAATTTGTCTTTTTTTCAACCTCAGAAACTGTTACTATGTTATCATTCCGATCCGCGTCAGAACAATTTATTGTTAGATATATTGTCTAACGTGTATCCGAACAAACAGTGCAGATTTAAAGGAGAGACTTGCTTAAGCAAAGGTGACTT
Source organism: Pseudophryne corroboree (assembly GCF_028390025.1). Taxonomy (NCBI): domain Eukaryota; kingdom Metazoa; phylum Chordata; class Amphibia; order Anura; family Myobatrachidae; genus Pseudophryne; species Pseudophryne corroboree. The sequence goes on from NC_086445.1 coordinate 347,610,580, forward strand.
AACTAGTACCTGTTATTTTGAATTGTGAAATCTGATTCATTTTCAGGAATAAAAGCAATACTTTAAATGTACAACTGTTCAGGCTGTGTGTGGGTTAAAACCTCAATGAAATACGTACACGTTGCGTAAGCACACCATCACGCTGTAAGCACAAAATAGCTACACATGCGGCCTATACACTTTAACTCCTAACAGAAAAGGAAATGCGACACCAATTGTATATAAAATGTTGGGATCCAACCCACAAACATATTTACTCAAAAGGGGGTTACAACAATAATACAATCACATAAGAGAAGAGGCTACAATCAATGGATACATACGTTTGTTCGCCTGCGCAACCCGGATTCCGGTCCTCAGTCAATCTGAATAGGTGACCTTCAGAGAAAGAGACTGAGGCCAGCCAGGAGGCTTGGTTTTATACAATGGTCCAAAGCATGAAACAAAGGAAACTGTAATCTCTTCATCCATAGGTTAAAGGGCTGGACATTCACAGTACATGAGGGGTCATAGGTTGGTTTGAATAGGTGGGCGATGCCTGGTCCAGGTGCACTTGCAGATGTCTTCCACTGGGTTCCCTCCGAATATCAAGAGTACAGTACATAGTGTGATATCAATAATATATATTCCTGTGCATATCTATGTGCAGGAGTGTGCTACTTTCTGCAAACTGCCATCGGAATATTGCCCTTGAAATACTGTACAGCTGGATACCAAACACCACCTCCTAACCGAATTCTGTCCCCTCATATCCTGTAAATAAGATTTTAAACCTACCGGTAAATCTTTTTCTCCTAGTCCGTAGAGGATGCTGGGGACTCCGTAAGGACCATAGGGTATAGACGGGCTCCGCTGGAGATATGGGCACTCTAAAGACTTTAGAATGGGTGTGCACTGGCTCCTCCCTCTATGCCCCTCCTCCAGACCTCAGAGAAACTGTGCCCAGAGAAGACGAACAGTACGAGGAAAGGATTTTTGTTAATCTAAGGGCAAGATTCATACCAGCCCACACCATCCACACCGTATAACCTGGAATATACGCAACCAGTTAACAGTATAAACAAAACAGCATCAGCCAAAGACTGATCTTAACTGTAACATAACCCTTATGTAAGCAACAACTATATACAAGCCTTGCAGAAATATGTCCGCACTGGGATGGGCGCTCAGCATCCTCTACGGACTAGGAGAAAAAGAGGTCGGGTCCTGTGGTCGATCCCTCTGGAGCTAATGGTGTCCAGTAGCCTAAGAAGCCCAAGCTACCACCAGTTAGGTAGGTTCGCTTCTTCTCCCCTTAGTCCCTCGTTGCAGTGAGTCCGTTGCCAGCAGATCTCACTGTAAAATAAAAAACCTAAAATATACTTTCTTTCTAGGAGCTCAGGAGAGCCCCTAGAGTATGCATCCAGCTCAGCCGGGCACAAGATTCTAACTGAAGTCTGGAGGAGGGTCATAGTGGGAGGAGCCAGTGCACACCAGTAGTCTAAAGCTTTCTTTTAGTTGTGCCCAGTCTCCTGCGGAGCCGCTATTCCCCATGGTCCTTACGGAGTCCCAGCATCCACTACGGACTACGAGAAATAGAATTACCGGTGAGTAAATTCTTATTTTCTCTGACGTCCTAAGTGGATGCTGGGACTCCGTAAGGACCATGGGGATTATACCAAAGCTCCCAAACGGGCGGTATAGACGGGCTCCGCAGGAGACATGGGTACCTAAAAGAACTTTCTAGTATGTTGTGTACTGGCTCCTCCCTCTATGCCCCTCCTCCAGACCTCAGTTAGATCTTGTGCCCAGAGGAGATAGGGTGCATTACAGGGAGCTCTCCTGAGTTTTCTGTAAAAATAATTTTGTTAGGTTTTTTATTTTCAGGGAGCTGTGCTGGCAACAGACTCCCTGCATCGTGGGACTGAGGAGAGAGAAGCCGACCCACTTCTTAAGAGTTTAAGGGCTCTGTTTCTTAGGCTATTGGACACCATTAACTCCAGAGGGAGTCCGAACACAGGTCTCACCCTGGGGTTCGTCCCGGAGCCGCACCGCCATCCTCCTCACAGATGCCGGAAAAAAGAAGCCGGGTGAGTATGAAAGACATATGAAGACGTCAGGCAGCAGAAGACTTCAGATCTTCATGAGGTAAGTGCGCAGCAGGAAGCTGCGCGCCATTGCTCCCACACTTACACACACACACACTGGGCACTGATGGGTGCAGGGCGCAGGGGGGGCGCCTTGGGCAGCAATAAACCTCGTTTTGGGCATTAAAGCATGTAGTTAGGCTGCGGAGGCAGTAAACTACAGATCCACGCCATTTTTAAAAATTTACGAGCGGGACCGAAGCCCGCTGCGCGAGGGGGTGGAGCTTGATCCCTCAGCACTAACCAGCGCCATTTTCTCCACAGAGGCTGCAGAGAACGCTGGCTCCCCGGACTCTCCCCTGCTGAGCATCAGAGGGCTGAAAAAAAGAGAGGGGGGCACATATTTGGCGCAGTGAGTGGGGGAAATTTATATATATATATATATATATATATATATATATATATATATATATATATATATATATATATATATATATATATATATATATATATATATATAGAGAGAGAAATAGAGACCTAGGCGCTATAGTACAGACGTGCGGTATAAGATGTAAGAAGGAAAAAACTCGTTTAAACTCTTTTAAGAGTAGCAGCTCGTAATACAAGATTAGTGCATGGTATACACATATAGTAAAATTAGGTAGTGGAGAGTACAAGCGCTAATGAGTATAGTGATGGTTAAAATGGAATTAATTAGGTGGATCACAAGATTATTAAAAATGGCCTTAGGCACTTATCTGATAAAAACAAAACTTCAATCCGGTGTTCATCATTTTGGAAATCATGTAAAAGAAGAAACAGCAGACATAGTGTGTATCGTTCACAAATAAAAATAGAGCAATTTTGCTATAAAAAGGTACCAATATTTTAGGGAATTTTTGCTATTCCCAATAAAACATAGTGTGTATCGTTCACAGATAAAAATAAAGCAATTTTGCTATAAAAAGGTACCAATATTTTAGGGAATTTTTGCTATTCCCAATAAAATTATAATCTGTAGCTTCACGACATAAAATACAGATTTTAATGAACAATACAAAACACGGCTAGACAACACACGTACAAGATTCTAAAATCTTAAAAGCTTATCTGTCCGTTCTATGTGCAAGGGAATCAGTAACCAATTGTTCCATGGACACAGGATAGCCAAAGTTTATGCGTACAGGATAAAAGTAGTTCAAATGCTTATCTGTCCATCAATAGGAGTTTCAGCAGCAAACGGTCCCAACGCGTTTCGTCCTTCAAGGTGTGGACTTCTTCAAGGGGATCAGCAGAGTGAGCTAGGACTGCTCCATTTATACCATAAAGCAGGAAGTTGTAATAACCTTACTTAGTGACATCACATCCTGTGGTGTCAATCTTGTATTATGTTTAAAATACACATAAAAATGCTAGAAAGCATACTGAAATAATAAGTAGGGGATGATGCTAGAGTGCAGTGAGTGGCCTGTGCAATAAATTGCATGAAAAATGATGGTGAATGGTGTTTAAGATGAAAAGACGGCGGTGGAACGCACACGCCGTCCGGTGGAACGCACCGCCATCTTGTATACGTCACTTCCGCCCATTTTGTGACGTCACTTCCGCCCGTTTTGTGACGGGAAAAGGACTTGAAGCAGAGAATAGCGGAACGCCTGGTGGAACGCATGTCCGCCTATGTGGTGGAACGCACCACCATCTTGTGTGAATGGAATGCGGAAATAAAGTAAACGTTCGGCGGTGAAGCGCATATTCAAGATACGGATGTAGTGAGGGGAGAGGGAGAATTTCGTAGCCATGGAGATTTTAAACAAAAAAGGGGTTTAAAGGAACCAGAGTTTCTAGTGACTTAAAGTGACAGTGCTTAATGTTTATTAAAATATTGTTAATGACCGTGCAGTGATAGTACTGGTATCTAAAAGATTTGTGCATATGATTAAAACTATTCAGCAAGGGATAGTGTGCAGGTGTAGTCATTTTTATATATAGAAACACAGATAAAATATATAAATATAGAGAAAAACAATGTTTTTTTTAAAAAGTGTACATAATATCCCATTTGGGGGGGGAGGAATTATTTCCAGATTATATTTTTGTGGAGTGCAGGGATGCTAGAGTAAAGAGACAGAGATAAAAGGTATATCAGTATTATGTAACATTAAATATTAAATATATATGTATATATATAAAAAAAAGATATAAAATTACAGAAAAATGTGGTTTTCGTGTTGGTAATAATAAAACAGCATAAAAAAGACATAAGGAAGACATAAAGAAGAATTCATGTGATGGATAGGTGTATAAACCAGATCTTATTGAAGAAAGGGGGCGATTTCAAAGGCTTCGTTTAGTCCTTGTGGTGATAATGTTTGTAGTTCATGTATCCAAAACATTTCGCGCTTGGAGAGTTTATTTAGTATATCTCCACCTCTATCTCCGAGTTTTACCCATTCGATCGCTTTATAGGTGATTTCTTCTGGGTTGGATTTGTGTTTATCTATGAAATGTTTTGATACTGTGTGATTGTCCACTTTGTTTTTAATATTTCGGATGTGTTCTTGTATCCGAAGTTTTAGAATTCTCTTGGTTTTGCCCACATATTTTAGGCCGCACGTGCATTCCAGTAAATATATGATCATTGTGGAATTGCAGTTGAGGAAGTCTTTGATTGGATATTCCTTTGTGTTGTTGTAATTGAAAAAAATTTTTCTGTTGGGATGAAGAAACTTACAAATATTACAGTTGCCACATTTATAACTGCCTTTGCAGGTTCCAATGGTATTCCTTGTGTTTGTGATTTCGGTTGGCAAGTGGCTTGGAGCCAAAATGTCCTTTAGATTGCTTGTTTTGCGAAAAACTATATCTGGTTTAGACGGGAGTATTTCCTTCAGGATGGGATCCAGAAGAAGGAGATCCCAATGTTTATTAATAGACTGTCTGATTTGTTTTTCTTGATTATAAAAAGTGGTGATGAAAGGGGTGAAATTCTTGTCTTTTTCTTTGTTGTTTTTGCTGAATAAAGCTTGTCTGGATGTGCTGTCTGTTTTCTCTAATGCTTTGTTGATTACTGTGTCAGGATATTCTCTCTCCTTGAATCTATTTGCATAAGTGGTTAGTTGATTTGTACAGTCTTGTTGGTCGCTGCAGTTGCGCTTAATGCGAAAGAATTGGGAATAAGGGATGTTTGTCTTCCAATTTTTCGCGTGGCAGCTTTTGAAGTGGAGATAGCTATTGGTGTCGACACTTTTGATGTGATTACTGGTGACGATCTGAGTTCCATTGTTTGACAAGGTTAAGTCCAGGAAGTTAATTTGTTTTTTGTTTATTTCATGTGTGAACTTAAGATTGTAGCTGTTGGATTCTAATGTACATAAAAAGGTATTGCAGGTATCCAGGTCTCCTTTCCAAACTATCAAAATGTCGTCAATGTACCTCTTGTAGACGATCAAATTAGGAAGATGTGGATTATTGTTGTAGATATGTTCTTCTTCCCATGCTCCCATCAGTAGATTGGCGAAACTAGGCGCGAAGGTAGTGCCCATTGCGGTCCCGCAAGTTTGTAGAAAAAAGGTTTTTTGGAAAATGAAATAATTGTGGGTAAGAGTAAATCTCATAAAGTCACAGATTGCATTTTTATGAATAGTTGTAATGTCCGCATCTCTATCCATAAATTTTCTGCAGGATTCTATACCTTTCTCGTGTTTAATGCATGTATACAAGCTTTGTACGTCAACTGTAATCCAGATGTAATCCTCTTTCCATTCAATTTCAGACAAAAATTGAATCACATTGCCTGTATCTTTCAGGTATGATGGTAGGGACATGACATATTTTTGTAAAAATATATCGATATATTGTGATAGATGGCAGGTAAGGGAGTCAATGCCGGAGATTATGGGTCTTCCGGGTGGATTTATTAGAGACTTATGAATCTTGGGTAGATAGTAAAAGGTGGGTATCACCGGTGTTGTAATCATTAGGAACTGGAATTCATTTTTGTCCAGTACGTTGTTATGAAAGTAATGAAGTAGTATTGGTCGCAATTCCTCAATGAAGAGGTTTGTAGGATCTTTTCCAAGTTTCTTATATGATGTGGTGTCATTAAGTAGACGATCTGCTTCCTGTTCATAAGTTGCTCTGTCGAGAAGGACTATGCCCCCTCCCTTGTCTGCCTGTTTTATCACGATGTTTTTATTTTCTTTTAGCTTCTTTAATGCTTCTTTTTCTTTGTTTCTCAAGTTTGAATACGGATACGATGTCAAGTCCATATCGCATAAGTCCTTTTTCACTAGTTCTTGAAAGGTATTGATATAATTACCTTTAGACTCCAAAGGGTAAAATTTCGATTTGCGTTTAAGGCCTGATTTTGATGGTTCTGTGAGTGATGTATCTTGTTCCTTTTTTGCGAAATGTCGCTTGAGGGTCAGCGATCTTGCGAATTTATTGATGTCGATATAAGTGTCGAATTTATTCATCTGTTTGGATGGAGCAAATTTTAGTCCCTTACTTAAAATGGCAATTTCATCATTTTTTAATGAATGGCTAGATAGGTTGAATATACCTTGCTGGACTGGATCTTTTATTATAGATGGCGTCTTTTGTTCAGTCTTTCTGCGTCCGCCCCGAGTACCTCTTCTTCTTCTTGTAGGCTTCTTTTTCCCTTGAACCTCTCTCTGAAGAAGGATTTCCTTGTGGAAACTTGATTTTCTGCTGTGGGGTCTGGAGATAAAAAATCCGAGTCGCTATTGGAGTCGAATCTTTGCAGTGCCGAGAATCTGTTATTGGTGTTGACATAATTAGGATATGGAGAGTTGAATTTTTCTCTAGTTTGTTGTCTCTGTTGTTGCAGTTGATTTTGGCCATAATTCTTCTTTTGATAGTACGGGGTAGTTTTCCATTTGTGCACTCTTGGATCTTGAAAGACCGGAATTTTCTGGTATTTTTTATCATTGAATCTGCTCCAGTTTTGGATGCGATTATTGAGGTAGTCCTGCTTGTCTCTGATGAATTTCTTTTGTTTGCTTTTGATAACTTCCTCCTCTATACGTTCAATTTTCTTTGTCAATGTTGTGTCGTTAGCTTTAAAATCCTCTTTATCTTTATGGACCACTAGTTGTTGTTCTAGAGTAGTTAAATCTTCTTCGATCTTGGTGAGGGCTTTCCTTTTTTCCACAATGATGAGTTTCAGGAGTTCTTTGGAACAATTATGTAAAATTTCGTCCCAATTTTTAATGAACTCTTGGTTTTCTAGACCAAAGGTAGGTCTTTTCAGTAATCTTAAACCTCTTGGTATCCTGTTTACTTGGATATATTGTTCCAGGCCTTTTATTTCCCACCACGTTTTAATTTCCCTAGTGAGAAGTCTTTCCGCCTCCCAGAATTGGGAATCTAAATCTGATGTATTTATTGTATCTCTTACTTTATTAGAGTTTCCTTCTTCAAATATTTGATGGCAGAGGTCATTTCTTTTATCATATCCTCTGTTTTTAAACATTGTTTCTTTTTAGCACAAGTACTAGCTGCCTTTGGAAAATCACCACAGAAAAGATAGAGAAATAGAGACCTAGGCGCTATAGTACAGACGTGCGGTATAAGATGTAAGAAGGAAAAAACTCGTTTAAACTCTTTTAAGAGTAGCAGCTCGTAATACAAGATTAGTGCATGGTATACACATATAGTAAAATTAGGTAGTGGAGAGTACAAGCGCTAATGAGTATAGTGATGGTTAAAATGGAATTAATTAGGTGGATCACAAGATTATTAAAAATGGCCTTAGGCACTTATCTGATAAAAACAAAACTTCAATCCGGTGTTCATCATTTTGGAAATCATGTAAAAGAAGAAACAGCAGACATAGTGTGTATCGTTCACAAATAAAAATAGAGCAATTTTGCTATAAAAAGGTACCAATATTTTAGGGAATTTTTGCTATTCCCAATAAAACATAGTGTGTATCGTTCACAGATAAAAATAAAGCAATTTTGCTATAAAAAGGTACCAATATTTTAGGGAATTTTTGCTATTCCCAATAAAATTATAATCTGTAGCTTCACGACATAAAATACAGATTTTAATGAACAATACAAAACAAACAAAAAAAAAAAAAAAAAAATTGGGACGAAATTTTACATAATTGTTCCAAAGAACTCATGAAACTCATCATTGTGGAAAAAAGGAAAGCCCTCACCAAGATCGAAGAAGATTTAACTACTCTAGAACAACAACTAGTGGTCCATAAAGATAAAGAGGATTTTAAAGCTAACGACACAACATTGACAAAGAAAATTGAACGTATAGAGGAGGAAGTTATCAAAAGCAAACAAAAGAAATTTATCAGAGACAAGCAGGACTACCTCAATAATCGCATCCAAAACTGGAGCAGATTCAATGATAAAAAATACCAGAAAATTCCGGTCTTTCAAGATCCAAGAGTGCACAAATGGAAAACTACCCCGTACTATCAAAAGAAGAATTATGGCCAGGAACACTATGTTTTATTGGGAATAGCAAAAATTCCCTAAAATATTGGTACCTTTTTATAGCAAAATTGCTCTATTTTTATTTGTGAACGATACACACTATGTCTGCTGTTTCTTCTTTTACATGATTTCCAAAATGATGAACACCGGATTGAAGTTTTGTTTTTATCAGATAAGTGCCTAAGGCCATTTTTAATAATCTTGTGATCCACCTAATTAATTCCATTTTAACCATCACTATACTTATATATATATATATATATATATATATATATATATATATATATATATATATATATGTGCTATCTGTTTTTTTTTTTTCCCTGGGTCAGTTTGGCGCTGGTGTGTGCTGGCATACTCTCTCTCTGTCTCTCCAAAGGGCCTGCTTTAGGGAATTGTCCCCTCATAGCTATATCCCTGTGTGTGTGGGGTGTCTGAAACGGAAGGCTTATCCAAAGAGGAGGTGGAACGGATGAGTGGTGTGTCTCAATCGGCGGTGCCGACTCAGGATTGGATGGATATGTGGCATATGTTATATGCTAGTGTAGCTTCACTGCATAAAAGGCTGGACAAAGCAGAGTCCAGCGCGTCGCCAGGTAATCAATCTACGGATTGTACCGACTCACAGGACCCGTCGGTATCTCAGAAATGTCCCTTCTCACAAATAAGGGACACAGATACCGACACAGACTCTGATTCCAGTGTCGACTATGATGAAGCAAAATTGCACCCCAGGGTGACAAAGTATTCAGTGCATGATTATTGCAATAAAAGATGTCTTACATATCACTGATGAGCCCTCGGTACCCGACACGAGGATACACATGTTTAAGGGAAAGAAACAGGTTATAAACTTTCCTCCTTCACATGAAATTAATGAGTTATGTGAAAAAGCATGGGAAACTCCAGATAAGAAGCTGCAGATTCCCAAAAGGGTTCTTATGCCGTACCCTTTCCCTACACAGGACAGGGTACGTTGGGAATCCTCTCCCACAGTGGACAAAGCCTTAACACGCCTTTCCAAGAAGGTGGCGCTACCGTCCCCTGACACAGCGGCCCTCAAGGATCCTGCGGACCGCAGGCAAGAGACTACATTAAAGTCTATCTACACTCATACTGGTACTTTGCTTAGACCAGCAATTGCGTCGGCTTGGGTATGTAGTGCAGTAGCAGCTTGGACAGATACACTGTCAGCTGACCTTGATACCCTGGATAGGGATACAGTTTTGTTAACATTAGCTCATATTAAGGACGCAGTCTTATATATGAGGGATGCCCAAAGAGACATTGGATTACTGGGTTCAAGAGCCAATGCTATGGCTATTTCGGCAAGAAGAGCCTTATGAATCCGCCAGTGGATGGGGGATGCAGACTCAAAAAGGCATATGGAGGTTTTACCTTACAAAGGTGATGTATTGTTTGGGGACGGCCTCGCGGACCTGGTTTCTACAGCTACCGCGGGTAAGTCGACCTTTTTACCTTTTGTTCCCCAACAGCAAAAGAAACCCCCACAATATCAGATGCAGTCCTTTCGGTCGCATAGATCCAGAAGAGGTCTGGGCTCCTCTTTCCTCGCAAGAGGTATGGGTAGAGGAAAGAGGACACCTGCTGCGGCTGGTTCCCAAGAGCAGAAGTCCTCCCCGGCTTCCGCTAAGTCTACCGCATGACGCTGGTGCTCCCCTGCGGGAGTCCGCACAGGTGGGGGCACGCCTTTGACTATTCAGCCAAGTCTGGGTTCAGTCAGACGTGGACCCTTGGGTGATAGAAATAGTCTCCCAGGGCTACAAGCTGGAATTCGAAGAGGTGCCCCCTCGCCGATTTTTCAAGTCAGCCTTACCAGCTTCTACCCCAGAGCGGGAAGTAGTGCTAGCTGCAATTCAAACGCTGTATCAACAGCGAGTGATTATCAGGGTTCCCCTGAGCCAACAGGGAAAAGGGTATTATTCAACCTTATTTGTGGTTCCGAAGCCGGATGGTTCGGTCAGGCCCATTTTAAACCTAAAATCCCTGAACCTGTACCTGAAAAGATTCAAATTCAAGATGGAAACTCTCCGAGCGGTGATAGCCTGCCTGGAAGGGGGGGATTTTATGGTGTCACTGGACATAAAGGATGCTTACCTTCATGTCCCCATATATCCCTCTCATCAGGAGTTCCTGAGATTCGCGGTACAGGATTGTCATTATCAGTTTCAGACGTTGCCATTTGGGCTGTCCACGGCCCCGAGGATTTTCACCAAGTTAATGGCGGAAATGATGGTGATCCTGCGCAAGCAAGGAGTCACAATTATCCCATACTTGGACGATCTCCTGATAAAAGCGAGATCAAGAGAGCAATTACTGGAGAACGTGTCACTCTCTCAGAGAGTGCTTCAGCAACATGGGTGGATTCTCAATCTACCAAAGTCACAGTTGGTTCCGACAACTCGACTAGCGTTCCTGGGCATGATACTGGACACGGAACAAAAGAAAGTTTTCCTCCGTTGGGAAAAAGTCCAGGACCTCCAGAACATGGTCCAAGAACTACTAAAGCCAAAAAGAGTGTCAGCTCATCAATGCACTCGGGTTCTGGGGAAAATGGTGGCAACTTACGAGGCCATTCCCTTCGGCAGGTTCCATGCAAGGACGTTTCAATGGGATCTTCTGGACAAATGGTCCGGGTCCCATCTACAATTACATCAAAAAATAACACTGTCCCCCAGGGTTAGGGTGTCTCTTCTATTGTGGCTGCAGAGTGCTCACCTTCTAGAGGGTCGCAGGTTCGGCATTCAGGACTGGATCCTGGTAACCACGGACGCGAGCCTCCGAGGATGGGGAGGAGTCACCCAAGGAAGAAATTTTCAGGGACTGTGGTCAGACCAGGAGTCCTGTCTACACATCAACGTGTTGGAGCTAAGGGCCATATACAACGGCCTTCGACAAGCGGAGAATCTTCTTCGAAACCTACCGGTTCTGATTCAATCAGACAATGTCACAGCAGTAGCTCATGTGAACCGCCAAGGCGGGACAAGAAGCAGAGTCGCGATGGCGGAAGCCACCAGGATTCTTCGCTGGGCGGAAAATCACGTAAGCGCTCTGTCAGCTGTCTTCATTCCGGGAGTGGACAACTGGGAAGCAGACTTCCTCAGCAGACACGATCTCCATCCAGGAGAGTGGGGACTTCAGCAAGAAGTCTTTGCAGAGATAACGGCTCTCTGGGGAGTTCCTCAAATAGACATGATGGCGCCACGCCTCAACAAGAAGCTTTGGAGGTATTGTGCCAGGTCCCGGGACCCTCGGGTAATAGCAGTAGACGCTCTGGTAAAGCCATGGGTGTTCCAGTCGGTCTATGTGTTTCCTCCTCTTCCTCTCATCACAAAAGTGTTGCGGATCATAAGACGAAAAAGAGTTCAGACAATACTCATTGTTCCAGACTGGCCTCGAAGGGCCTGGTACTCAGATCTTCAGGAGATGCTCACGGAAGAGCCCTGGCCTCTTCCTCTACGGGAAGACCTGTTACAGCAGGGGCCCTGCATGTTCCAAGACTTACCGTGGTTACGTTTGACGGCATGGCGGTTGAACGCCGGATCCTAGCGGAGAAGGGTATTCCGGAGGAGGTCATACCTACTCTAATAAAGGCTAGGAAGGAGGCGACGGCAAAACATTATCACCGTATCTGGCGGAAATATGTCTCTGGGTGTGAAACCAAGAATGCTCCTACGGAAGATTTCCATCTGGGTCGTTTTCTCCACTTCCTACAGACAGGAGTGGATATGGGCCTAAAGTTAGGCTCTGTTAAAGTACAGATTTCAGCCTTGTCAATATTCTTTCAGAAGGAATTGGCTTCTCTCCTAGAAGTCCAGACGTTTGTAAAAGGAGTACTGCACATCCAGCCTCCTTTTGTGCCCCCTGTGGCACCATGGGACCAGAACGTGGTGTTGCAGTTCCTTAAATCACACGTGGAGTTGAAATTTCTACAAGTTTGATACCCTGGCTGATGAGGACCTAGCGTTTGCTCAGTCGGTGCTGCAGAGTCATCTGCACTCTCCCGCCCGATTGTGAGCTTTGGTATAAACCCCATGGTCCTTACGGAGTCCCCAGCATCCTCTAGGACGTAAGAGAAAATAAGATTTTAAACCTACCGGTAAATCTTTTTCTCCTAGTCCGTAGAGGATGCTGGGCGCCCGTCCCAGTGCGGAAAATCTGCAAGACTTGTATATAGTTATTGCTTACATAAGGGTTATGTTACAGTTAGAATCGGTCTTGGACCGATACTGTTGTTTTGTTCATACTGTTAACTGGTTAGGTGTATTCCAGGTTATATGGTATGATTGGTGTGGGCTGGTATGAATCTTGCCCTTAGATTAACAAAATCCTTTCCTCGTATTGTCCATCTCCTCTGGGCACAGTTCTCTAACTGAGGTCTGGAGGAGGGGCATAGAGGGAGGAGCCAGTGCACACCATACTAGAAAGTTCTTTTAGGTGCCCATGTCTCCTGCGGAGCCCGTCTATACCCCATGGTCCTTACGGAGTCCCCAGCATCCTCTACGGACTAGGAGAAAAATATTTACAGGTAGGTTTAAAATCTTATTTTCTCTTACGTCCTAGAGGATGCTGGGGACTCCGTAAGGACCATGGGGATTATACCAAAGCTCCAAACCGGGCGGGAGAGTGCGGATGACTCTGCAGCACCGAATGAGCAAACATGAGGTCCTCATCAGCCAGGGTATCGAACTTGTAGAATTTTGCAAAGGTGTTTGAACCCGACCAAGTAGCTGCTTGGCAAAGCTGTAACGCCGAGACGCCTCGGGCAGCCGCCCAAGAAGAGCCCACCTTCCTAGTGGAATGGGCCTTTACCGAATTTGGTAACGGCAATCCAGCCGTAGAATGAGCCTGCTGAATCGTGTTACAGATCCAGCGAGCAATAGTCTGCTTAGAAGCAGGAGCGCCAACCTTGTTGGCGGGATACAGGACAAACGGTGCCTCTGTTTTCCTAATCCGAGCCGTCCTGGCTACGTAAATTTTTAAGGCCCTGACTTGGGATTTGGAATCCTCCAAGTCTCCCGTAGCCACCGGCACCACAATAGGTTGGTTCATATGAAACAATGAAACCACCTTAGGCAAAAATTGAGGACGCGTCCTCAACTCTGCTCTATCCACATGGAAAATCAGATAGGGGCTTTTGTGAGACAAAGCCGCCAATTCGGACACCCACCTTGCAGATGCCAAGGCCAACAACATGACCACCTTCCAAGTGAGAAATTTTAATTCAACTGTTTGAAGAGGCTCAAACCAGTGAGATTTTAGGAACTGTAACACCACGTTAAGGTCCCATGGTGCCACTGGGGGCACAAAAGGAGGCTAGATGTGCAGCACTCCCTTTACAAAAGTCTGGACTTCTGGGAGAGAAGCCAATTCCTTCTGAAAGAATATAGATAGGGACGAAATCTGTACCTTAACGGAGCCTAACTTCAGGCCCATATCCACTCCTGTCTGTAGAAAATGGAGAAAACGTCCCAAGTGGAAATCTTCCGTAGGAGCTTTCTTGGCTTCACACCAAGATACATACTTTCTCCAGATACGGTGATAATGTTTCGCCGTCACCTCCTTCCTAGCCTTTATCAGAGTAGGGATGACTTCCTCCGGAATACCTTTCCCAGCTAGGATTCGGTGTTCAACCGCCATGCCGTCAAACGTAACCGCGGTAAGTCTTGGAATACACAGGGCCCCTGCTGCAACAGGTCCTCCCTGAGAGGAAGAGGCCATGGATCTTCTGTGAGCATCTCCTGAAGATCTGAATACCAGGCCCTTCGAGGCCAATCTGGAACAATGAGTATTGTCTGAACTCTTTTTCGTCTTACGATTCTCAATATTTTTGAGATGAGGAAGAGGAGGGAACACACAGACCGACTGAAACACCCACGGTGTCACCAGGGCGTCCACCGCTACTGCCTGATGTTCCCTTGACCTGGCACAATACCTCCGAAGCTTCTTGTTGAGGCGTGACGCCATCATGTCTATTTAAGGAAGTCCCCAAAGACTTGTTTTCTCTTACGTCCTAGAGGATGCTGGGGACTCCGTAAGGACCATGGGGAATAGACGGGCTCTGCAGGAGACATGGGCACTAAAAAGAACTTTAGATATGGGTGTGCACTGGCTCCTCCCTCTATGCCCCTCCTCCATACCTCAGTTTGATACTGAGCCCAGAGGAGACTGGGTGCACTACAGGGAGCTCTCCTGAGTTTCCTGAAAGACAGAATTTTGTTAGGTTTTTTATTTTCAGGGAGCCTGCTGGCAACAGGCTCTCTGCATCATGGGACTGAGGAGAGAGAAGCAGACCTACTTAAATGCTAGGCTCTGCTTCTTAGGCTACTGGACACCATTAGCTCCAGAGGGAGTCGGAACGCAGGTCTCTCCTCGCTGTTCGTCCCGGAGCCGCGCCGCCGTCCTCCTCACAGAGCCGGAAGATAGAAGCCGGGTGAGTATAAGAAGACTTCAGAGGCGGCAGAAGACTTCAGATCTTCACTGAAGTAACGCTGCGCGCCATTGCTCCCACACAGAACACACACGGCAGGCACTGATGGGTGCAGGACGCAGGGGGGGGGCGCCCTGGGCAGCAATTTACACCTCTAGGACTGGTAAAAATAGATATATTGGCTCTGTGGGCTATATATGAGTATCCCCCGCCAGTTTTTGAATGGATTCGAGCGGGACCGAAGCCCGCCGCTGAGGGGGCGGAGCTTGATCCCTCAGCACTAACCAGCACCATTTTCTCCACAGCACACTGCAGAGAAGCTGGCTCCCCGGACTCTCCCCTGCTGAACACGGTGACAGAGGGGTTTAAAGAAGGGGGGTGGGGCACATAATTTGGCGCAATCTATATATATATATATATATATATATATACTTATACTTTAACCCCGGCACTCACTGTATCCGCAGCGGGATGTATCTTGCTCCTGTGCCTTCCCCATCCGCAGGTTCCCCTCCGGTGTAGATAAACAGAGAAAAAAAGAGGCGGCACTTGGAGACTTGCAAATTACAGTGTATTCACAGCAAGTGACATCTACGTTTCGGGGACCAAACTCCCCTTCGTCAGGATAAAGTGACAGTGCATCAAACCAACTTAAATAGCATAACTCATTACTCACCCCGTGTGCACATGAATTCAATCATCTGTTCGTTACCAGCTGGGCACCCGTCGGAGCCTCCGCTCCGTGCTTCCGCCCTGATCAGCGTGGACCGGAAGTGACGTCGCGGGACCCCTCCGTTGTGTCCATGGCAACGCTATGTGTAATACAAATGCAACTTCAGTGCAGGCAGCGATAACACAACAATCATATCAAAAAAACAATACATCAACACTTAAATTGAATATTATTGTGCATAAAACGTGATGTTTAGCTAAAACTTATTTTACATATTCTTATGTTAAAACATGTTCGTTACATAATCGTGAAATTCCTATAAAAAACGGTGGCCTATTGCACCTGGCCCTATCATTCTAATTAACAGTTTGGAATGTCCATCAGACATCCTTTATCCCGGGTTTCAATTAACCCTTACACAGTGATATTACTGTTAAAAAGTAGACAGCTTATCCAAACTGACAGCCCTTACTCGCTGCCCTATTACTGGATCTATTAACGTGCCATAAAAAGAGGTATAATTATTCAAAGAACATTTATTGTTACTGACGATCCGACTAGAAAAGTGATTCTTAAATGAAGTTAATTAGGCCCAAATTGTCATTGAGCCCATTGGGTTTTAACGTGTTCAACCTGTGGATCCACATGGATTCAAGCTGTAGGAGCCTCTTGCCCCTATTGCCCCCCCGTAAAGTTTCCGGGACGTGATCTATAATACGATGTTTAAGGGTGGCCATACTGTGGCGAAATTCCGCAAAATGCTTGGCAACAGGCTGGTCACCCCCTCCTGTAGCTAGTGCATTTCTGATGGCCAGCCTGTGCTGTGCCATCCTAACTTTGAATTGGCACTCTGTTTTGCCTATATAATAACGCCCACATGGGCATATGATGGCATATATAACGAATTTTGTGCTACAGGTTAGGGGCCATTTAATTTTAAACTTCTTTCCTGTGTATGGGTGGGCAATGGAATCCCCAGGTGACATATACGTGCAAGTAGTACACCCAATACACTTAAAACATCCATTTTTTCTTGTCATAAAGTGGGTGGGTCTTGTTTTGAATTTGGACATATCGGTTTTCACCAAATGGTCTCTGATGCTCCTACCCCTTGTGTAACTAGACATCACTCGAGTACCCCTGAACACTTCAAGATCAGGATCGCTTGCGACTATCGGCCAAAGGGTACGTAATTTGTGTTGTACTTGCCTGCTATTCGTTTTATATTCACATGCCCAAGGGATGGTTTTGGACATGTCTTTCGACCTATTTAGTGTAAATAGGTCATTTCTCTTGGCTGCAGTCGCCTTAGTGCGAGCTGCTGAGAGTAATTGCTGAGGGTACCCTCTATCTCGGAACCTCTGTTCCATCTCATCGAGTTGGACATCTCTAGTATGGATCTGGCTGTTGGTTCTGCATACTCTAAGAAACTGTGAATAAGGCAGGCCTTTAATGGTCGCTGGTGGATGGAAACTGTCATGTCGCAGTATAGTATTGCGGTCTGTAGGTTTCCTATACAAACAAGTTTCTAGCCTGCCATTTTTCAGTTTAATCAAAATGTCAAGAAAACAAATTTCATGGGGGCTGCTAACCAGCGTGAGTTTTGCTGGGCAGTCAGATTGATTGTGAGTCTCAACCAACTCAATTAGATCAGAAATCTCTCCTCGCCATAAAATGAGTACATCATCAATGTACCGACGGTATAAAAATAACCGTGCTGCTGTTGATGGATTGGAAAAAAAGAGATCACATTCAACCCCCCACATGTAAGAATTCGCGAACGAGGGTGCTACGGAAGATCCCATAGCACACCCCGTCCGTTGAAGAAAAAACGTATCGTCAAAAATAAAGTAATTATGTGACAAAGTGAATTGTAACAACTGTGTAAGGAAGTCGATGTCTGGGCCTAAATAGGCGATGTTGCCTGTAATCAATCTTCTGACTGCCTGTATACCTGCCTGATGTGGAATGCAGGTATACAGGCTGGCAACATCTATGGTAACCAGAGACACACCATCAGGTACCCGTTCTATGCTGGACAGCAACTTCAACAGGGAACTGGAATCTTTCAAGTGTGTACTGGTACCCTGTACACAAGGTTGCAAAAAGACATCAAGGTAGATGGCCACTGGCTCACACAGAGACCCCCGGGCGGAAATGATGGGTCTGCCCGGTGGTCTCTGTGCGTCCTTGTGGACCTTGGGTATGGTGTAGAACACAGGGGATACTGGGTGTTCACAAAATAATTTGGCATATATTTCAGTAGTGATAATGCCTTCAACACGAGCCTGCTCCAACAGTTCTTTGAGTTCTTCTTTAAATTCTTGTGATGGATCTTTACTTAGAGTACTATAGGTGTTATGGTCCCGGAGCAATCTCAAACATTCATCCATATAGTCCCCAATATCCTGAATGACGATGGATCCGCCTTTATCAGCCCCGCGTATGACTATGTCTTTTCTATTACTTAATGATTTGAGGGCTGCTCTCTCATCTGGTCGGAGGTTATGGTGTACTGGTAACCTCTTTTCATCCGTTGTGTCGGCGGCTTCCAGCATCCTATGAAAAGTTTTGATCGAGGCATTGTATGACACCGGGTCAAATCTCGACCTTGGGCCCAGTTTCTGTAGTCTCTGCGGTAACGGATTTTTCACCGGAATGGCTGGTAGTTTACTAAAGTGCTCTTTTAATTTTAAAGTGCGGTGCAGTTTATAGGTGTTTACCTTCCACCTAAAGTCGTCTCCAAACTGAGTGGGCACGAACGTGAGCCCTTTGTTCATTACCCGCTCCTCAGCCTGTGTCAATGGAGTCGACGAGAGGTTGAAGATCAGTGATTCTTGCCCTTCGGGGGTTTTTTCTTGATTTTGTCTTTTGTTTTGACCACCTCTTCTGGTGTAACGACGTTTTCTCCCCGTGCTGCAAACCCTGCACGGGTTCTTGCCCCTAAAGGGGGTGGTCAAAACAAAAGACAAAATCAAGAAAAAACCCCCGAAGGGCAAGAATCACTGATCTTCAACCTCTCGTCGACTCCATTGACACAGGCTGAGGAGCGGGTAATGAACAAAGGGCTCACGTTCGTGCCCACTCAGTTTGGAGACGACTTTAGGTGGAAGGTAAACACCTATAAACTGCACCGCACTTTAAAATTAAAAGAGCACTTTAGTAAACAACCAGCCATTCCGGTGAAAAATCCGTTACCGCAGAGACTACAGAAACTGGGCCCAAGGTCGAGATTTGACCCGGTGTCATACAATGCCTCGATCAAAACTTTTCATAGGATGCTGGAAGCCGCCGACACAACGGATGAAAAGAGGTTACCAGTACACCATAACCTCCGACCAGATGAGAGAGCAGCCCTCAAATCATTAAGTAATAGAAAAGACATAGTCATACGCGGGGCTGATAAAGGCGGATCCATCGTCATTCAGGATATTGGGGACTATATGGATGAATGTTTGAGATTGCTCCGGGACCATAACACCTATAGTACTCTAAGTAAAGATCCATCACAAGAATTTAAAGAAGAACTCAAAGAACTGTTGGAGCAGGCTCGTGTTGAAGGCATTATCACTACTGAAATATATGCCAAATTATTTTGTGAACACCCAGTATCCCCTGTGTTCTACACCATACCCAAGGTCCACAAGGACGCACAGAGACCACCGGGCAGACCCATCATTTCCGCCCGGGGGTCTCTGTGTGAGCCAGTGGCCATCTACCTTGATGTCTTTTTGCAACCTTGTGTACAGGGTACCAGTACACACTTGAAAGATTCCAGTTCCCTGTTGAAGTTGCTGTCCAGCATAGAACGGGTACCTGATGGTGTGTCTCTGGTTACCATAGATGTTGCCAGCCTGTATACCTGCATTCCACATCAGGCAGGTATACAGGCAGTCAGAAGATTGATTACAGGCAACATCGCCTATTTAGGCCCAGACATCGACTTCCTTACACAGTTGTTACAATTCACTTTGTCACATAATTACTTTATTTTTGACGATACGTTTTTTCTTCAACGGACGGGGTGTGCTATGGGATCTTCCGTAGCACCCTCGTTCGCGAATTCTTACATGTGGGGGGTTGAATGTGATCTCTTTTTTTCCAATCCATCAACAGCAGCACGGTTATTTTTATACCGTCGGTACATTGATGATGTACTCATTTTATGGCGAGGAGAGATTTCTGATCTAATTGAGTTGGTTGAGACTCACAATCAATCTGACTGCCCAGCAAAACTCACGCTGGTTAGCAGCCCCCATGAAATTTGTTTTCTTGACATTTTGATTAAACTGAAAAATGGCAGGCTAGAAACTTGTTTGTATAGGAAACCTACAGACCGCAATACTATACTGCGACATGACAGTTTCCATCCACCAGCGACCATTAAAGGCCTGCCTTATTCACAGTTTCTTAGAGTATGCAGAACCAACAGCCAGATCCATACTAGAGATGTCCAACTCGATGAGATGGAACAGAGGTTCCGAGATAGAGGGTACCCTCAGCAATTACTCTCAGCAGCTCGCACTAAGGCGACTGCAGCCAAGAGAAATGACCTATTTACACTAAATAGGTCGAAAGACATGTCCAAAACCATCCCTTGGGCATGTGAATATAAAACGAATAGCAGGCAAGTACAACACAAATTACGTACCCTTTGGCCGATAGTCGCAAGCGATCCTGATCTTGAAGTGTTCAGGGGTACTCGAGTGATGTCTAGTTACACAAGGGGTAGGAGCATCAGAGACCATTTGGTGAAAACCGATATGTCCAAATTCAAAACAAGACCCACCCACTTTATGACAAGAAAAAATGGATGTTTTAAGTGTATTGGGTGTACTACTTGCACGTATATGTCACCTGGGGATTCCATTGCCCACCCATACACAGGAAAGAAGTTTAAAATTAAATGGCCCCTAACCTGTAGCACAAAATTCGTTATATATGCCATCATATGCCCATGTGGGCGTTATTATATAGGCAAAACAGAGTGCCAATTCAAAGTTAGGATGGCACAGCACAGGCTGGCCATCAGAAATGCACTAGCTACAGGAGGGGGTGACCAGCCTGTTGCCAAGCATTTTGCGGAATTTCGCCACAGTATGGCCACCCTTAAACATCGTATTATAGATCACGTCCCGGAAACTTTACGGGGGGGCAATAGGGGCAAGAGGCTCCTACAGCTTGAATCCATGTGGATCCACAGGTTGAACACGTTAAAACCCAATGGGCTCAATGACAATTTGGGCCTAATTAACTTCATTTAAGAATCACTTTTCTAGTCGGATCGTCAGTAACAATAAATGTTCTTTGAATAATTATACCTCTTTTTATGGCACGTTAATAGATCCAGTAATAGGGCAGCGAGTAAGGGCTGTCAGTTTGGATAAGCTGTCTACTTTTTAACAGTAATATCACTGTGTAAGGGTTAATTGAAACCCGGGATAAAGGATGTCTGATGGACATTCCAAACTGTTAATTAGAATGATAGGGCCAGGTGCAATAGGCCACCGTTTTTTATAGGAATTTCACGATTATGTAACGAACATGTTTTAACATAAGAATATGTAAAATAAGTTTTAGCTAAACATCACGTTTTATGCACAATAATATTCAATTTAAGTGTTGATGTATTGTTTTTTTGATATGATTGTTGTGTTATCGCTGCCTGCACTGAAGTTGCATTTGTATAACACATAGCGTTGCCATGGACACAACGGAGGGGTCCCGCGACGTCACTTCCGGTCCACGCTGATCAGGGCGGAAGCACGGAGCGGAGGCTCCGACGGGTGCCCAGCTGGTAACGAACAGATGATTGAATTCATGTGCACACGGGGTGAGTAATGAGTTATGCTATTTAAGTTGGTTTGATGCACTGTCACTTTATCCTGACGAAGGGGAGTTTGGTCCCCGAAACGTAGATGTCACTTGCTGTGAATACACTGTAATTTGCAAGTCTCCAAGTGCCGCCTCTTTTTTTCTCTGTTTATATATATATATATATATATATATATATATATATATATATATATATATATATATATATAGCGATATCTGGGAATTTTTTCCAAAGTTATTGGCGCTGGGTGTGTGCTGGCATACTCTCTCTCTGTCTCTCCTAAGGGCCTTGTGGGGGAACTGTCTCCAGATTAGAGATTTCCCTGAGTGTGTGGGGTGTCGGTACACGTGTGTCAGCATGTCTGAAGCGGAAGGCTCTTCTAGAAGAGGTGGAGCAAATGAGTGTGGTGTCTCTGTCGGCAACGCCGACACCTGACTGGGTGGATATGTGGAATGTTTTAAATGCAAATGTGAATTTATTACACGAGGTTGGACAAAGCAGAGTCCAGGGAATGTACATGGAGTCTAGCCCTGCCTTTTACTATGTCGCAGGGACCTTCTGGATCTCAAAAGCGCCCACTATCCCAAGTTGTAGACACGGATACCGACACGGATTCTGACTTCAGTGTCGACTATGATGATGCAAAGTTGCAGCCAAGATTGGCTAAAAGTATTCATTATATGATTATTGCAATAAAAGAGGTGTTGCATATCACAGATGACCCCTCTGTCCCTGACACGAGGGTGCGCATCTATAAGGAAAAGAAACCTGAGGTAACCTTTCCCCCATCTCATGAGCTGAACGAGTTATTTGAAAAGGCTTGGGAATCTCCAGACAAAAAACTGTAGATTCCCAAAAGGATTCTTATGGCGTATCCTTTCCCCACTAAGGACAGGATACGGTGGGAATCCTCCCCAAGGGTGGACAAAGCGTTGACACGCTTATCCAAAAAGGTAGCGCTGCCATCTCAAGATACCGCAACCCTCAAGGATCCTGCTGATCGCAGGCAGGAGACTACCTTGAAGTCAATTTACACACATACTGGTACTTTACTCAGACCGGCAATAGCGTCAGCTTGGGTTTGTAGCGCTGTAGCAGCGTGGACAGATACCTTATTTGCTGATATAGATACGCTGGATAAGGAAACCATTTTATTGACCCTGGGTCATATTAAGGATGCTGTCCTATATATGAGAGATGCTCAGAGAGACGTTGGCCTACTGGGTTCCAGATCCAACGCTATGGCGATTTCGGCTAGACGAGCCCTATGGACCCGACAATGGACGGGTGATGCCGACTCGAAGAGGCATATGGAGGTATTGCCTTACAAGGGTGAGGAATTGTTTGGGGAGGGTCTCACGGACCTAGTTTCCACAGCTACTGCAGGTAAATCAACTTTTTTGCCTTATGTTTCCTCACAGCCTAAGAAAACGCCACATTATCAGATGCAGTCCTTTCGGTCGCATAAACCCAAGAGAGTACGGGGATCTTCCTTTCTTGCCAGAGGTAAGGGCAGGGGGAAAAAGCTGCCAACTACAGCTATTTCCCAGGAGCAGAAGTCCTCCCCGGCCTCTACAAAATTCACCGCATGACGCTGGGGCTCCGCTGAGGGAGTCCGCCCCAGTGGGGGCACGTCTTTGACTTTTCAGCCACGTCCGGGTTCACTCACAGGTGGAGCCCTGGGCAATAGAAATTGTTTCCCAGGGTTACAAGCTGGAATTCGAAGAGGTGCCTCCTCGCCGGTTTTTCAAATCGGCCCTGTCGGCTTCTTCCCCAGAGAAGGAGATAGTTTTAAATGCAATTCAAAAATTGTGTCTTCAACAAGTGGTGGTCAAAGTTCCCCTGCTTCAGCAGGGGATGGGGTATTACTCAACCCTGTTTGTGGTCCCAAAACCGGACGGTTCGGTCAGACCCATTTTAAATTTTAAATCCTTAAACCTATACTTAAAAAGGTTCAAGTTCAAGATGGAATCGCTCAGAGCGGTCATCGCCAGCCTGGAAGGAGGAGATTATATGGTGTCCCTGGACATAAAGGATGCATACCTTCATGTCCCCATATATCTGCCTCATCAGGCGTTCCTGAGATTTGCTGTACAAAATTGTCATTACCAATTTCAGACGTTGCCGTTTGGGCTTTCCACGGCCCCGAGGATTTTCACCAAGGTAATGGCAGAAATGATGGTGCTCCTGCGCAAGCAGGGTGTCACAATTATCCCGTACTTGGACGATCTCCTAATAAAAGCGAGATCGAGAGCAGTTGCTGAACTCTCCCTGAGGGTGTTGCAGCAGCATGGCTGGATACTCAATATCCCGAAGTCACAGTTGGTTCCGACGACCCGTTTGACCTTCTTAGGCATGATTCTGGATACAGGCCAGAAAAGGGTTTATCTCCCGATGGAAAAGGCCCAAGAACTCATGAATTTGGTCAGGGACCTCTTGAAGCCAAAAAGGGTGTCGGTGCATCACTGTACTCGAATTCTGGGAAAGATGGTGGCGTCTTACGAGGCCATTCCATTCGGCAGGTTCCATGCGAGGACTTTTCAGTGGGACCTTCTGGACAAGTGGTCCGGGTCACATCTACAGATTCATCAGATGATCAGCCTGTCCCCCAGGGCCAGGGTATCTCTCCTGTGGTGGCTGCAGAGTGCTCACCTTCTAGAGGGTCGCAGGTTCGGCATTCAGGACTGGGTTCTGGTAACCACGGACGCGAGCCTCCGAGGTTGAGGAGCAGTCACACAGGGAAGAAACTTCCAAGGTCTCTGGTCAAGCCAGAAGGCTTGTCTTCACATCACCGTACTGGAATTAAGGGCCATATACAACAGCCTTCGTCAAGCGGAGAATTTGCTTCGCGACCTACCGGTTCTGATTCAGTAAGACAACATCACCGCATGGCTCATGTAAACCGCCAAGGTGGAACAAAGAGCAGAGTGGCAATGGCAGAAGCCACCAGGATTCTTCGCTGGGCGGAAAATCATGTAAGCGCTCTGACAGCAGTCTTCATTCCGGGAGTGGACAACTGGGAAGCAGACTTCCTCAGCAGACACGATCTACATCCAGGAGAGTGGGGACTTCATCAGGAAGTCTTCGCAGAGATTGCAAGTCAGTGGGGACTGCCTCAGATAGACATGATGGCGTCACGCCTCAACAAGAAACTACCGAGGTATTGCGCCAGGTCAAGGGACCCTCAGGCGGTAGCAGTGGACGCCCTGGTGACACCGTGGGTGTTCCAGTCGGTCTATGTGTTTCCGCCTCTTCCTCTCATCTCCAAGATATTGAGAATCATAAGACGAAGAGGAGTACAGACAGTTCTCATTGTTCCAGATTGGCCTCGAAGGGCCTGGTATCCAGATCTGCAGGAAATGCTCACAGAAGATCCGTGGCCTCTTCCTCTCAGAGAGGACTTGTTACAACAGGGGCCCTGTCTGTTCCAAGACTTACCGCGGCTGCGTTTGACGGCATGGCGGTTGAACGCCGGATCCTAGCGGAAAAGGGCATTCCGGATGAGGTCATTCCTACTCTGATAAAGGCTAGGAAGGACGTGACCGCAAAACATTATCACCGTATATGGCGGAAGTATGTATCTTGGTGTGAGTTCAGGAATGCTCGTCCGGAAGAATTCCATCTGGGCCGTTTCCTTCACTTCCTACAGACTGGAGTGAATTTGGGCCTAAAATTAGGCTCCATTAAGGTTCAGATTTCGTCCCTATCCATTTTCTTTCAGAAGGAATTGGCTTCTCTTCCAGAAGTACAGACTTTTGTGAAGGTAGTGCTGCATATCCAGCCTCCTTTTGTACCTCCAGTGGCACACTGGGACCTTAACGTGGTGTTGCGGTTCCTTGAGTCTCACTGGCTTGAGCCTCTTTAAACTGTGGAATTAAAGTATCTCACTTAGAAAGTGGTCATGTTGTTGGCCTTGGCATCGGCAAGGCGAGTGTCGGAATTGGCGTCTTTGTCTCACAAAAGCCCCTATCTGGTTTTCCATGTGGATAGAGCGGAGTTGCGGACTCGTTCTCAATTTTTGCCCAAGGTGGTTTCATCTTTTCATATGAACCAACCTATTGTGGTGCCTGTGGCTACGCGGGACTTGGAGGATTCCGAGTCCCTTGATGTGGTCAGGGCATTGAAAATTTATGTGGCCAGAACGGCTAGGGTTAGGAAAACAGAGGCACTGTTTGTCCTGTATGCAGCCAACAAGGTTTGGCGCTCCTGCTTCTAAGCAGACTATTGCTCGCTGGATCTGTAACACGATTCAGCAGGCTCATTCTACGGCTGGATTGCCGTTACCAAATTCTGTAAAGGCCCATTCCACTAGGAAGGTGGGCTCTTCTTGGGCGGCTGCCCGAGGTGTGTCGGCATTACAGCTTTGCCGTGCGTCGACTTGGTCGGGTTCAAACACCTTTGCAAAGTTCTACAAGTTTGATACCCTGGCTGATGAGGACCTCATGTTTGCTCAATCGGTGCTGCAGAGTCATCCGCACTCTCCCGCCAGTTTTGGAGCTTTGGTATAATCCCCATGGTCCTTACGGAGTCCCCAGCATCCTCTAGGACGTAAGAGAAAATAAGATTTTAAACCTACCGGTAAATCTTTTTCTCCTAGTCCGTAGAGGATGCTGGGCGCCCATCCCAGTGCGGACAAAATCTGCAAGGCTTGTATATAGTTGTTGCTTACATAAGGGTTATGTTACAGTTGAGATCAGTCTTTAGCTGATACTGTTTTGTTCATACTGTTAACTGGTTGCGTATGTTCCAGGTTATACGGTGTGGATGGTGTGGGCTGGTATGAATCTTGCCCTTGGATTAACAAAAATCCTTTCCTCGTACTGTCCGTCTCCTCTGGGCACAGTTTCTCTGAGGTCTGGAGGAGGGGCATAGAGGGAGGAGCCAGTGCACACCCATATCTAAAGTTCTTTTTAGTGCCCATGTCTCCTGCGGAGCCCGTCTATTCCCCATGGTCCTTACGTAGTCCCCAGCATCCCCTACGGACTAGGAGAAAAAGATTTACCGGTAGGTTTAAAATCTTATTATCTCTGCAAAAACTTCTTGATGAAGTCCCCACTCTCCTGGATGGAGATCGTGTCTGCTGAGGAAGTCTGCTTCCCAGCTGTCCACTCCCGGAATGAAGACTGCTGACAGAGCGCTTACGTGATTTTCTGCCCAGCAAAGAATCCTGGTGGCTTCCGCCATTGCCACTCTGCTCCTTGTCCCGCCTTGGCGGTTTACATGAGCCGCGGCTGTGACGTCTGATTGAATCAGAACCGGTAGGTTGCGAAGAAGATTCTCCGCTTGTCGTAGGCCGTTGTATATGGCCCTTAATTCTAGAATGTTGATGTGTAGACAAGCCTCCTGGCTTGACCATAGTACCTGAAAATTTCTTCCTTGTGTGACTGCTCCCCATCCTCGGAGGCTCGCGTCCGTGGTCACCAGAACCCAGTCCTGAATGCCGAACCTGCGACCCTCTAGAAGGTGAGCACTCTGCAGCCACCACAGGAGAGACACCCTGGCCCTGGGGGACAGGCTTATTTTCTGATGAATTTGAAGATGGGACCCGGACCACTTATCCAGAAGGTCCCACTGAAATGTCCTCGTATGGAACCTGCCGAAGGGGATTGCCTCGTAGGTCGCCACCATTTTTCCCATTACTCGAGTGCATTGATGAACCGACACTGTTCTATTTTAACAGGTCTCTGACCATGTTCTGGAGTTCCTGGGATTTTCTATCGGGAGAAAAACACTCTCGTTCCGTGTCCAGAATCATGCCTAAGAACAATAGCCGAGTCGTTGGAACCAACTGTGACTTTGGTAGAGTTAGAATCCAGCCATGCTGCTGGAGCACTCTCAGGGAGAGCGACACGCTTTTCCTCAACTGATCTCTCGATCTCGCTTTTATCAGGAGATTGTCCAAGTACGGGATAATTGTGACTCCCTGCCTGCACCATCATTTCCGCCATTACCTTGGTGAAAATCCTCGGGGCCGTGGAAAGCCCAAACGGCAACGTCTGAAACTTGTAATGACAGCCCTGTACAGCGAATCTCAGGTACGCCTGATGAGGGGGATATATGGGGACATGAAGGTATGCATCCTTTATATCCAGTAACACCATAAAATCCCCCCCTTCCAGGCTGGAGATAACTGCCCGGAGCGATTCCATCTTGAATTTGAACCTTTGCAAGTACAGGTTTAGGGATTTTAGATTTAGAATGGGTCTGACCGAGCCATCCGGTTTCGGAACCACAAACAGGGTTGAATAGTACCCCTTCCCCTGTTGAACTAGGGGAACCTTGACAATCACTTGCTGTTGACACAGCTTTTGAATTGCAGCTAAACCTATCTCCCTCTCTGGGGGAGAAGCTGGTAAAGCCGATTTGAAAAATCGGCGCCGAGGCACCTCTTCGATGGTGTAGCCTTGGGATACAATTTCCATCGCCCAAGGATCCACGTCTGACTGAACCCAGACGTGGCTGAAGAGTCGAAGACGTGCCCGTACCGGCGCGGACTCCCTCAGTGGAGCCCCAGCGTCATGCGGTGGATTTAGTAGAAGCCAGGAAGGACTTCTGCTCCTGGGAACTAGCCATGGCAGGCATTCTTTTCCCTCTACCCTTACCTCTGGCGAGGAAGGAAGAGCCCCGACCTCTTCTGGACTTATGCGACCGAAAGGACTGCATCTGATATTGTGGCGTTTTCTTTTGCTGTGGGGGAATATAAGGCAAAAAAGTAGATTTACCCGCGGTAGCTGTGGAAACCAGGTCCGCAAGACCTTCCCCCAAATAACACCTCGCCCTTGTAAGGCAAAACTTCCATATGCCTCTTTGAGTCGGCATCACCCGTCCATTGGAGGGTCCACAGGGCTCGCCTAGCAGAAATCGCCATGGCGTTGGCTCTTGAACCTAGTAGCCCAACGTCTCTCTGAGCGTCTCTCATATGTAAGACTGCGTCTTTAATGTGACCTAAGGTCAATAAAATGGTATCCCTATCTAGGGTATCAATGTCAGCTGACAAGGTATCTGTCCAAGCTGCTACCGCACTACAAACCCAAGCCGACGCTATTGCCGGTCTGAGCAAAGCACCCGTATGTGTATAAATTGATTTTAAGGTAGTTTCCTGTCTGCGATCAGCAGGATCCTTGAGGGCCGCCGTGTCTGGAGACGGTAGCGCCACCTTCTTGGACAAGCGCATTAAAGCCTTGTCCTCCCTGGGCGAGGATTCCCACCGTACCCTGTCCTGTGCAGGGAAGGGATACGCCATAAGAAACCTCTTGGGAATCTGCAGTTTCTTGTCTGGAGTTTCCCAAGCTTTTTCAAATAACGCATTCAGCTCATGAGATGGGGGAAAGGTTACCTCAGGTTTCTTTTCCTTAAACATGCATACCCTTGTGTCAGGGACAGAGGGGTCATCTGTGATATGTAAAACATCTTTTATTGCAATAATCATATAATGAATACTTTTGGACACCCTTGGGTGTAACCTCGCATCATCGTAGTCGACACTGGAGTCAGAATCCGTGTCGGTATCAGTGTCTGCTACTTGGGACAGGGAACGTTTTTGAGACCCTGAAGGGCCCTGTGACACAGTCAAAGCCATTGATTTACTCCCTGTTTTATCCCTGGACTCTGCTTTGTCCAATCTCTTATGTAATAAAGCCACATTTGCATTTAAAACATTCCACATATCCAACCATTCAGGTATCGGCGTTGCCGGAGACACCCCAATCATCTGCTCCACCTCCTCCTTAGATGAGCCTTCCGCTTCAGACATGCCGACACACACGTACCGACATTCTCACACACTCAGGGATATATCTATATGGAGACAGTCCCCCAATAAGGCCCTTTGGAGAGACAGAGAGAGAGTATGCCAGCACCACTGGACACTGGAATAAAATCCCAGTTAGTATTCAGTGGTTTTATATAAATATATAAATACACTCACTGCGCCAATAAAATGTGCCCCCCCCCCCCCCCTCTTTTTTGCCCTCTGTAACCTTGTTCAGCAGGGGAGAGTCCGGGGAGCCAGCTTCTCTGCAGTGTGCTGTGGAGAAAATGGCGCTGGTTAGTGCTGGAGGACCAAGCCCTGCCCCCTCACCGGTGGGCTTCGGTCCCGCTCAAATTATTTATACTGGGGGGGGTTATTAATATACTGCCTCCGCAGTATTTCCTTTATATGCCAGTGTCCCTAGAGGTTTTTATTGCTGCCCAGGGCGCCCCCCCCTGCGCCCTGCACCCTTACAGTGCCCGCTGTGTGTGTCTGTGTGGGAGCAATGGCGCGCAGCGTTACCTCAGTGAAGATCTGAAGTCTTCTGCCACCTGTGAAGTCTTCTTTTCTTAATACTCACCCGGCTTCTATCTTCCGGCTCTGTGAGGAGGACGGCGGCGTGGCTCCGGGACGAACGGCGAGGGTGAGACCTGCGTTCCGACACTCTGGAGCTAATGGTGTCCAGTAGCCTAAGAAGCAGAGCCTATCATTTAAGTAGGTTTGCTTCTCTCCCCTCAGTCCCACGATGCAGGGAGCCTGTTGCCAGCAGTGCTCCCTGAAAATAAAAAACCCAACAAAAAGTCTTTTACAGAGAAACTCAGTAGAGCTCCCCTGCAGTGCACCCAGTCTCCTCTGGGCACAGAATCTAACTGAGGTCTGGAGGAGGGGCATAGAGGGAGGAGCCAGTGCACACCCATTCTAAAGTCTTAAGAGTGCCCATGTCTCCTGTGGAGCCCGTCTATACCCCATGGTCCTTACGGAGTCCCCAGCATCCTTTAGGACGTAAGAGAAAAGTTGAATATCTCTATTGTTTCCTTTCCAAAGTAAATGTAACTTGCTGGTGTGGTGTGTGTGTGTGTGTGGGCGCTATGTGTAAATTATGTACTATGTGGATTAAATATGAGTTATGTCTTTGTGGCTTTTCCATGCGAATGCATATGCTACCGTAATTACTCATACCACGCGCTAACACGCACGACCGCGTGAGCTATTATACGTAACTTCCGAGTATGCGCATGGCAGCACAAGGAGGCCATCTGTGTGGTGTTTGTATGTGATGCATGTGCCTATAATATTTTCGACTTCGACAGTCCACCCTTTGGCAGTCAACAATAACTGCCACATATTACTAATAAACTGAAAATAAGATTTTACTCACCGGTAAATCTGTTTCTCGTAGTCCGTAGTGGATGCTGGGAACTCCGTAAGGACCATGGGGAATAGACGGGCTCCGCAGGAGACTGGGCACTCTAAAAGAAAGATTAGGTACTATCTGGTGTGCACTGGCTCCTCCCTCTATGCCCCTCCTCCAGACCTCAGTTAGGATACTGTGCCCGGAAGAGCTGACACAATAAGGAAGGATTTTGAATCCCGGGTAAGACTCATACCAGCCACACCAATCACACCGTATAACTCGTGATACTATACCCAGTTAACAGTATGAAATATAACTGAGCCTCTCAACAGATGGCTCAACAATAACCCTTTAGTTAGGCAATAACTATATACAAGTATTGCAGACAATCCGCACTTGGGATGGGCGCCCAGCATCCACTACGGACTACGAGAAATAGATTTACCGGTGAGTAAAATCTTATTTTCTCTGACGTCCTAGTGGATGCTGGGAACTCCGTAAGGACCATGGGGATTATACCAAAGCTCCCAAACGGGCGGGAGAGTGCGTATGACTCTGCAGCACCGAATGAGAGAACTCAAGGTCCTCCTCAGCCAGGGTATCAAATTTGTAGAATTTAGCAAACGTGTTTGCCCCTGACCAAGTTGCAGCTCGGCAAAGTTGTAAAGCCGAGACCCCTCGGGCAGCCGCCCAAGATGAGCCCACTTTCCTCGTGGAATGGGCTGTTACTGATTTAGGATGCGGCAATCCAGCCGCAGAATGCTCCAGCTGAATTGTGTTACAAATTCAGCGAGCAATAGTCTGCTTAGAAGCAGGAGCACCTATTTTGTTGGGTGCCTACAGGATAAAAAACGAGTCAGTTTTCCTGACTCCAGCCGTCCTGGAAATATAAATTTTTAAGGCCCTGACTACGTCCAGTAACTTGGAATCTTCCAAGTCCCTAGTAGCCGCAGGCACTACAATAGGTTGGTTCAAGTGAAGAGCTGATACCACCTTAGGGAGAAACTGGGGACGAGTCCTCAATTCTGCCCTATCCATATGGAAAATCAGATAAGGGCTTTTACATGACAAAGCCGCCAATTCTGACACACGCCTGGCCGAAGCCAAGGCCAATACCATGACCACTTTCCACGTGAGATATTTCAAATCCACAGTTTTAAGTGGCTCAAACCAATGTGATTTTAAGAAACTCAACACCACGTTGAGATCCCAAGTTGCCACAGAAGGCACAAAAAAGGGGCTGAATATGTAGCACTCCCTTTACAAATGTCTGAACTCCAGGCAGTGAAGCCAGTTCTTTCTGGAAGAAAATCGACAGAGCCGAAATCTGGACCTTAATGGAACCCAAATTTAGGCCCATAGTCACTCCTGACTGTAGGAAGTGCAGAAAACGACCCAGCTGAAATTCCTCTGTTGGGGCCTTCCTGGCCTCACACCACGCAACATATTTTCGCCAAATACGGTGATAATGGTTTGCGGTTACTTCTTTCCTGGCTTTTATCAGCGTAGGAATGACTTCCTCCGGAATGCCCTTTTGCTTTAGGATCCGGAATACAACCGCCATGCCGTCCAACGCAGCCGCGGTAAGTCTTGGAACAGACAGGGCCCCTGCTGTAGCAGATCCTGTCTGAGCGGTAGAGGCCATGGGTCCTCTGATATCATTTCTTGAAGTTCTGGGTACCAAGCTCTTCTTGGCCCATCCGGAACCACGAGTATCGTTCTTACTCCTCGTTTTCTTATTATTCTCAGTACCTTTGGTATGAGAGGCAGAGGAGGGAATACATAAACCGACTGGTACACCCACGGTGTCACTAGAGCGTCCACAGCTATTGCCTGAGGGTCCCTTGACCTGGCGCAATATCTAGTTTTTTGTTTAGGCGGGACGCCATCATGTCCACCTTTGGCCTTTCCCAACGGTTTACCAACAGTTGGAAGACTTCTGGATGAAGTCCCCACTCTCCCGGGTGTCGGTCGTGTCTGCTGAGGAAGTCTGCTTCCCAGTTGTCCACTCCCGGAATGAACACTGCTGACAGTGCTAAGACGTGATTTTCCACCCATCGGAGAATCCTTGTGGCTTCTGCCATCGCCATCCTGCTTCTTGTGCCGCCCTGTCGGTTTACATGGGCGACTGCCGTGATGTTGTCTGATTGGATCAGTACCGGCTGGTTTTGAAGCAGAGGCCTTGCCAGACTTAGGGCATTGTAAATGGCCCTCAGTTCCAGAACATTTATGTGTAGGGACGACTCCTGACTTGACCAAAGTCCTTGGAAATTTCTTCCCTGTGTGACTGCCCCCCAGCCTCGAAGGCTGGCATCCGTGGTTACCAGGACCCAGTCCTGTATGCCGAATCTGCGGCCCTCTTGAAGATGAGCACTCTGCAGCCACCATAGTAGAGATACCCTGGTCCTTGGAGACAGGGTTATCAGCGGATGCATCTGAAGATGCGATTCCGACCACTTGTCCAAGAGGTCCCACTGAAAGGTTCTTGCATGGAACCTGCCGAATGGAATTTTGCTTCGTAAGAAGCTACCATTTTTCCCAAGACTCGTGTGCAGTGATGCACCGATACCTGTTTTGGTTTCAGGAGGTCTCTGACTAGAGATGACAGCTCCTTGGCTTTCTCCTGCGGGAGAAACACTTTTTTCTGTTCTGTGTCCAGAACCATCCCCAGGAACAGCAGGCGTGTGGTAGGAACCAGCTGTGACTTTGGAATGTATAGAATCCATCCGTGCTGTTGTAGCACTTCCCGAGATAGTGCTACTCCGACCAACAACTGCTCCATGGACCTCGCCTTTATAAGGAGATCGTCCAAGTACGGGATAATTAAAAACTCCCTTTTTTCGAAGGAGTATCATCATTTCTGCCATTACCTTGGAAAAGACCCTCGGTGCCGTGGACAGTCCAAACGGCAGTGTTTGGAATTGGTAATGGCAATCCTGTACCACAAATCTGAGGTACTCCTGGTGAGGATGGTAAATGGGGACATGTAGGTAAGCATCCTTGATGTCCAGGGATACCATGTAATCCCCCTCCTCCAGGCTTGCAATAACCGCCCTGAGCGATTCCATCTTGAACTTGAATTTTTTTATGTATGTGTTCAAGGACTTCAAATTTAAAATGGGTCTCACCGAACCGTCCGGTTTCGGTACCACAAACAGTGTGGAATAGTAACCCCGTCCTTGTTGACGTAGGGGCACCTTGACTATCACCTGCTGGGAATACAGCTTGTGAATTGCCTCTAGCACAGCCTCCCTGCCTGAGGGAGTTGTCGGCAAGGCAGATTTGAGGAAAACGGCGGGGGGGAGACGCCTCGAATTCCAGCCTGTACCCCTGAAATACTACTTGAAGGATCCAGGGATCCACCTGTGAGCGAGCCCACTGATCGCTGAAATTTTTGAGGCGGCCCCCCACCGTACCTGGCTACGCCTGTGGAGCCCCCGCGTCATGCGGTGGACTCAGAGGAAGCGGGGGAAGAATTTTGATTCTGGGAACTGGCTGACTGGTGCAGCTTTTTCCCTCTTCCCTCGTCTCTGTGCAGAAAGGAAGCGCCTTTGACCCGCTTGCTTTTCTGAAGCCGAAAGGACTGTACCTGATAATACAGTGCTTTCTTAGGCTGTGAGGAAACCTGAGGTAAAAAAATTTCTTCCCAGCTGTTGCTGTGGATACGAGGTCCCAGAGACCATCCCCAAACAATTCCTCACCCTTATAAGGCTCTATGTGCCTTTTAAAGTCAGCATCACCTGTCCAGTGTCGGGTCTCTAATACCCTCCTGACAGAATGGACATTGCATTAATTCTGGATGCCAGCCGGCAAAATATCCTCTGTGCATCCCTCATATATAAGACGACGACTTATGTTCGCAAAATAGTATCCCTGTTTGACAGGGTTACAGACCACGCTGCAGCAGCACTATCTGCAGGTCTCAGTCTAGTACCGGAGTGTGTAAATACAGACTTTAGGATAGCCTCCTGCTTTTTATCAGCAGGTACCTTCAAAGTGGCCGTATCCTAAGACGGCAGTGCCACCTTTTTTGACAAACGTGTGAGCGCCTTATCCACCCTGGGGGATATCTCCCAGCGTAACTTATCCTCTGGCGGGAAAAGGTACGCCATCAGTAACTTTTTAGAAATTACCAGTTTCTTATCGGGGGAACCCACGCTTTTTCACACTTCATTCACTCATTTGATGGGGGAACAAAACACTGCCTGCTTTTTCTCCCCAAACATAGTGGTACTTCGGTTAATGTCAGAAATGTGTAACACATTTTTTATTGCCGGGATCATGTAACGGATGTTCCTAGTGGATTGTGTATATGTCTCAACCTCGTCGACACTGGAGTCAGACTCCGTGTCGACCTCTGTGTCTGCCATCTGAGGGAGCGGGCGTTTTTGAGCCCCTGATGGCCTTTGAGACGCCTGGGCAGGCGCGGGCTGAGAAGCCGGCTGTCCCATAGCGGTTACGTCATCCAGCCTTTTATGTAAGGAGTTGACACTGTCGGTTAATACCTTCCACCTATCCATCCACTCTGGTGCCGGCCCACAGGGGGCGACATCCCATTTATCGGCATCTGCTCCGCCTCCACATAAGCCTCATCAAACATGTCGACACAGCCGTACCGACACACCGCACACACACAGGGAATGCTCTGACTGAGGACAGGACCCCACACAGCCCTTTGGGGAGACAGAGAGAGAGTATGCCAGCACACACCAGAGCGCTATATAATGTAGGGATAAACACTATCACTGAGTGAATTTTCCCCAATAGCTGCTTGTATAAACAATATTGCGCCTAAATTTAGTGCCCCCCCTCTCTTTTTAACCCTTTGAGCCTGAAAACTACAGGGGAGAGTCTGGGGAGCTGTCGTCCAGCTACACTGTGAAGAGAAAATGGCGCCAGTGTGCCGAGGGAGATAGCTCCGCCCCTTTTTCGCGGACTTTTCTCCCGCTTTTTTATGGATTCTGGCAGGGGTAATTATCACATATATAGCCTCTGGGGCTATATATTGTGATTATTTTGCCAGCCAAGGTGTTTTTATTGCTGCTCAGGGCGCCCCCCCCCCAGCGCCCTGCACCCTCAGTGACCGGAGTGTGAAGTGTGTATGAGGAGCAATGGCGCACAGCTGCAGTGCTGTGCGCTACCTTGGTGAAGACTGAAGTCTTCTGCCGCCGATTTTCCGGACCATCTTCATGCTTCTGGCTCTGTAAGGGGGACGGCGGCGCGGCTCCGGGAACGAACACCAAGGACGGGTCCTGCGGTCGATCCCTCTGGAGCTAATGGTGTCCAGTAGCCTAAGAAGCCCAAGCTAGCTGCAAGCAGGTAGGTTCGCTTCTTCTCCCCTTAGTCCCTCGTTGCAGTGAGCCTGTTGCCAGCAGGTCTCACTGTAAAATAAAAAACCTAACATATACTTTCTTTCTAGGAGCTCAGGAGAGCCCCTAGTGTGCATCCAGCTCGGCCGGGCACAGAAATCTAACTGAGGTCTGGAGGAGGGGCATAGAGGGAGGAGCCAGTGCACACCAGATAGTACCTAATCTTTCTTTTAGAGTGCCCAGTCTCCTGCGGAGCCCGTCTATTCCCCATGGTCCTTACGGAGTTCCCAGCATCCACTAGGACGTCAGAGAAAATATTTACACGTACATTATATACAAAAGTTAAAATATATATTTATATCCGGGGAAGATTTGTAGATGGGAAATGTATATCCTTGTGGGACAGAAAAAGCATGTATGCATGAATTAATGTCTTAAGGGCATGTATCATTGTGCCGTATATGTTCCAAGCAAGCTTCGAGGTATTGCGAAGTATACATTAACTCCTTCTCATCCCGTATTAAGGGTCTGTAAATGGGCAAACAAACACTACCGAGCTCTTTCCAGGCGAAGGCCATTAGCCCTCACCTTTCCGGCTTCTTATACCAACAAATGGGGAGCACATTTATCTGATGATACATGGAGGGGAAACGTATGTGCATGTTACTATATGTAGATATCATGTATCGACTATGTGTGCCATTAACTGAAGATTGCAGAGATGAGGGTAAGACACATAAAAATACATTCACAGAAATTTTGGGTATAGTTGGCATCTTTTCTGGTCGGTTGTTTCTGAGTAGAGGGGGAAACAGAGAGAAATGGTGAACGAAACAGGCCATGAAATTCATTTGCAATCCTTATCATAACGCTGTTTCTACAGATGGGTCATATATCAAATCCGATGCTGTAACAACGCCCTCGCTCCTTAGACTCATCAAATTTGTGCTGTGCTTGCGCCGCATCAGAATTCGAACACATCTGAATATCAAACCAATAATTATGACGACACCTAGGATACAAAGGAGAAATTTTCCCACACTCGCAATTACATTCTGCGCCTACTTTCCTAATCCAGAAAACCATTTGAGTGGGTTCAACCATGAGGCCCAGCTGGTCAATTCATTACCCACAGCCGTCAAGGTTAGGTTGTGTTTCCTCCTGAACTCCCACTTTAACTGCAAGATCTCGTCCATCTTTTGATCAATGATCTCCGTGGGGTCGTCAGTGCTATTCGTAATATACGTACAGCACTTCACACCATATTGAGTTGCCAGAGTAACACAGTACCCACCTGTCACAGCCGTAACATAATTAATGACCATCCTGTACTGGATCAGCTCCTTCTTGTAGGCTTGTAACTCCCTGCCCGTATACATGAAGGTGTCATCATACATCTCAGTGATATTATCTATCAAGTTTGCTAGCGCATGGATATACCTATAGTTTATAGTTCCTCTGGCAGTACGGGTGATGTCTAATGCGAGAAGGAACTGAATCCCGGTGGATTCATGGATCAGATCAGAAGCTGCGTGCTCTGTCCTATCTATGAGGTGTCTCTTGATGTGTTCATAATGGGTATGAGTATAAGGAGTCTGAGCGTTGAGGTGAATGTCTTTCATTTTGTCGTGGGTTATGGATATGACCTCTGGTAGTACTCTCCCAATATAGCACAACACTTCAGAGCTCGGAGTAAGCCACTTGTACGCTTTCCTCCCACATATGAAATATGCATCATCTGGGAGAACATAAGGGACAAAATGTAACAACACCATATCACATATCTTCATTATAAAGAAACTGATCCCTAGTTCTCTCATTTGCTCAGTACAAGTATCGGGCTGGATGATGTGAGCACAATACCCCTGCGATACTTTTCCAACCCACATGGTTTTGATCCCACGTGTATACCTATACCGAAAATACCTCCCACTTGTGGCTATCTTACGTACAAGTTCAGAGTTGATGGGAATATTATCAGCTCTGTGTGAAAAGGTTATTGGTTATTAAATGTCACCTCCCAATTTCCTGGTTTCCAGAAAATGGACACATTAAAGCATAATAGTGACCTATCTACGCGATACTGGTGGAGCTTCAAGCTAGGGGGCCTAGATATATTGAATTTCTTGTCCACCGGTCTCCCACCCCGTAATTCGAGTACCTCATCTATCGTTAAAAGGATATGGCACTAATCCCGACTTACTCTGTCCTTGAGGTACCTGTGAGCACACCCAGCATTCAGTTTGGTTTAAGACCGTACCCACTAATAATTGGTAATCACTCAAAGGATGTCGGCCAATGTCAACTGACCTCTCTGGATGCACCCATCTTCGACTATGTTTTCACAATTTCTACATATACAATATTCGTCAGACAATAACCCTTCACAGTGCCTCCGAGCTCCGTGACTACCAGATCGCTTACTGATACCAGCCTTTACTAGAGTGATGTGCTGCTCCCGAGATCCTACAAATCCGTACTCGCCATCAGAACCCATTCCAGATCCTTACTCAACGTCTCTGGGACCCTCACAAAAACAGATTGTCCTGATCAAAAACAGAGTCACCAGAAAACCCCCGAAACACAGTCTCTTGAGGTAGATCCATTTCGTTAAGGAGCAAAAAAGGAAAAATAAGAAGGGAAATAAAAAGAAAAGTGCAGTGGGGGGTGAAAAAAAGAAAAATGGTACGACAACAGTCTTTGATTTTGTTGTTCTCCGCGCTCAGGTGCTGTTCAACAGTCCTGCCTCTCAGCTTTCCCGGAACAAATTCTCTAGTGATACGAGGTTCTCTTCACCTTGCTCTTTGTCACGAGTTTTCTCTGGGTCACCAACCTTCTTGCAGTGGGACGAGTGGACCCAAGTCTCTCTCTCGGCAACCTTTAGTGCTGTCGTGCTGATCAACAAAACTTGATACGGTACTTCCCACCTGTCTACGAGGCAACCTGAGCGTAAACATTTTTGAATCATCACATAATCCCCAGGCTCAATGTCATGACAATTGCTGCTTGGTAGGTCAGGAATCGCCAGTTTTAGATTTCTTTGCTGATTTCTCAATTGCTGGCTCATCCTAACCAAATATTGCAGTTATTTCGTTATTGCACTTCAAATCATCCTGGGGGTCTATCATTACATGAGGTTGTCGACCAAAAAGAACTTCAAAGGATGATAAGTTAAGCGGAGACCTGGGAGTGGTTCTGATGCTGTACAACACTAATGGTAAGGCCTCTGGCCACAACAATCCAGTTTCAGCCATCACTTTGCTCAGCTTATTCTTAATAGTGCTGTTCATTCTCTCCACCTTCGCACTTGCCTGTGGCCGGTATGCAGTATGCAGCTTGCTATTAATACCCATCAGTTTGCACATGACCTGAAAGACTTCACCTGTAAAATGGGTACCCTTATCACTTTCAATCATTCTAGGATACCATATCTGCACACAAATTCCTGCATGATTTTCTTTGCAGTGAACACCGCAGTATTTGTGGCAGCGGGGAATGCTTCTACCCAGTTTGAAAATACATCGGTACAAACTAACACATATTTCAAATTCCTACAGGGTGGTAACTGTATGAAGTCGATTTGTATTACCTGAAAAGGTCTCTCTGTAGGAGGGATATGGGATGGCTCTGTTGGTATTGCCTTACCAATATTCTTCCTCAAGCAAGTAAGACATGTCATTGCTTTCTTACCTGCATGAGAAGAGAACCCTGGCACACTCCAGTAGGCTCTTACCAGTTTGCACACACCTTCCTTACCTAGATGAGTCAGACCGTGTGCCGCCTCAGCTAGGCTTGGGAGATATGCCCTAGGAGCCACTGGCTTAACGTGTCCATCTGTCCAAAGTCCTGAGGACTCCTGACCACATCCCTTCGCCTTCCAGACTGCCTTTTCCTGTAGGGAACACAAATTTTGCATTTCAATTAACTGTTGCATGTTATCTGTGTTAAATGTCAACAGTGGTGTGATGTTAGTTTGTATGGTGATGCTTGCTGCTGATTTTGCAGCTTCGTCTGCCCGGCTGTTACCAAGTGAATTGGTTCTTGGTTGTAAGTGTGTGCTTTACACTTGATAACAGCCACTCTGTCCGGTTCCTGTATTGCTGTCAAAAGCCTTTTGATGTAAGACGCATGCGCTACAGGTGTGCCAGCTGCCATCATGAAATTTCTGAGGCGCCACAGGGCCCCAAAATCATGCACCACTCCGAAGGCGTACCAAGAATCCATGTATATATTGGCTGACTTACCCTTTGCCAACTCACATGCTCTGGTCAGTGCTACCAGCTCAGCGACTTGTGTCGAGTGTGGTGGGCCAAGGGGTTTAGCTTCTATAATACCTTCGTCATCTACAACTGCGTATCCGGTGCACAGGTCTCCCGATTCCATCTGTCTATGGCAACTACCGTCAGTGTAGAAGGTAAAGTCTACTCTTTCTAGTGGGTTGTCACTGATGGCAGGTCTCGCAGTGAAAGTTTGGTTCAGGTATTCCATACAATCATGCGTATCAGTATCTGCACTAAATCCTCCTTCACCATCATTCTCATCCTCCACCCTTTGTGCATGACCAGGCACACTTGGCAACTAAGTTGCAGGATTTAATGAGCTGCACCTCTTAATGGTGATGTTTACAGGGGCCATCAGTGATAGTTCCCACCTTGTAAACAGAGCGGATGAGACATGTCTGGTTTGGGTGGAGTTTAGCAAGGCTGATACTGCATGAGGTGTATGGATGGTCAAGTCGTGTCCTAACACTACGTCCTCACTTTTACTTACCAGGAGAGCTATGGCTGCAACACTTCACAAGCAAGTGGAGAGAGACCGTGCTACAGTGTCCAACTGTGCACTGTAGTAGGCTACCGGTCTGCTGGCATCACCATGTTTCTGTGTTAAGACTCCTGCCGCGTGTCACGATCCGGGTATCTGGACGCCATTTCTTACCCATCAGATGCCTCCTAAGGCTGGCTCAGCGCTCCAGGACCGGATCCCATCTGTTATCCTGATGTGTACATTCCTGTATCCTCTCCTGTCACTCTGGGATGCTGTCACAGTAAACGCCATATTACACCTGGCATGGCGTCTCCCGCGGCCTCCGCCGCCGTCCCTGAACTTCTGCATGCAGAGTGTCTGAGTGGCGATTACGTCAGCCGCGGTTTCCGCTGTGTCCGCGTGGTTGGATGTGCATCTGTCAGCCTGGCGCCTCCTGTCTCCGGTGGCCGGCGCCGCCATTACTGTTTTCATTACCACATGGATTACAAACCAAACTTCCCTCCAAGTGTCTGCATGGGCGCAGCCATCTTGGATTCTGTCAGCTGATCATTTCCACCAATCTGTTCTCAGTATTGATAATCTGCATAATTGCCTAGCCAATCCCTTCCTTGCTGCAGGTATAAATACACTGTGCCTGAGCAAGGAAGGCGTCAGTGCTTTGGTTGTCAAACCTAGTTCCTGTTTGTCTCTCTCCTGTGATTGTCTTCCAGGTTCCAGCTCCTGTCTCAAGACTTCCACCATAGAGACCCGCACCAGCATTCCACCTGCGGTGTAGCCTGACTCTCCAATCCATTGTGGATTCATCTGTTTCCAGCTACAACATTACCTGCTTCCAGCTCAGCTTCCAGCAGAGTACAGCTTCCCTTAAAGGGCCGGTGTCCTTTCTACACTTTACCACTCTCCACCGGTATTATTATTTCTCCGCTCTCAAGTTCTACATTTCAGTTCATATTTCATCGCTCCCAAGTTCATTTATTATTTAACTGGTTCCAGCCAGTATCCACTCCGTGCTAACAACAGTCTGGTTCCAGCCAGTATCCACAGCAGCTGTTTTATCTTCAGCAACCCAGCTTTTCCTGGAACACCAGCTGGCACAATCCTGGGTTATCTCCATTGCTACAGTCGGGCCTGGTAAGGACTTTCCATCTAGAAGATCATAAGAACTATCTCACACTACCAGTGCCCTGTGGCTCCTGCCATCCTGTAGTACCCAGGAACTGTATTTATTCTTTGCTGACTTTTACGTTTTCTTTTACTGCTGCTGTGTTGCGGAGTTGTCATAATAAACATCATTGACTTTTATCCAAGTTGTCGTGGTCACGCCTTCGGGCAGTTATTATTTATGTTACTTACATGTCCAGGGGTCTGATACAACCTCCCAGGTTCCGGTACATCTCAGCCCCTACAACTGAGGCTGCCTCCCGTCAGCTCAGGCCCTCAGTTGTGACAGTAAGCACTGACCTAATGAATCCAGCCGGAGACCAGGATCAAGCGGCCAGGCCGATGCAAGAACTGGCAGCCCGACTAGAACATCAGGAGGCTGCACAGGGCCACATCATCCGCTGTCTCCAGGATCTCTCTACTCGGCTGGATGGGATTCAGACAACTCTCCGTGGATCAGGCGCGTCTGGTGCGTCAACCACAGTGACTCCAGCTATAACCCCACCCACCTTACCCATTTCTGCTCCACGTCTTCATCTTCCAACGCCAGCAAAATTTGACGGATCTCCAAGATTCTGCAGGGGATTTCTCAACCAGTGTGAGATTTAGTTTGAGCTACAACCTGGCAATTTTCCCAGTGACCGTACAAAAATTGCCTACATTATTTCTCTTCTCAGTGGCTCAGCCCTTGATTGGGCATCACCGTTATGGGAGAGGTCCGACACCCTGCTATCTTCCTACACTGCCTTCGTGTCAACATTCAGGCGCATCTTCGACGAGCCAGGCCGGGTAACCTCAGCTTCATCCGAGATTCTCCGTTTACGCCAGGGGTCACGTACTGTAGGACAATATCTGATACAGTTCCAGATCCTGGCATCCGAACTGGCATGGAACGACGAGGCCCTGTATGCTGCATTCTGGCATGGCTTATCTGAGCGTATTAAAGATGAGTTTGCTACCAGAGACTTACCTTCTAAGTTAGATGAGCTAATCTCACTCTGCACGAAAGTTGATTTACGTTTCAGAGAGAGCAACTGAGCGTGGAAGATCATCTGCTCCAAAATCTTCTGCTCCTCCTCCTCGTCAACTGTCACCATCTAAAGATGAGCCCATGCAACTTGGCCGTTCCCGTTTAACTCCTGCTGAGCGCCGAAGACGTCTCTCCGAGTCTCTCTGTCTCTATTGTGCAGCTCCGTCTCACACCATTAATGCCTGTCCCAAACGTCCGGGAAACTCCAAATCCTAGCTCGCCAAGGAGAGGGCCGGCTAGGAGTAATGATCTCCTCTCCATCTCCTCAAGATTGTAATCTCCCAGTCTCGCTTCAAGTTGCTCAACGTTATCGGAACGTCATTGCCCTCCTTGATTCCGGAGCAGCTGGGAACTTTATTACCGAAGCCTATGTTAAACGGTGGTCTCTACCCACCGAGAGACTTCCTTCGTCCATTTCTTTAACTGCCGTGGATGGCAGCAAAATTTTCGATGCAGTTATTTCTTTAAGGACTCTACCAGTTCGTCTGAGAGTGGGAGTTCTTCATTCCGAACTTATTTCTTTTTTAGTGATTCCAAGAGCCACACATCCTGTGGTCCTGGGCCTTCCATGGCTCCGTCTTCACAATCCTACAATTGATTGGACGACTACGCAAATCC
Source organism: Pseudophryne corroboree (assembly GCF_028390025.1). Taxonomy (NCBI): domain Eukaryota; kingdom Metazoa; phylum Chordata; class Amphibia; order Anura; family Myobatrachidae; genus Pseudophryne; species Pseudophryne corroboree. The sequence goes on from NC_086445.1 coordinate 347,654,071, forward strand.
TGGCATGGGGTTCCTCCTGTGCTGAGACATGTTTGTTTAAAGTATTGCCTGTCTGTTCTTCCTCCCCCAGGTCGTCTGATGTTCCACCTCCTCCATATCAAGATTTCACGGATGTGTTCAGTAAAGCTTCTGCTGATATCCTTCCTCCTCATAGAGAATGGGACTGTCCGATTGATCTCGTTCCAGGGAAGGTTCCACCTCGAGGCCGAACTTATCCGTTGTCTCTGCCTGAGACGCATTCTATGGAGGAATATATTAAAGAGAACCTAGCAAAGGGGTTCATTCGACCTTCTTCTTCTCCAGCCGGCGCAGGCTTCTTTTTTGTAAAAAAGAAAGATGGTGGTCTGCGGCCGTGCATCGACTACAGAGGTTTGAACGACATTACCATCAAGAACCGTTATCCTTTACCCCTGATTACTGAGCTCTTTGACAGAGTTAGCGGAGCTACCATCTTTACAAAGCTGGACTTGCGAGGTGCATACAATCTCATCCGGATCCGTGAGGGTGACGAGTGGAAGACCGCCTTTAACACCCGTGACGGACATTATGAGTACCTCGTCATGCCCTTCGGATTGAGCAATGCTCCAGCTGTTTTCCAGCATTTTGTCAATGAGATCTTCAGAGACATTCTATACCGTCATGTCGTGGTCTATCTAGACGATATCCTCATTTTTGCCAACGATTTAGAGGAACATCGTTTTTGGGTTAAAGAGGTTCTGTCCCGTCTCCGTGTCAATCATCTCTATTGCAAATTAGAAAAATGCGTCTTTGAAGTCAAGTCCATTCCGTTTCTAGGGTACATTGTGTCCGGTTCCGGACTAGAGATGGATCCTGAGAAACTACAAGCAATCCAAAATTGGCCAGTACCCTTAACCCTCAAAGGGGTCCAGAGGTTCTTAGGGTTCGCCAACTATTACCGAAAGTTTATACGAGACTTTTCCACCATTGTGGCGCCTATTACTGCTTTCACTAAGAAGGGTGCTAACCCGTCCAAGTGGTCTGAAGAAGCCATGCAAGCATTTCATCTTTTAAAACAAAGGTTCATCTCTGCGCCTGTTCTGAAACAGCCTGACCGACTCTCCTTTCATCTTAGAGGTGGATGCCTCCTCCGTTGGAGTAGGAGCGGTGTTATCTCAGAGGGCTAAAGATGGCCATTTACACCCTTGCAGTTTCTTCTCCCGGAAGTTCTCCCCAGCTGAGCGCAACTATGCCATTGGCGACCAGGAGTTGCTAGCCATCAAGCTCGCTCTAGAAGAGTGGAGGTATCTGTTGGAGGGAGCTTCTCATTCAATCACCATACTTACAGACCACAAGAACCTTTTATACCTGAAGGGCGCACAATGTCTCAACCCTCGTCAGGCCAGATGGGCACTTTTCTTTTCCAGGTTCGACTTTAAACTCCAGTTCTGTCCGGGCTCTCAGAATCGCAAGGCCGATGCCCTTTCCCGCTCATGGGAGCAAGAAAATGAGTCAGAGTCTTCAGACAAGCATCCTATTATAAATCCGTTGGCATTCTCCACGGTAGGGATGGACTCTACGCCCCCATCAGGGAAAAGTTTTGTGAAGCCGATGCTAAAGAAGAAGCTCATGCATTGGGCCCATGCTTCCCGTTTTGCCGGACATACAGGTATCCAAAAAACCCTGGAGTTTATCTCTAGGTCCTATTGGTGGCCAACTCTGAAAAAGGACGTCTTGGAGTTTATTGCATCTTGCCCAAAGTGTGCCCAACATAAAGTATCCCGCCAGTCGCCTGCGGGGCAACTAGTTCCACTATCCGTTCCCCGTCGACCATGGACCCACTTGTCGATGGATTTCATTACAGACTTACCCATGTGCAACAAGTTCAATACCATCTGGGTGGTAGTTGACCGGTTCACCAAGATGGCACACTTCATTCCTCTCACCGGTCTTCCGTCAGCTTCCAAGTTGGCTCAAGTATTCATACAAGAGATCTTCCGACTCCACGGTCTTCCTGAAGAAATTATCTCAGATCGAGGAGTTCAATTCACAGCCAAATTCTGGCGAAGTTTATGTCAAGTCCTCCAAGTCAAGCTAAAGTTTTCCACGGCTTACCATCCTCAGACCAATGGTCAAACCGAGAGGGTGAATCAGGACTTGGAGGCCTTCCTCCGCATCTATGTGTCCTCCTCTCAAGATGACTGGGTTCAATTACTTCCCTGGGCCGAGTTCTGTCATAACAACCAGTATCATTCTTCATCTGCTTCAACACCATTCTTCACTAACTTTGGATTCCACCCTAAAGTCCCTGAGTTCCAACCGCTTCCAGCAACTTCTGTTCCCGCAGTGGATATCACCTTGCATCAGTTTGCCAATATCTGGAAGAGCGTACGATCAGCTCTGCTCAAGGCATCGTTCAGGTACAAGAAGTTTGCGGATAAGAAGCGTCGAGCAGTTCCTGCTCTCAAGGTGGGTGATCGGGTATGGTTATCCACGAAGAATTTGAGGTTAAGAGTTCCCAGTATGAAGTTTGCACCTCGCTATATCGGTCCTTTCAAGATTGAACAAGTCATCAATCCTGTTGCTTACAGACTCCAGTTGCCTCCCTTCTTAAAAATACCCAGGACATTCCATGTTTCCCTGTTGAAACCGCTGATCTTGAATCGGTTTCATTCCTCACTTCCTCCAACTCCGAAAGTCCAAACTCAACGAGGCGTTGAGTATGAAGTGGCCAAGATCCTGGACTCACGTCACCGTTACGGTCAACTACAATATCTTATTGACTGGAAGGGTTATGGTCCTGAGGAACGTTCATGGACCAATGCTTCTGATGTCCATGCTCCTGCCTTGGTCCGGAGATTCCATTCCAAGTTTCCTCAAAAGCCAAAGAAGTGTCCTGGGGCCACTCCTAAAGGGGGGGGTGCTGTCACGATCCGGGTATCTGGACGCCATTTCTTACCCATCAGATGCCTCCTAAGGCTGGCTCAGCGCTCCAGGACCGGATCCCATCTGTTATCCTGATGTGTACATTCCTGTATCCTCTCCTGTCACTCTGGGACGCTGTCACAGTAAACGCCATATTACACCTGGCATGGCGTCTCCCGCGGCCTCCGCCGCCGTCCCTGAACTTCTGCATGCAGAGTGTCTGAGTGGCGATTACGTCAGCCGCGGTTTCCGCTGTGTCCGCGTGGTTGGATGTGCATCTGTCAGCCTGGCGCCTCCTGTCTCCGGTGGCCGGCGCCGCCATTACTGTTTTCATTACCACATGGATTACAAACCAAACTTCCCTCCAAGTGTCTGCATGGGCGCAGCCATCTTGGATTCTGTCAGCTGATCATTTCCACCAATCTGTTCTCAGTATTGATAATCTGCATAATTGCCTAGCCAATCCCTTCCTTGCTGCAGGTATAAATACACTGTGCCTGAGCAAGGAAGGCGTCAGTGCTTTGGTTGTCAAACCTAGTTCCTGTTTGTCTCTCTCCTGTGATTGTCTTCCAGGTTCCAGCTCCTGTCTCAAGACTTCCACCATAGAGACCCGCACCAGCATTCCACCTGCGGTGTAGCCTGAGTCTCCAATCCATTGTGGATTCATCTGTTTCCAGCTACAACATTACCTGCTTCCAGCTCAGCTTCCAGCAGAGTACAGCTTCCCTTAAAGGGCCGGTGTCCTTTCTACACTTTACCACTCTCCACCGGTATTATTATTTCTCCGCTCTCAAGTTCTACATTTCAGTTCATATTTCATCGCTCCCAAGTTCATTTATTATTTAACTGGTTCCAGCCAGTATCCACTCCGTGCTAACAACAGTCTGGTTCCAGCCAGTATCCACAGCAGCTGTTTTATCTTCAGCAACCCAGCTTTTCCTGGAACACCAGCTGGCACAATCCTGGGTTATCTCCATTGCTACAGTCGGGCCTGGTAAGGACTTTCCATCTAGAAGATCATAAGAACTATCTCACACTACCAGTGCCCTGTGGCTCCTGCCATCCTGTAGTACCCAGGAACTGTATTTATTCTTTGCTGACTTTTACGTTTTCTTTTACTGCTGCTGTGTTGCGGAGTTGTCATAATAAACATCATTGACTTTTATCCAAGTTGTCGTGGTCACGCCTTCGGGCAGTTATTATTTATGTTACTTACATGTCCAGGGGTCTGATACAACCTCCCAGGTTCCGGTACATCTCAGCCCCTACAACTGAGGCTGCCTCCCGTCAGCTCAGGCCCTCAGTTGTGACACCGCGCACCCAGCATTTTCAGTACCGTATAATTCAAAGGGCTTCTCATAATCTGGCATACCCAATGCTGGTGCTTGCGACAAGCTCTGTTTTAGTCTCTCAAATGCCAGTTTGGACTCATCTGTGTGAGAGACCCATTCTAGGTTTATTCGAGGAGACCATTTCTTGCAGCGGTAGTGCCAGTATAGAGAACCCTGGAATCCAGTTTCCCGACAGTACCCACACATTCCAAGGAAAGTGCGGATCTGTTGCTGAGTTTGTGGCAGAGTCATGTTGCGGATGGCCTGTATTCGGTCAGTGGTCAGGTGCCTAAGTCCCTGCGTCAAGCAATGCCCCAAGTATTTAACCTTAGTCCGATACAACTGCAACTTATCCTTTGAAACCTTGTGTCCTGTCTGGGAGATGAAACAGAAGCTGTTTAGTGTCTGCCAAGGACGATTCGAATGAGTCAGAGCACAATAACCAGTCATCAACATATTGTATTAGCACTTACCCACTCTCAGGTTGAAAAGATTGTAAACAGCCATGTAAGGCCTGGGAGAAAATACTTGGGCTGTCAATGAAACCTTGGGAGAGACGAGTCCAGGTGTACTGTACTCCCCTGTAAGTGAAGGCAAAGAGGTATTGGCTGTCAGGGTGAAGAGGGACAAAAAAGAAAGCAGAACAGAGATCAATGACAGTGAAGAATTTTGAGGTTGAGGGAATCTGCATTAGGATGACAGCTGGATTGGGCACTACGGGGAATTGACTCAACTATTTTGTTTATCCCCCTTAGATCCTGCACTAGCCTGTAACCCCTCCCCCCGCTCTTTTTCACAGGGAAGATGAGAATACTGGCTGTGCTGGACGTCCTGACAAGGATGCCCTGCTGTAGCAGCCGTTCTATGACGGGGTACACTCCTAATTCTACCTCTGGCTTCAGAGGATACTGGGGAATTTTTGGAGATATCCTGCCATCTTTTACTTGTACTGCTACTGGGGCTACATTTGCCATCAATCCAGTGTCCTGTCCATCTTTTGTCTAAAGGGAACCCGGTATTTGCGAGATCATTTCCTCTGCCTTTGATGGACACGTGTCTATAACAGTAGAGTGCAGCATTAGCCTTTGAGGGGTGTCTAATATATCTTGCACCTCCTATGCATGGTTCTCAGGTATATCTAAGAATACACCCTCAGGAATACAGTATATGACACACCACATCTTACACAACAGATCTCTGCCAAGTAGATTAGTCGGAGCCGATGCAGCCAGCAGAAAGGAATGTTTGGTTTGCAAGGGCCCTATCGTGACTTCTGCAGGTCTACTCAAAGGGTATTGCTGCACCGTTTCTGTTACTCCCATTGCCGAAATCATTTTTTTCGTGGTCGTTACACCTGTGGTGGAGTTTAACACTGATCTGTCCGCCCCCGTATCTACAAGAAAAGGTAATGATACACCAGCTACATCAACCATGACCTCAGGTTCACTACCAAGGCCAGCAATCAATTTCACTGGCTACAGACTACAGGTGTGGCCTAACCTCTATTGTGTAGTGGGACCCTCCCTCCGGGCATTGACAGCTACCATATGTGCGGGGGATAAGTGAGTTTTCGGGGGCCTGCCAGTCCCTCCTGGGTGGCTACCTCCTTGTTTCCCCTCTATGCGGCTCATAATCTCTTCTATGTGGTCCCTGGTCCCAACTATGTGTATTGTAGCGTGGTTCGTATTCAGGTCTAGGGGGTCTATTTTTAGTATGTGTCCCATTACTCCAACAATCCCTGGCTACGTGCCCTTCCCTCCTGCAATTAAAACGTTACCGTCCTTTTCCAATCGTCTGGGGTTTAGGCTGATGGGGCTTTACTGTAAGAGCCTGTATACTTACCATCATCAGCTTATCCCCTTGTGACTCCCTGTGCTTACTGATGTTACGATTATGCTCGATAGCGGACTCTCTTAGCGCAACCTCCGAGATCTCTCCAATTTGGCAGAGAGGTTTGCACCCTTGTGCCTCATTTAATCTCAGTGCCTCCTTTAATCCATCCATTAATACAGAGACAGCTACCTCCCTGTGGTTAGCATTCTCCTTAATATCCTCTATCCCAGTGTATCTAGCCATTTCCTGCAGTGCTCTATAGAAATACTCGGATGCCATTTCACTGTCCTTCTGTCTTATGGAGAAAATTTTGTTCCATTTAACAACAGTAGGAAAATACAGTCCTAATTGCAGGCTGATTTGCTTTACGTTCCCCTGGTTGTACTCATCAGTGAGAGGCACTTCTACATCTAATTTACAATCAGTTATGAATTTTTGGATGTCAATGTTTGAGGGTAAACTCGCTCGTAGCACTGTTCGCCAATCTTTATTGGTGGGCTCATGAGCATTGCCCAATTGTTTAATGATCCGACTAGATCTTTTCTGGGATCGGGAAATTCTGACATAATTTATCTCAGTTCTGATCGGGACCAAGGACAATGCATTGCAATGTTCCTGATGGGAGTTACTCCCTGATTATCAGTTCTCCCATTGGGCACTGCAATCACCCTGACTGGATTTAACTCAACCACATAATTTTTGTTTGATTCTATAATACGGGGAGCTATTGTGTCCACTTACCGGTGGACACAACCTCACTTATCCCTCCACTGGGGGGCATCGCTACTACTCTTGGTGGTTGGGCCGTGCCCACCTGAGTATCCTCTATGGTAGCTGCTAAAGAGGGCCGATATCGTGCTGGGCTCATCATCCTCTTCACAACCTTGGGAAAAATTCAAAACGGGATACAACTGGCAAGGGTTAGGGTTAATACATTGATTAATCATTTTGCTATCCTTTACCAATGTACCATTGGTTGTAGCCAATTTCTCCCCATCGACATATGGCGGTGGTGGTGCGCTCATAATCGCTTTCCCGCTAGGTTTGGAACTTACTGTGTGAGCCAGTTCCCTTTGCACCTCCCCCGCTTGCTGCCACAGATTTAAACAGTCGGTATGTCTGATCCTGTTTTCTAGATTTGATCAGACATATTCTAATTCTTATGCTCTGCAGTACCTCTGGTTCAAAAGTACCCATCCTAGGGAATGATGCCCTATCATCAGCAGTCATACGTACCTATTCATTGCAAAAAGCCTCCGCGTGTGGACCATATTTCCCACACATTATCAACCTTGCTGACCCTTTTGGCCGCACCTCTTCAGCCTGAACCCTGACTGTTGTACGTCTTCCGCTTGTGCAATTGGATCCCATTGCGGACTTTTTAAACACAATACTCAACTGCACAACGAACAGACGGTGTAAGTTCTCTGAGCGCTTACACCCACTCCTTCTCCGCTGACGTACCACGACTCACTCCAATAGTGACCACCGCGTACCCAGTGAGGACCCTATCAGCAACTGATTTCTATTTACTGGAATTTGTGTAGGGAGAGAAACAGACTATCGATCCCCCTTTCCAATGAACGTTTCACCTTGGACAATTTCTTCCTGAGAGAGACAGCGAAAAAACTTCCTTCTACTATACACAAATCACACTTGCGTATGCTCTACACAACACGTATGATAACAAAATGTATGCAAAAGCACACACTGTTATCATGTTGCACCACATATCGTATGCACAAATGCGCGGTCCAATCGCACAGCATATAGATACTTGTTATCTATCCGCCCTGCGATCAGTGGAGTCGAATTCACAAGCTGCGCTCCTCAGCCGGAGCGTAACACAAAACCTTAACTTCAATACACAATTCTATACTCTATTATGCTCCTGTATAAGTCTCCTCACAACTTGCGTACATCTCTATTTATTAACGTAAATCAGCCGACCTTACGCCACCGAGCCTCTGCTTACTCAGTGTCCCAACGGTATACCGATTTCCCGGTTCAATACATCCACTCCTACATTCACTCACTCAAGTACACAATGTTTTTCTTTTCTGTACAGAAAATATCACTCCCTTTGAATAGTAGTCTTATCCCAGAGGTAGTACAGTTTAAACAGTGTTACAATAATCTGCCTTTGAAATCGAATAGTTATATGCTATTGTATTAAATGTAATCCCACCTTAAATTGAACAGCTATTGTCTGGTTTTATCTTGCGACCGCAACTCTACGCAACCTTGCGTAAACATGCGACCGTGCGCGCCTCTACGCCACGTGTGCGACCCTGCGCCAAGTGCACACTTCTGTACGCTGTCCTCACGTTCCGTACCACGTGTACAAATGTGCGTCTGCAATTTAATAAACCGCACTATCTCGATAAATGTGAGCAATAAAACTACTATCGCTCACTAACACAACCCACACTTGTTCTGTATAAACCTAAATGACTAGGCCGGAACTGCGTTTCATGTTTTACAATTACACCGTTAACACACTATTTCAAATATATATATGTATAGCAAACAAATGTATCCGATTTCACACAGATCTAAAATGACTGTTAACCTATGGTAACAATATGTGAGAAAGCATGCAAAGTATCGGTACTCTTTGTGTACGCTTTCGCTCCAAAATTACACACTAATTTAAACGGCTTTTTTCCTGTATACACTCTGGATTACAATCTGCATCCTCTAAGACCAGACAGAAACAGACGTGATCTAACAACACAAACTGATTTCAACACAATGCAAGTTACTTAACATGCGTCTCCACCCTTTGTTGTAGATCAAAGTCTGTTTATGGCCTGCAAGTCTGTGAGTGTGAGATGATCCGGAAGAGCTCCCAATTGTGAAATCTGATTCACTTTCAGGAACAAAAGCAATACTTTAAATGTACAACTGTTCAGGCTGTGTATGGGTTAAAACCTCTATGAAATACGTACACGTTGCGTAAGCACACCGTCACGCTGTAAGCACAAAATAGCTACACATGCGGCCGATACACTTTAACTCCTAACAGGAAAGGAAATGCGACACCAATTGTATATAAAATGTTGGGATCCAACCCACCAACATATATTTACTCAAAAGGGGTTACAACAATAATACAATCACATAAAAGAGGCTACAATCAATGGATACATAAGTTTGTTCGCCTGCGCAACCCGGATTCCGGTCCTCAGTCAATCTGAATAGATGACCTTCAGAGAAAGAGACTGAGGCCAGCCAGGAGGCTTGGTATAATACAATGGTCCAAAGCATGAAACAAAGGAAACTATAATCTCTTCATCCATAGGTTAAAGGGCTGGCCATTTACAGTACATGAGGGGTCATAGGTTGGTTTGAATAGGTGGGCGATGCCTGGTCCAGGTGCACTTGCAGATGTCTTCCACTGGGTTCCCTCCGAATATCAAGAGTACAGTACATACAGTGTGATATTAATAATATATATTCCCGCAAACTGCCATCGGAATATTGCCCTTGAAATACTGTACAGCTGGATACCAAACACCACCTCCTAACCTAATTCTGTCCCCTCATATCCTGTAAAGTTGAATATCTCTATTGTTCCCTTTCCAAAGTAAATGTAACTTGCTGGTGTGGTGTGTGTGGGCTGTGTGTAAATTATGTACTATGTGGATTAAATATGAGTTATGTCTTTGTGGCTTTTCCATGCGAATGCATATGCTACCGTAATTACTCATACCACGCGCTAACACGCACGACCGCGTGAGCGATTATATGTAACTTGCGAGTATGCGCACGCACGGCAGCACAAGCACGCACACGGAGGCCATCTGTGTGGTGTTTGTACGTGATGCATGTGCCTATAATATTTTCGACTTCGACAGAAAGCAGGAGCAAGGCCAGATAAACGAGCTGTAAATGACATTGCCCATATAATACAGTGTAAGAGGTATGAGCTTGTAAACAATACAGTAAGAAATGGTATCAGAACAAGTAAAACATATGAGGGATGTGCAATAAGTTTCCAGATGCACAAAAAGTATATTTGCAAAGTGAACACTAAATTTTTTCAAAGTATTCACCATGCAACATTGTCCTCTGTGAAGGCGGACATAGGCCGCCCGCTGCGCTCATCTTCCAGGGACCATTTCCCACACTGAAATTCTGCAAACCACTCAGATACAGTGGTTTGGGGATGGTCTTCCTCTCCAAAAGCAGCTCGCCATCAAAACTTTCCTGCTCTGGCTGACCACTCTTGTAGTCGTAGAAGATCATGGCTTTCCAGTAGCTTCTTGAGTTCCATAACGAGTATGTGAAGGAAGTGAACAAGCACACTTCTTTGGTGTACAGTGCTGCTTATATATGGCTATGTGCTCTGAAATTTCACAAGAACTTTACTCAGATTACTGGATGTAGTAAAAATGGCACCGGACGGAATCCTGAACGACCGCATAAGATCAGCCTCAAAATCCAGACTGAGCTCGGGGAGGAAGTTAGGTTCAGGAAGTTAGGAATTAAGGTGCAGGGGCAGAAAGGTTATTGTTAGGTAGCGGGGGGAGGTTAGGGTTAGGTACCATTGGCGAGGGTAAGGGTACTTTTGAAGGGACTGTCAGCAACCCGTCCATCTGGATATCATACTGAATCTGAGATTGCAGTTCACAACCAGTCAGATTGTGTCTACTCTACCTATCACTGCACATCCGGAAACTTGCATGACCATTGTAGGAAATAACAGAGAACAATTACATAATGGGAAGTATTCATTAGCCTAGACGAGTGACTAAGGGATAAATCACTAATAAATGGATTGGTTCTGAGAGCGATCCTAATTAAAGCATAGGAAGAAAACAAATATGCAGGGCTCACATTATCAGTGAAAATGTAAACACTAGGGTGATGGAGTATGAGATAATATACCTAAAGGAAGAAGTAATCCAGCGTAGGTTAGGAACTAAAGTGCATGACCACATACAATGAAATAAGCATTTTGTACTCCACATATGAGGCAGGTCTGAGATACTCAGTGACATGCGGTGAGGTGAATGGCTGGTGTGGTACACATCGGGATGGGTCTGAATGCTGGGAGCCTGTCTCACCCCCTACTCACTGTACAGTAACTCTCCCCTCACTACACTAAGCTGCAGTGTCCATTGAGTCTACTACCTGCATCTGTGTCTTCTATTGCTGCTGACTGAACTCCAACTACAGTGCACTTCCTGGTTATATGACAAATCCAAGTGTCCATCAGTGCACAAGGCCTGCCCCCACACTCAGAGGCATGCTTCTATTAGCTCCCTTTCTGTGCAGCGTTACTGCCCGTGGTGTTGGCCCCAGCTCTGCAAAGCAGGGACCATAGAACCGAGGCAGAGCTGTTGCTGCCTCCTCATCTCGTCTCCCTTCAGCTCCAGGGATCTCCACAAAACTGGTGAGTTTTATCTATAAAAAGGATTACAATTAACAAATAAGAGCTTTGTTATAAATATCTTCTTTATATTATTGCAATCGTTTTTATATATAACAATCTCAAGTTTGACAGAGTATGACTCCCCTGGTGGATACTAACTGCAAGTCAGAGGAACAGGGACTATGGTCGGCAGGGTGAGGGGTAGTACCTGTGCCCACACACATTGTGTATGGATAGTACCTGTGCTCACATGCATGGCATGCAAAAACTATGTGGGAGGGGATGCAGGGTGAGGGGTGCCCACATGCAAGGTATATGAGATTGTGTGTAGTGGTGGGGGGGTTTGCGGTGGCTCAGGTGAAGTACCTGTGCCCACATGCATGGTATGTGGAAAGAAGGGATCTGGGGTAGGAAGTGGAAGTCATATCCCCTCTGAAAGATGATATAAAACATTTCATTATAAAATAGTAGGGATGTGTTGTAACTGAAAACACCAATCTGTGAAAAAAAAACACTTCCAAAGTTTCACTAAACCCGATGTTTATTTACACCTAATTGAATTCCCCCTTAGTGGGACATCATATATGTATTTAAGGAATTGTTTAAACTCCCACCCAAGCTCTGTCTTTTTTAACCTATTACAATATTTACAAATTTAATTACATAACCTCATTTGCATAAAATGTTACAAGCATTAGGAGGCGCGAGGCACAACCAGCAACACCAGTAAAATTGTTACATTAGGAAACGTTTCTAGAAAAAAAATGTTGGTTTTGTTGTCACCTTTGTTTGTTTCATAAGCTTGAACCTCTTCAGTGGTTTGGCTGGAAAACTTCCGGGGTAGCCAGCACTGGCAAACCCGGAAGATTTCCAGGCTTACTGCTGACTGATTTCCCGGGGACAGCCGTGCACGGCGCCTGGGAATCAGCATACTCCATTATGGAGTTTAGCCCACCCCCCGGCCTCCTATTGGCCGGGGGGCGGGCTTAGCTGTAAAATGGCTTATGCTGATTCCCGGGCGCTGCAAGACGACCGGGAATTAGCGCTGGGGCGGGTTGATCGCCAGGCAATTACTCCGCCCTGCAACATCGCTCGCCCCCCTGCACCTTCCCCCCGCTCCCATTTCAATTTAAAAACACAACTCCCAGGGTGTGTTTTTAAATTGAAAACCTGCCACTGAAGGGGTTAATGAATATACGTCAGCACTGTACAATTTAGGAGGAAACATACCACTTTTACACCTAAATACCTGGTCCAACCTGTTGTTGAACGGTTCCAACTAGGGTCAGAGCACGTTTCTACTATGCGGTAGAGCCAGGTTATTTCCAGGCTGGCCCATTTCACACTGCTCCCGTGTGCAGTGTTTCTGTTATGCTGGTGATCTGGCTCCCCATATGCTTTTAAAAGGACCATTTTCCACTGAGCAGTGACCCTGATTAACCTGGCAATAACCCAGGTTATTGCAGCAGTGGGAAAGTGGTATTAATATTCTTAACTAGCAAAAAAAACACCCTTTACTTACAAGAGCTACAGTTGTGGAGTTGTACACTATGGCACAGATTCAATTCATATGAAGTTCAGGTGAAACCTCAATGCTATACCATAATGCAGGTTATCTGTGAAGGAATGCTTTGCTAGTTTTTGCTCTCACCACACAAAAGTGTGAGCAAAAACGAATGAGGTTTTTCCTCTCGTAATGACCTGCAACGTATACCGCGTGAGAGTCCATCTTAATTGACTATGCTTTTAAGTTTTCCTATGCAGCAGATCATAGTTAACCATGGATGGCATCCGGTAGAGGTAAGCCAGTAGTTTGTTCTTTTTAATTGGCAATCTTGCAGATTCATCAGACACTTAATTTCTACAGGAAGCTTTTGGAATCAGCCATATGTAGGATACTGTGCTTAATAGGAATCGCACACAGTATATCCACAAGATGACTGTGTATCATGAGTGTGAAATCTTGCTCCAATCATCAATACCATTGGCAAGTGAACACTTATTGTAGGGATTGATTGGGTCCAAATGATGTCTATACCATATTCTACATGTAGTGTGTTTTGTACCCCTTTCACACAGCCCAAAATTTCACGGGTTAAAACACATGAACGCGCATCAACCCAGGAAATTTCTCAGTGTGAAAGGGTACAGGGACAAAAACCCGGGATTTCTGTCCCCGCATTTCAACCCTGCAATCGACCAGGGTTGGTCCCGGGATGTTCCCTGGAACCTAGACAGTGTGAATGGTGCAGGGACATGTCCCACCTTCCCGGGTTGCCTCTGCTGATGCTGATTGGCTATTCAGGGCACTTCCTGGTCTTGTGTTTTTTGAGACGCCCATTCTTAGAAAATGCAGGGCCATCCCGGGTTCAGTGTGAAAGGTGCCAACCCGGGATGTCCCAGCTCCAAATGCTGATATAAACAGGCCCAACCCAGGAATGTCCCTGCATAATCCCGTGGCAGAATTCCCGGGTTTTGCCCCTGCATTTCTGGTGTGAAAGGGGTATTAGTGATATTCTGTTGGGACTTGTTAGTTCCTTATTGGTGTTTAATGTATAAAGCTGGATTCACACCTTAAGATTATCTGTCCAATATTTCTGGTTGGAGCAAAAATCTGGTAACGTATGGGAGAAAAATGACTATCAATTCTCCCAAAAGCTGGAAAATGGGCAATAATAGCCGTTCAGATATATTGGTTAAATTAAGTGGATTTAACAAATTTGACTATACAACAATTTTTGACACTTTTCTAGTGTTTGGGAGCTCAAAGACATTACCAGATATTTTTTCCAAACAGAAAGATTGGACAGATAATAGTGCATGGGTTCTCAAAATGGGTCGTCAGAACCCCAAACAGTCAATGTTTTCGAGGTAACCCAGCAGGTGCACAGGTGTAATTATTACTCACTGACACATTTTAAAAGGTCCACGGGTGGAACTAATTATTTCACTTGTGATTCTATGAGGAGATCTGCAAAACAAGCACTGTGTGGGGTCCTAAGGACCGAGTTTGAGAACCTGTGTTAAAGTATGAATCCATCTTAAGGGGATATTCAGCTAGGTACAAAGAAACACAGAGAACAAAAAAACTAATGTTTTTCACGATTTTTCCTGACGTTTTACTGATATATTTTTTTCGTGCTATCCAACTTGGGTCATCCAAAAAAAATTCTCCAGAAAACAAAGGTTTTGTCGAAGTCAAAAATATTACATACAGAAAACATACAAACACCACACGGATGAGTCGCTATGCATGTGAATACGTGCAGCGAGCACAGCAATATATGGTAGCATACGCATTCACACAGACAAGGATATATTCAACACACATTTCATACCACACATACATGAAACATATCAAGCACTAGACATTATAATGTTTTAAATTATATAATGGAGTCATCATGTATATGTATTAATGGAACAGACCAAGATAAACATGTCATGCATGGTGTCAAAATGATCAGGAGAATGTGTGTGGTAATTTGATAGCCATAAGTCAGTTGTAGCACATTGCAATGAGTAGTTATGATTAAATGTATGAAAGCTAAAGTCACTCTTATTAGAAAAATGAACATCCTGGAAGACAGCATGCGTGCAGAAAGGAACCAGTTGCTATCCCCTGTAATTACACCATCAAGATTGGACGTTGCTTGCATATGAACTGACCAATAACTCATCATGAATGAGAAAGTTTGGACGTTGCTTGCATATGAACTGACCAATGACTCATCATGAATGAGAAAGATCCCTCCCCTGGACCAATAACAGAAGACATGTACTCCCCCAACATACACAGTGTATAGCTGATCCCAGACACAAGAAGTTCTGTTTTTGCTGGGTGCTGGTCTGTTCAGTTGCTGTTTGTTGGTGTTGAGGCAGATCCAAAGATGGAGAAAAGTGTGCATTGAGGGAAAATGGTAATTGTATGCTGGCTGTAATTTTATGGATTCTTTTGTAACAACTGCTTCCTATGTAATTGTATTCTGTAACCATATACACTGCTCAAAAAAAATAAAGGGAACACTTAAACAACACAATGTAACTCCAAGTCAATCACACTTCTGTGAAATCAAACTGTCCACTTAGGAAGCAACACTGATTGACAATCAATTTCACATGCTGTTATGCAAATGGAATAGACAACAGGTGGGAATTATAGGCAATTAGCAAGACACCCCCAATAAAGGAGTTGTTCTGCAGGTGGTGACCACAGACCACTTCTCAGCTCCTATGCTTTCTGGCTGATGTTTTAGTCACTTTTGAAAGCTGGCGGTGCTTTCACTCTAGTGATAGCATGAGACGGAATCTACAACCCACACAAGTGGCTCAGGTAGTGCAGCTCATCCAGGATGGTACATTAATGCGAGCTGTGGCAAGAAGGTTTGCTGTGTCTGTCAGCGTAGTGTCCAGAGCATGGAGGCGCTACCAGGAGACAGACCAGTACATCAGGAGACGTGGAGGAGGCCGTAGGAGGGCAACAACCCAGCAGCAGGACCGCTACCTCCGCCTTTGTGCAAGGAGGAACAGGAGGAGCACTGCCAGAGCCCTGCAAAATGACCTCCAGCAAGCCACAAATGTGCATGTGTCTACTCAAACGATCAGAAACAGACTCCATGAGGGTGGTATGAGGGCCCGACGTCCACAGGTGGGGGTTGTGCTTACAGGCCAACACCGTGCAGCACGTTTGGCATTTGCCAGAGAACACCAAGATTGGCAAATTCGCAACTGGCGCCCTGTGCTTTTCACAAATGAAAGCAGGTTCTCGCTGAGCACATGTGACAGACGTGACAGAGTCTGTAGATGCCAAGGAGAACATTCTGCTGCCTGCAACATCCTCCAGCATGACCGGTTCGGCAGTGGGTCAGTAATAGTGTTGGGTGGCATTTCTTTGAGGGGCCGCACAGCCCTCCATGTGCTCACCAGAAGTAGCCTTACTGCCATTAGGTACCGAGATGAGATCCTCAGACCCCTTGTGAGACCATATGCTGGTGCAGTTGGCCCTGGGTTCCTCCTAATGCAAGACAATGCTAGACCTCATGTGGCTGGAGTGTGTCAGCAGTTCCTGCAAGACGAAGGCATTGATGCTATGGACTGGCCTACCCGTTCCCCAGACCTGAATCCAATTGAGCACATCTGGGACATCATGTCATTTTGACTTGTTTTAAGGACATTACATCAAAGTTGAATCAGCCTGTAGTGTTTTTCCACTTTAATTTTGAGTGTGACTCCAAATCCAGACCTCCATGGGTTAATAAATTTGATTTCCATTGATCATTTTTGTGTGATTTTGTTGTCAGCACATTCAACTATGTAAAGAGCAAAGTATTTACTAAGATATTTCATTCATTCAGATCTAGGATGTGTTGTATAAGTGTTCCCTTTATTTTTTTGAGCAGTGTATATATATATATATATATATATATAAAAAAAATTATATTATTATATAATATGTGTATATTTCTATCATTGTATGTTCTGCAAGATAGCTATCTAATCTGAATCATAGCATTTAAATTATAGTCAATAGTCATTACAGATCTGCGTAAGAATCGGATACGTTTACTTGTTATATATTTAATATATTTCGTTAAGGGAGTAATTATAACACATAAGACACAGTTCCGGCCTAAAAGTTTAGGTAAACACTCAAAAGAGGATTACCCTTGTGGGCGACTTTCAGCGGGTGTAAGGAACAAAAGTGTATTGTGGACATCCGGGGGCGGAGCCAGCGAGTATGGCTGCTTTTTAACAAGGCTCCATGAGCTGGAGCATAATCCTCCACAATCCTCTAATCTGGGCTATAATTTTGGCCCCAGGACTTCATATTCCTATTGCCTACTGTTTAGGGAACACTGGAGTTCCATATTTAACAAGGAGGGTGACTGATTGCCCCGGAGTCAGGCCATCGGTACAGACGGCCAGCATGATAGCCAGCATGGCGCGAAAGTGATACCGGCTGTGTAGCTGGACATACACGGCCTGAGGACACCTCTCACTGCTGGAGCACGAAGCCCTCTCACCCTCCAACCCCTATTAGCCTGGCTGGAAGCACCGCTGTGTGCGGCGGATTTGTGAAGCGGGGTAGAGTGGGCGAACTCTGCACCTACCCGCATTGTGCAGCGCGAGTGAGCTGCGTCCCGGACAGTTGATATCCCCCTTACAGCATTGACTGCCGAGCTGCTGGTGTACGGACACATGCTCCCCTGACTGCGGGTCTCACAGGGCGTCCATCGCCTGTACCCACAACGGATGAGAGAGCGCCTATTGACTTGTCCCTGCTCAGCCTTCACCGTGCTTACCGGAGTTCACTCTGTCCCGGGGGAGCTTTGCAGCGGTCGAGGACAGCGGTGCTGAGCGGCAGCGTTCCTGGCCACATGCGGAGGCGGCCGCGGGGTGTTCGGATCCTGGCCCAGTGTTCTGCAGAGGAGACAGCGTGAACGTCCATATCGGGCTCATCACGGTGCACCTATCTGATCCGCGCTTCCACGCTGCTCTGATTCTCACTCTCCCCCAGGGACCTGCAGGGAGAGCTGCTCTGAGCCGTTCTGTGGATTGTTCATAACCAGGCTCCAGCTGTTTCCCACATTTAACTTAAGGTGTGAACTGTCCGGTATACTGAAGGGGCAGATCTCTGTCCTCTTGAATTGAAGGACCGTTATATTTTTTATTTTTTTTTCTCTCACCTAAACACTTATTGGGGGTAATTCTGAGTTGATCGCAGCAGGAACTTTGTAAGCAGTTGGGCAAAACCATGTGCACTGCAGGGGAGGCAGATATAACATGTGCAGAGAGAGTTAGATTTGGGTGAGTTATTTTGTTTCTGTGCAGGGTAAATACTGGCTGCTTTATTTTTATACTGCAATTTAGATTGCAGATTGAACACACCACACCCAAATCTAATTGCACGCTATATCTGCCTCCCCTGCAGTGCACATGGTTTTGCCCAACTGCTAACAAAGTTCCTGCTACGATCAACTCAGAATTACCCCCATTGTCTGCCTGTATATATATTTGTACAATCTGGACGCTGAGATATCGACGTTCTTCTCTGTGAATATACTGCCACCTGGTGGCTGGTTTGAAAATACTTGTTATAGGATCCACAGTGCTGTATTATAACACTGGAGAGAAATATTTAGGATTTTTGCAGTGGAAAACTTTTGTGACTTTTTTTTCTTTTTTCTCTTCTGCCGTTTGCCTATTTATATTGATATGTGACCTCCTTGTTGCCATTGTATGTAATATTTTTTGGGTCTCAATGTTTGTGCTTCAACTACTACTCAGTATACTGTACAACTACCCAAGCACACTCACTGTTACTTCACGCTTAGGGTAATTTTCATCCTAGTATTTACTGTTTGATTTTTGGGATGTGATCTCGCTGACTCCCAGGGGAGCGGTCTCTTTTCTATTTTGTTATATCAATTCTGGGTTGGAACTGCTTTATCCATTGATACTTTGGAGTTTGGGTTTTTTGTCTTTTATCCTGGTGTATGGACAAGTTTCTTAACAAGTCCCTGTGCTCACTTCCGCCCAGAACTACTCGTACTATAGTTAATCCCAAAAAAACGCCAGCGAAGCCTGGCCCCTCCCCACCTTCACCACAAGGTGGCTCTTCCCCTGTACATTCAGCAGGGGAACGAGGACCTCATGCACTGCCTACGGACGTGGCATCATCATTACTTAATGTGTTGATGCCAAAAATCGAGGAGAAATTCGAACTACTCATGCCTATGATAGACGAAAAACTTCAGAATTTCCTCCCCAGATTTGAGGTCAAATTTAATCAGCTTATGCCTAAAATTGACAAAAGGTTAGACAAATTACAAACGTCCTTAGATTCAGCTTTAACCTCCTTGACTGACCATACTAATAGGCTGGGCGCACTGGAACAAAGGGTTAGTGACATTGAGGATGACTTACTTGCCATACAGTCGTCCAACACATCTACTATGGCCTCCTACCAAACGCTTGTCGACAAGGTGGACGACTTAGAAAATTGACACAGGCGAAATAACCTTCGCTTTGTGGGTATCCCCGAACAGGTTAGGGGGTCGGCCCTGATAGATTTTATAGGTATACAGCTGGTCGGGGCGCTCAACCTCCGTAGTGACATGGACGTCCCTCGTATTTAGCGGGCCCATAGGTTGGGCCCAGAACGTGATGGTCCTGATAGGAGGCCCCGCCCAGTAATTGCTAAATTTCTGGACTACCGTGACAAGGAGAGGATTTTAGTTGCTTTTAAACGGAATCGTGACCTGGTCATTGAGAATCATCGTGTCCTCATTTTCCAGGACTTCTCCGTCGCGGTGGCCCAGAAACGTAAGGACTTCTCCCCGCTTTGTAAGTTCCTGGTTGATAACAACAAGCGCTTCGCATTGTTGTACCCGGCTAAATTAAAAATCACCGAAAATGGGCAGACATTTATTTTTGATAATCCGACTGAGGCCCGGGCCCACTTACAGCCGACTCGCCAATCTGGGGGCTCGCTTGCCCGATCGCACTTAGGTTCCTCCCCACATTAATGAGCCTTTGTGGCTTTCTGGAATTGAGATGATACACTCTCCTGACTTTGTGATAATTGATACTTTTGGTTATACCACTTGTATGTTATATTTTCAGCTGTTATGATGTTTATTTTCTATGTTTGGTTTTGTTTATGTCTATGCTTGCCACCCCCTGAAACGCGCTTCAGGGGCTGGCACTGTGTTTGCATGGGAAAAAGTTTTAAAATTTTCTTTTGAAGCTGACTTTTTATGGTTATACCCATTGTGTATGGTTTTATTTTCTATACTGGGCCCGGATCCATGCCTATTGTGTACCCTTGGGGTTTACCCTGCTTGCTGGGACAGGGGTGACCCCACGTCCACTAGATGTACTCGCATCTACATGCACCCCTTGACAGGTATAGGATGACTACTCCTTGTCCTAGGCCACACAGTTCTTTCCAACGACTGCCCTGTTCCATCAAAATCACCTCATGGAATGTGGGGGGTCTCAACACCCCAATAAAATGCAAAAAAGTGACCTCCGCCCTTAAAAAACTTAAGCCTGATATTGTCTATATTCAAGAGACACATTGGAAGAGGGGGGAGGATTCTACACTACGTGATGGGTGGATAGGTAACTGTTTCTCTGCGCCTTACCGTACCAAATCACGCGGAGTAGCAATAGTTTTTGCCCGACACCTTCCCTATACTATTTTGAATACAGACCTAGATCTGGAGGGTCGCTATATTCTTATGGATGTTCAGATATACGATACTTGGTTCACTCTGCTCAATCTGTATGCTCCTAACGTTGAACAGCCGGCTTTTTACCAACGTATCTCGCAACTTCTCCATAGTAGAAGCAATCATGAATTCATAATAGGCGGTGATTTCAACACAATCTCGGACCCTTCGGTTGATAAATGCCCGCCCCGATGAACCGGACGGCCCCTCAATGGTGTCAGATTTCTTGATTGCTAGTGGATCATTCTTTAATTGATCCGTGGAGGATGTTTAATCCCACAGATAAGTCTTACACGTTTCACTCGGCGGTCCATGGGTCCTTCTCCCGCATAGATTACATACTGTTGTCCACACCTTTGCTCTCTGACACTACGGATGACCAGGTAGGCGACACTGCTGTCTCCGACCACGCACCGGTGTCAGTTACGCTCAGTGCTCGCTCCATGGCTTCACGCCCTCTCTTCTGGCGATTCCCCTCTTACCTTTTCCACTCAGAACATTTCAAAAGGTTTCTCAAATTGAAATGGGCGGAGTTCTTGGATGATAATCTGGAATATTGGGACAACCCTGTCTTGTTTTGGGAAACGTCCAAAGTGGTGATGAGGGGACACATTATGTCATATATAGCGTATAGAAATCGGGTAAACAAAGCACAACATAATGACTTGCTACATACTATGCAGACGCACCTGGCAGAGTACATCTCAGACCCTAATCCCCTCACTCACAATGCCTATGTTGAGTCCCGCCGACTGTATGATAGTTTCTTAGTAGCACAAGCTCAGCAAAAATTGCACTACACTAAACAAAAATATTTTCGCTGGGGAAACAAAACAGGGACTTTACTGGCAAACATGACTAAAAGCTTTAAGCGACGTGGACACATTTCTATAATACATGACAGTCGCACTGATACATTACACACTAAAACTGCGGACATCGTACGGACATTCCAGGACTATTTTCATCAGCTTTACACACCGACCCCACATGATCCAGTTTTGACAACTAAACTGCTAGACGAGGCGAATCTCCCTTGTATAACACCCTTACAAAGGGAGGACCTTGAGAGGGCGATTACAGAGGAGGAGATTACTAAGGCAATCTCCTCTATGCATCTAAACAAAGCGCTGGGACCGGATGGCTATTCCATAGAATATTACAAACTCCTGCATCATGATGCTATCCCAGCAATACACGCCTTATATAGACATATCCAATCAGAGTCTCCTATATACCCCACTTTCAATCAGGCTTTTACAACTCTTCTACCAAAACCCAATAAAGATCATTCAATACCATCCTCTTACCGGCCCATTACACTTTTGAATGTTGACTTCAAAATCTTAGCTAAGATAATGGCAGACAGGCTCCAATCCTTTTTAGCGTCCATGCTCATGGACCATCAACTGGGCTTTACCAAGGGCAGACATTCAGTGAAAGGAATTCACACTGCCATAGCTACAGTGATGGCGGCAAATCTCCAGACTGATACTCCGAATATGCTTTTAAGCCTAGATGCGACTAAAGCATTTGATATGGTCTCTTGGCCCTATCCATATGATATATTAGAGAGGAGGGGTTTTGGACCTACATTCCAATCCTTAATAAAAAATTTCTATACCCAGCCGTACACTTCATTACTGATTAATGGGACTAAGGGGGATAATATCGAGCTTACCAGAAGGACGAGACAGTGTTGCCCCCTTTCGCCCTTGCTTTTCAACTTGGCATTGGATCCTATGCTGCGGGTACTACAGAATTGGTCTCAATTCAGAGGCATTAGTATTGGTGTGGAGGAGGTAAAGATATTGGCGTTTGCCGACAACGTCCTCTTGTTCCTGTCGGAACCGAGGAGGGCCCTGGGACTGCTTGTGACTGGCCTGGGTTGGGAGTGTTGAGAACTCGGGGGTTCTTCCGATGATAGGGAAGAGGAACCACAGCTGGGCCGGAGCAGGGATGGCCGGATGTAGGTTTTCCTCATGCAGAACTTAGCCGTTGTAACCGACGTGTAATGCTAAAGAATTAGTTGTGGCCAAGGCTTGGGGGCGATGCTGAAGTACACAGAAGAATGAAGAACTTGTGAGCGATGTTGAAGAAATGAATGAAGATTTGAGAACGATGTTGAAGCACACAGAAGAATGAAGAACTTGTGAGCGATGCTGAAGAGATGAATGAAGATTTGAGAACGATGTTGAAGCACACAGAAGAATGAAGAACTTGTGAGTGATGCTGAAGGAATAAATGAGGATTTGAGATTCAGTGTAACTCTGGAAGTTTGGGAGGCGTTCCACTTAGGGATACCCTGTAATACTTGAAGCACAGGAGGTGTCCCTCTGAGAGATACACTGTAACGCTGGTAACGCAGAGAATGTCCCACTGAGTGATACACTGTAACGCTGGTAGCACAGGGAATGTCCCACTGAGAGATACTCAGTAACGCTGGTAGCACAGGGAATGTCCCACTGAAAGATACTCTGCAACTCTGGAACACAGGAGACGTTCAGCTTGAGAACACGCTGAACGCTGCTAGCACTGGTGATCATTGGAAAGACGATACTCAGGCGTCGGGGCTCTGTACGGCGTCTGCCTTTGAACTTCCCGCCCTCTCCTGATTGGCGGAAGGGGCCGATGACGTCACCCGCTCACCACGCTCTCGTAGATGCCGGGCGCAATGGCGGCGCCCACACCCCGGGAACCCGCCGGAGGTAGCGCCAGCAAGATGCGACGACCCAGAGCCCACCGGGGGCGACGACCGCCGGGAGATCCAGCGCACCCGGAGCAGTAAGCGCGGCAGCCGCAGCGCTGCGAGTGTGACAGTACCCCCTCCTCTAGGAGTGGCCCCTGCACACTTTCCTGGTTTCGTTGGATGTTTAGAATGAAAGATCCGGACTAGTCGGGGAGCAGTGACTTCAGAAGCTTTGACCCAGCTCCTCTCCTCAGGACCATAACCTTTCTATTCTACCAGATACTGTAAATTCTTGTGAAGATAACGAGAGTCAAGAATAGTTTTGATTTCAAATTCTGTTCCAGCTTCAGTCTCTACCGAGGTTGGGCTAGGAGACTCCGAATGAAACCGATATAAAATGAGGGGACGAAGGAGAGAAACATGGAAAGAATTTGGTACCCGAAAGTGGGGAGGCAATCCCAATTTGCAGACGACAGGGTTCAGGACTTGTAAAACGGGGTAAGGACCGATGAACCTCGGAGCAAACTTCACAGCGGGTACTCTTAAACGAAGATAGCGGTTAGAGAGCCATACCCTGTCACCAACTTTGTATTGAGGAGCTGCTCGCCATTTTCTATCCGCAAAGAATTTGTAGCGGCCAGAGATTTTCTTGAGCTTAGCATGAACCCTACTCCAGATTTGACTGAAGTGCCGAAGAGTGGAAGCTGCAGCAGGAACATCCTCCGAAGGAAAAATTGGTAATTCTGGGACTCGTGGATAGAATCCGTAATTAATGAAGAATGGGGACTCACTAGTGGAAGAGTGGTACAGATGATTATGGGCAAACTCGGCCCAGGGTAACAGTTCCACCCAATCGTCCTGTGAAGGAGAGAGATAAACGCGGAGAAAAGTCTCTAAATCTTGATTGACACGTTCAGTTTGCCCATTGGTTTGTGGATGGTAAGCAGATGAGAACTTGAGTTTTATTTGTAAGGCTGAGCAGAGGGCCCTCCAAAATCTTGCAGTGAACTGTACCCCTCGATCAGAGACTATCTCCCGAGGTAACCCGTTCAGGCGGAAGTGTTCACGAATAAATAGTAAAGCCAACTTGGGAGCCGTTGGTAAACCGGTCAACGGAACAAAATGTGCCATTTTTGAAAAGCGGTCAATAATCACCCAGATGGTATTGTAACCCTTGGAGAGGGGTAATTCGGTAATAAAGTCTATAGAAATATGGGTCCAGGGTTTCTTAGGAATGGACAGTGGACGAAGCAACCCCGCAGGAGGCAGACGAAGAGTTTTGTGCTGAGCACATTGAGGACATGAATTGACATAATCTTGTATATCCTTCTTCATGGTGTCCCACCAATATGACCTTCGTAGAAATTTACACATTTTTTGAACTCCAGGATGACCGGAAAACTTGGAGATATGAGCCCACTGCAGTAACTTTGGTCGAAATTCAACTGGTACAGACATTCTCCCAGGAGGAGGACCCAGAGAGGTGGGAGCTGCTGAAATAGAGACTGGACTGAGAATTAAACTCTTTTCAAAGGAATTCTCCTCATCCGAGGCCGTTAAAGAACGAGACAGAGCATCAGCTTTAGCGTTGAGTCCCGGCCCGGTACTTAATAACGAACGAGAACAGAGTGAAGAAGAGCGCCCATCTAGCTTGACGGGGATTCAAGCACTGGGCCGTCTTGATATACAACAAGATCTTGTGATCAGTGTAAATAGTAATTAGGTGTTTAGCACCTTCCAATAAGTACCTCCATTCTTCTAGGGCAGATTTTATTGCTAAAAGTTCCTGATCTCCAATGGTGTAGTTTAGTTCAGCAGGAGAGAACTTACGAGAATGGAAACCACATGGATGAAACTTTCCATCAGAAGAGTACTGTGAAAGGACGGCACCAATGCCTACTGAGGAAGCATCAACTTCCAAGAAGAATGGTTTTGAGAAATTCGGTTGTTGGAGTACCGGAGCAGACATAAAGGCTGATTTCAACCGGGCAAACGCTTCTACAGCTTCGGAAGACCAGAGACTTGGGTCAGACCATTTTTTGGTTAGGGCAGTAATGGGTGCAACGATAGTAGAAAATCCCTTAATGAATTTCCGGTAGTAATTTGCAAAGCTCAGGAATCTTTGTACCGCTTTCAAGGAGAGAGGATGAGTCCAGTCCCGAATGGCAGTGAATTTTTCCGGATCCATGCGAAGCTCTGTACCCGAGATGACATAACCGAGGAACGGAATCGAAGGGACCTCAAAGATACATTTGGAAATCTTGCCGTAGAGACGATTCCTTTGTAAGCGAAGAAGTACTTCTTTGACCTGTACTCTGTGCTCTGCAAGATTCTAAGAAAATATCAGAATGTCATCCAAGTACACCATTACGCTTTGGTATAACATATCTCGGAAGATTTAATTTACAAATCCCTGAAAAACGGCAGGGGCATTGCTGAGGCCAAACGGCATTACCAGATATTCGTAATGCCCGTCCCTGGTATTGAAGGCCGTCTTCCATTCGTCCCCCTGTCGGATATGTATCAGATTATAGGCTCCTCTTAAGTCGAGTTTAGTGAAGACGTGGGCTCCACGAACCCTATCAAATAGCTCAGTAATTAGCGGCAAAGGGAATTTGTTCTTAACGGTGATATCGTTTAAGCCACGATAATCAATACATGGTCTTAACCCCCGTCCTCCTTCTTCACAAAAAAGAAACCTGCTCCAGCCGGGGAGGTAGAGGGGCGAATGAATCCTTTCAGTAGATTCGATTTTATATAGTCCGACATAGCTTGGGTCTCGGGTAATGACAATGGATATGTGCATCCCCGGGGTGGCATTTTCCCTGGGATAAGCTCAATGGGACAGTCCCAGGGTCTATGGGGTGGTAACTGATCGGCCGCCTGTTCCGAGAATACATCTGTGAACTCCCGGTAGGCCTCCGGAATGAGCTCCTCATCCGACTTGGAAGATGCATGGAGCAGGTAAACAGGAGTGAGACAACTAGAGTGACAAAACGAACTCCAGGACAATATTTGTGACGATTTCCAGTCGACGTGAGGGTTGTGAATTTTAAGCCAAGGTAGACCAAGAACAAGATCGTGAGGCATCACCGGAATTACTAGAAACTCCAAATGTTCTTGATGCAGAGCTCCGACCTGCAGCTTGATTGGCTCTGTGCGACTTGTAATAAGACCATTAGATATTTTGGTACCATTGATGGCAGTCAACGTTATAGGTCGTTTGACAGACTGTAACTTTAAACCCAGACTCTGAACACAAGAAAGAGAAACAAAATTCCCTGCAGCCCCAGAGTCCAGCAGGGCCTTAACAGGTTTGGCTATAGACTCAGAAATCAGAGACACGGAGAGTAAACAATCCACTGAGAAGATTTAGATGTAACCCCTAACTTGACTTCTCCGGAACAAGCTAGGCCTGCCCGTTTCCCGGACGGGACTTGCAGAACTTGATAAAGTGATCCGCGGCTCCACAGTAGAGACAGAGTTTACCCTCACAACGGCGCTGTCGTTCCTCCGGGGACAGCCGGGATCGGTTGATTTGCATGGGTTCGTCCGGACTCGGGGTAACTGTTTGCTTAGGCGGGAGAAGCCGGAATCTGGATCGATCCGACCGACTACGTTCGCCACCTCGTTCCTGCATGCGAAGATCCACCTTGACACAGAGTGAGATCAACTCTGCTAAAGGATCCGGCAGATCCCTAGTGACCAGCTCGTCCTTCAGACAGTCAGAGAGCCCATTCCAGAAAGCGGCCCTGAGAGCATCATTATTCCAGCGTAGTTCTGAGGCAATGGTCTGGAAGTGAACCACATACTGTCCCACAGAACGGGAGCCTTGACGGACTCGGAGCAGGTCCGAGGAAGCAGCGGTCATTCTGCCGGGCTCATCAAAAATCCTTCGGAATGATGCAATGAAATTAGTGTAACTGGAAACCAATGGGTCAGATCGTTCCCACAACGGAGACACCCAATCCAACACTGAACCTTCAAGCAAGGAAATAATGTATGCCACTTTGGACCGATCCGTGGGGAAATTGTGTGAGAGAGGTTCAAAATGCACCTCGCATTGGTTGAGAAAACCAC
Organism: Pseudophryne corroboree; assembly: GCF_028390025.1. Classification (NCBI taxonomy): domain Eukaryota; kingdom Metazoa; phylum Chordata; class Amphibia; order Anura; family Myobatrachidae; genus Pseudophryne; species Pseudophryne corroboree. Next base: position 347,681,503 of record NC_086445.1, read on the forward strand.
AGCAGTTCTTTGGATTCCCATTATAGCGAGAGGGAGTGGGAAGCTGAAGGCGTGACCTGGTTCCAGACGAGGATTGAACATTACTGGAGACGACTACTGGAGCAGGAGCCGGAACTACTGAAGCCAGGGAGGCCTGAATTTGATCCAGCCGGCTGGATAATTCCTGGAGATACTGCATAACCTGGCTCTGTGCCGCCTCCTGACTCTGAGTTTTGGATGTCGCTTGACTCTGGGTTCCGATCCCCCGGGTCCATGTGGCCTGAGTATACTGTCACTGACCTGGGTTGGGAGTGTTGAGAACTCGGGGGTTCTTCCGATGATAGGGAAGAGGAACCACAGCTGGGCCGGAGCAGGGATGGCCGGATATAGGTTTTCCTCATGCAGAACTTAGCCGTTATAACCGATGTGTAATGCTAAAGAATTAGTTGTGGCCAAGGCTTGGGGGCGATGCTGAAGTACACAGAAGAATGAAGAACTTGTGAGCGATGTTGAAGAAATGAATGAAGATTTGAGAATGATGTTGAAGCACACAGAAGAATTAAGAACTTGTGAGCGATGCTGAAGAGATGAATGAAGATTTGAGAACGATGTTGAAGCACACAAAAGAATGAAGAACTTGTGAGCGATGCTGAAGAAATGAATGAAGATTTGAGAACGATGTTGAAGCACACAGAAGAATGAAGAACTTGTGAGCGATGCTGAAGGAATAAATGAGGATTTGAGATTCAGTGCAACTCTGGAAGTTTGGGAGGCGTTCCACTTAGGGATACCCTGTAATACTGGAAGCACAGGAGGTGTCCCTCTGAGAGATACACTGTAACGCTGGTAACGCAGAGAATGTCCCACTGAGTGATACACTAACGCTGGTAGCACAGGGAAGGTTCCACTGAGTGATACACAGTAACGCTGGTAGCACAGGGAATGTCCCACTGAAAGATACTCTGCAACGCTGGAACACAGGAGGAGACGTTCAGCTTGAGAACACGCTGAACGCTGCTAGCACTGGTGATCATTGGAAAGACGATACTCAGGTGCCGGGGCTCTGTACGGCGTCTGCCTTTGAATTTCCTGCCCTCTCCTGATTGGCGGAAGGGGCCGATGACGTCACCCGCTCACCACGCTCTCGTGGATGCCGGGCGCAATGGCGGCGCCCACACCCCGGGAACCCGCCGGAGGCAGCGCCAGCAAGACGCGACGACCCAGAGCTCACCAGGGGGGGGGGCGACGACCGCCGGGAGACCCAGCGCACCAGGAGCGGTAAGTGCGGCAGCCGCAGCGCCGCGAGTGTGACACCGCTGATGGAACGTGTTAGAGAATTTGGACAGGTATCGGGGTTCGAGGTCAACTTTGAAAAGTCCACGGCCCTGTATTTAAAACCGGGCTACGCACGCCCGGCTTGGTTCCGGGAGGCCCCAGTTGGATGGACAACTAAAGCGATTACTTATCTAGGGGTACAGATCCCAAAAATTTTTAACAACTTGTACAGTCTTAATCTGAAACAAATTGTGCGCAGTATGAGGGAAGATACTGAACGTTGGAGACATCTTAAAATATCATATTTGGGCAGAGTGAACTTGGTGAAAATGATTCTATTTCCTAGGCTTTTATACCCATTGCAATCCCTCCCTATTTTATTGTCTAGGAGTGCCACGACAGAAATTAACAAAATAATACGTACATTCATTTGGAATGGTAGGCGGGCACGAATTAGTTTGGTGAAATTGCAGCAACGTAGACACAATTGAGGTGTGAATCTTCATAATGTATCGGAATATAGTCATGCCTCCCACTTACATTATTTGAGAGATTGGCTACACGGGGGGAATATGTATTCCAATACGGCCTTAGAGTCTGCCTTCTTAGGTGGTGGTAGTATTATCTCCTTCCTGCATTTACACGAGGAAGAGATACCCACTTCGGTTTGCGCGAATCTGCTATTGATGTCCACTCGGAGAGTCTGGCACATCCTACGACGTAAATGCTCCTTGAACTCGCATGTGTCCCTTTTCCTTCCCCTAGTCCGCAATAACCATATTCAGAATGGAAACGCGGGTCATCCTTTCACTCTCTGGGAAAGGTATAGCATTACTTCCATACGACAAACTACAAGTAGTGAGTCGCGAAAACCACTCACGCTTGTACAGGCGGTGGCACTCTTTCCAATACTGAATAGGTGTCCCTTAGCATACCTACAAGTTCAACATTACGTGGCTTCTGTTTCTAGATTATTGTCCTCGCAGGACTATGACAACCCGTTAAATAAATTATTACTGGCTGGGAACCCCTCTTCCAAGGCAATCTCTACTCATTCTTACACACACCCTTACAATATGATGACACGACGACGGGAATGGCACAATGGAAAGACCATTTTCCGTCCCTTACTATGACAAAATTGTTGAAGTCCTTGGAGTTATCCATTAAATTGATACCTGTTGCAGCCTACACTGAACTTCTTTTTGAACGTGTGGCATAGAACATATCTGTCGCCACACCGTAGACACCTAATGGGTTTGTTAGAAGACTCTTCATGCCCTAGATGTGGTATACAACGGGCTGAGCTGTTTCACTGCCTATGGGGGTGCCCTATAATCCGGAGATTCTGGGTCCAGATATGGAGATATGTTACTCAACACCTAGTTAATTATTTACCGCTTACCCCTGAATGGGCAATATTTGGTGTAATGCCGGAAGGTACTAGCGTGGCACAGGGCGTTAAAAAATTGTTGATGATCATTTCTGCAGCAGCTAAAAAATGTATTTTACAGATGTGGATACAGCCCTCGGCCCCGCCCATATCACTTTTCCTAGGGAAGATCTTTCATATTTTCAGAATGGAATGGCTGGAGGCCTCTTTACAAAAGGAAAGGTTTACCATAAAATTTTTGAAACATTGGTAAGCTATATAGAAACCCTGTCCCGCCCACTGAAGGAACAGGTGTGGAAATGTTTTCACAACACTTTGTGGTACGAAACTAGAGTTTATGAACAGGACCCCCCAATTTCATTTGTGGATGGTTAGTTTCTTGCTATGCTTAATTTAGTGGAGAACATAATATCTTGCTCTGGGAGAGAATGGATGTAGATATTGGTGCGGGTATGGATCCGGGCTTATTCTGTTTGTCTTCAATACTTGAAAGACACTTTATCATGACTCATATATGTATATTGGTCCTCATATTGGATCACAATGCTGCTTTGCCTTTATTGCTTGATAGACAAATGTTCATGCTATAAATCTTATTGACTGTATACTTCGATGTACTTTGATGTGAATCTTTGTTATGCTTCAATTGAAATAAAAAAGAAATTTGAAAAAAAGTGTATTGTGTAGTGAGCAGCAGAATTTTTGCTTACATTGATCGTGATAAGTGTGGTATATTAAGTTGCGAACGCACGGTGTACACGTGGTACAGTAAAAAGAAATACGTGAGGTAAACGTATGAGAATGCGCACGTGGCGCGGGAACACGCACGGCTGCGTAAGCACGCAAGGTTGCGTGAATTAGCGAGCGCAAGTTTAACCACACAATAGAAATGCATTTAAAGGCGGGATAGAAGACATACATTAGCAAGTAACTATCCGATTTTAAAAGCAGATTACTAGAATATTTTGTTTAAAGTGCACACCTCTGGAACAAGCTATCAATCAAAGGGAGCGACATTTTTCTGTACAGAAAACATTGTGTATTAGTGTGGGTTGAAAGTAAGTGTGAATGCATTGAACTCCAAACCGGGAATCCCGTGGAGACGCTGAGTTGGCAGAGGCTTGGCGGCATGAAAGGGTCGCAACCTTACGTATTAACGAAGTAGGCACGTACTACAACGTGTAGAGGAGCGTAATAAATTGTGAAGTAGGCACGTACTACAACGTGTAGAGTATTGAGGAAGTAGGCACGTACTACAACGTGTAGAAGTATTTTAGTGTTAAGCTCCGGCTGTGGATCGCAGCTTGTGAAATCGACTCCAGTGATTGTAGGGCATAAAGATAACAAGTATCTATAGGCTGTGCGAATGGACCGCACCTCTGTGTAATGAGTGGCGCAACGTGATACCATTTGCGTTCTTTTCGCAATTGTGTCATCATACGCGCTGTGTAGAACATACGCAGACGTGATTTGTGTAAAGTAGAGAGGAATTTTTCGCTGACTCTCAGGAAAATATTCCAACAGACTTGTAACCTCCACTGGAAGAGGTGTTGTATTGATTTTGTTGGTTCTTCAATAATTCCAGTGCCGAGGGGTCTGGTAGGATACCTCACTGGGTACGCGGAGGTCACTATTGGAGTGAGTCGTGGTACTGCCAGCGGAGGAGTTGGTGAGAGAACTCAGAGGACTTTCACAGTTTGCTCGCATTGTTCATTTGGGGCTCGTGTAAAAGAAAGCCCACGATGGGAGCCAAGTGCACAAGCGAGAAGCGTTCAGCGGCCAGGGTTCAGGCTGACGAGCTGAGACCATGGGGGTCCACTCAGTTGATAATGTGTGGGAAGTATGATCCACACGCAGAGGTTTTCTGTGATGAATGGGTGACAATGACAGCGGATGATAGGAGATCATTTCCTAGAGTTGGTGGGTTTTGATCCTGAGGTATTGCAGGTAGTATGTCTAACCAAAGTCATATAAGACAAGAACGGAAATATAACTGTTTGAACTTGTAGCAACAATAAGTAGAAAAAAGAGAAAGCAAGTACACCACCATATGTGGATGTAGAAGCAGTTACAGCCAGCATACAAACTATAGAAAATAATAAAAATATGAATGTAACCTATATATGTACTAATGAATGTCAAAGTTTTATTTAGGAGGAGAAGGTGACCTGACTGGTTTCAGCCATTTCTCATGCACTCAGAGGAGTATCCAACCGGTAAAAGGAGTAGCCTGCAGGGGAAGTGGCTGAGACTAGTGGAACTGGTAAGTATGGAGCCATTCAAGTACATATATAGTAAAACCCAAAAATAAAATAAAAATCAAGAAAGTAACGTCATAAATGGAGAATATCCTGTCCGCACATTTAGTATTTCCCAGTAGGAAAGCGGACAGAGATAGGGTAACCCCAGGGTATTTCTTTTTAATTACCACATAAGAAGTATTCATTTCTAGTAATGCCCCTAGTCAAGATAAGCTCGGAAATGTTTGTTGGACCATATACGGGATCAGAAGGATTGAATGAATACTTCGCATGATCTAGAAGCTTGTAGATTTTTTTTTCTTTTGCAGTACTAGAAAATTCTCCGTCTGGATAAGACCACTGGTAAACACTAATTCGGCAAATGGGAGGAACAAGAGAAATGTAACATTACCCTTTGACAAAACCGATTGGGCCTCTATGATGCTAAATCCTTTCCTTTTTCCTAGCAGCAGTGGCCCCTGACTAACTTAATCGACAGAGATTTTGTTAAATGTGAAATACATATATTGTACTCCCGCTCAGGAAGTACAAGGTATGTTAGACACCCCTCAAAGGCTAATGTTGCATTCCACTGTTTTAGATTCATGTCCATCACAGGTAGAGGAAATTATCTCACAAGATACCGGGTTCCCTATGAATTTAGGATGGACAGGACACAGGATTGATGACTGAGGTAGTCCCAGTAGTGACACAACAAGCACAAGCTTTAAGGGGGGTAGACCAAGTAATTAATCAATTCCCCATAGTGCCCAATCCAGTTGTCATTTTAATAAAATCCCCTCCACCTCTACAAACTTATCTGTCACCAACCTCTATTCTGTTTTCTTCAGTTTTTCTCTTCATCTTTGCGTTCACACAGGGTGGTACAATACATGGACCCAATTCTCCCAAGATTTCGAGTGACAGCCTGAGTATTGTCTCCCAAGCCCTGCATGACTGTTTACAGTCCTTTCAGCCTGAGAGTGGGTCGGTGCTGATACAATATGTTGATGACTTGTTGTTGTGCGCTGATTCATTTGAGTCGTCCCTGGCAGATACAAAGCAGTTTGTTTCGTCTCTTCCAAACAGGACACCAGGTCTCAAGGGATAAACTACAGTTGTGTAGGACAAGGGTCAAATACCTGGGACATAGCACTGGTACATGATTTGACAGTTCATACACCACATGCCATATTGGTCCTTCAAAGTTCTGCCCGAATCCGGTATGTCTCATCAGCATGATGGCACCAGTATATTACTGCAGTGTGCCTTGTCATGCACAAAGGATGGAGGATGAGAATACTGGTGAAGGGAAATTTTGTATAGACACTGATATGCATGATGGTATGGAATATCTGATTCAGACCTTTACTACGAGACCAGACATAAGTGACAGCCCAATGGTGAACGCAGACCTAATATTTTAGAGATTTTTTTTTCTTCCCTTTTTTTGAGTGATGCTCATGGTGCTCTACATTGCAAACATACAACAGTTAAATTAAGATGCAAATTTGTGTTCCCTACAGGAAAAGGAGATCTGGAAGGTGAAGGGGTATGGTCAGGAGTCCTCAGGACTCTGAAGAGATGGACAAGGTAAGCCAGTGGCCCCCAGGATGCATCTCCCAGGCCTAGTTGAGGCGGCACATGGTCTGACTCACCTAGGTTAAGGAAGGTATGTGCAAATTGGTAAGAGCTTACTGGCGTGTACCAGGGTTCCCTTCTCAGGCAAGCAGGAAAGCAATGACCTGTCTTACTTGCATGAGGAAGAACATTTGGTAAGGTAGTACCAACAGAGCCATCCCATATCCCTCCTGCAGACGGACCTTTTCAGGTAATACAAATCGTCTTCATACAGTTAACACCCTGTAGGAATTTGAATTATGTATTGGTGTGCACTGATGTTTTCTCAAACTGCGTAGAGGCATATCCTGCCACCACAAATACTGCTGTTTACCGCAAAGAAAATTGTGCAGAAATTTGTGTGTAGATATGGTATCCTTAGGAGTAGGAGCAAAGTGATAGCTTGAAACTGGATTATTGTGGTCATAGACACTGCCACTAGTGTTATGTAGCATCGGAACCACTCCCAGGCCCTCGCTTAACGAATCACCCTCTTCGAATTTTTTTTATTTATTTTTGGAAGACAACCTCATGTCATGATTGATCCGCACAATGATCAGAAATACACCAATGAGGTGACAATACAGTACCTTATCGAGATGAGCCAGCATTTGAGAACTTGACAAAATAACTTGAAACTGTTGATTCCTGATATGTCAACTGTCTTGATTGTGAACCAAGAGACTGTGTGATTGTTCTTATGCTCAGGTTGCCTAATAGACAGGTAGGAAGGACCGTACCAAGTTTTGTTGACAGCACGATCCCAGTGAAAGTAGCCGAGAGACTTGGGTCCACAATTCCCATCGCAGGAAAGTCGGTAGTCCGGAAGGAACTCGTAAATGGAGTGAGATCGCAGAAGTATCACCAGAGAGTCTGTTCTGTGAAGACTGAGAGGCGGCACTGTTGAACACTACCTGAGCGTACTAAAGGATTACAGAAAGACCAGTCGTTGTACTTGATTTGCTATGGACAAGATTTGTTTTGTTCTTTCTTTCTTTTTCCCACTGACAAACATTTTTTTCAGGACATTCTATTTTTATGGTTTTTCATGAGGAGTCGAGTGTGGGACTGGAACCGGTTCTGGAGGAAGGAGTGATGTCTTTATAGGATCCCAGGATCAGCCTATCACTTTGTTAAAGCCAGAGAAAATCAAAGGTCTAGTAGTTACGGAGTTCGGAGGTAACGTGATAGGCTATTGTCTGAGGAATACTGTATTTTGTAGTTATTGTGACCCTATAATTGAAGAGGAGTGCATCCAGAGATGTCAGTCTAGCAATAAGGCAGCATTTGACAGACATCCCTTGAGTGATTACCACTCACTAGTGGGTAAGGTCTTAAAACCAAACGGAATGTTGGATGTGCTCACAGGTACCTCTAAGACAAAATGATGCAGGATTAGTGCCATTTTCTTAAAAGTTAGCTGAAGTACTTGAATTACACGGAAGGTGTGTGTGTGTGGGGGGGGGGGGACCGGTGGACAAGGAATATAATATAACTAGACCCCCTAGTCTTAAGATCCACCAGTACCATAGATAAATCCCTGGTATGTGTAAATCTCAACAATTTCAGGAAATCGGGAGGTAATCAGGATCAATCAGACAATGGTTATTCACACATAGCAGATAAAGAGCTCGTTAATATATGTGGAAGAAAGGTTTAGGAATGGCTCTCCCCGAACTCCGAAGGTTTATATTATCTAGGAAGGTCACAACCTGAAATAATAACCCTTGTTCAATGATGAAACAGACCTAGCATACATTCCAGAAATGGAAACAATGTTCAAAGAGTGATAGGAATATATACCATGAAAATTTTATGTCTCTTGCACGATTTGTTTGTATTTTCTCCCTCTACCCAGCAGAAACTCTATCGAATCCGAACATCAGTGTACAAAGACGTAGGTACATGTATGTGTGAACCGTTCGTTCAAATCAGACATCATAGGCCATAGCACTGTCCCAGCATACTCTATAGGCTGAATGTTGTCCCACACCCAACCAGTGGTCCCGTGACCGCCGAGTGCATATAGAGGATGTCTCGTCCTCCTCCTGGTCAATGTCTGATTTGCAAAATGAATACATACGTGTGTCTAGGTCACCGATTATGTGTTTGAAATATTTTTCTTCTGTTAATATTTTATGGAAGTTATTGTTTACTGCTAAATGGTGGACTGTCGAAGTAAAAAATATCACATACAGAAAACATACAAACACCACACGGATGAGTCGCTATGCGTGCGAATACGCGCAGCAATATATGGTAGCATACGCATTCACACAGACAAGCCACAAGGATATATTGAACACATATTTCATACCACACATACATTAAACATATCAAGCACTAGACATTATAATGCTTTAAATTATATAATGGAGTATAACATCATGTATAGATATTAATGGAACAGACCAAGATAAACATGTCATGCATAGTGTCAAAATGATCAGGAGAATGTGTGTGTTAATTTGATAGCCATGGGTAAGTTGTAGCACATTGCAATGAGTAGTTATGATTAAATGTATTAAAGCTAAAGTCACTCTTATTAGAACAATGAACTTCCTTTCTACACACATGCTGTCTTCCAGGAACCAGTGGCTATCCCCTGTAATTACACCATCAAGGCTGGACGTTGCTTGCATATGAACTGACCAATGACTCATCATGAATGAGAAAGTTCCCTCCCCTGGACCAATAACAGAAGACATGTACTACCCCAACATACACAGTGTATACCTGATCCCAGACACAAGAAGTTCTGTTTTTGCTGGGTGCTGCTCTGTTCAGTTGCTGTTGAGGCAGAGCCAAAGATGGAGAAAAGTGTGCATTGAGGGAAAATGGTAATTGTATGCTGGCTGTAATTTTATGGATTCTTTTGTAACAACTCTTCCTATGTAATTGTACTCTGTAACCATATATATACTGTACATGTGTTATATTGTATGCATATCCTTTTTAATATCAAATCTATACATCAATGAGCTTTGGAACTCAGACAAATGTGTGCCTGTACTTGTTCTCTCTTAAGGGATGTAGTGTTTGCGACGCACAGCGCACTTTTATCATATATGGTAATAAGATGCGCCTTGCGTCCGCAACATATATTATCGCTGGCATTTTAAATATTTATTAGAAATAAATTTGAATCTTACAGTTTCACTAAAAAATGCTGCATTGGAAGTGAACAAGCCCGCAGGACGGGTGAAACGCGTTTTCCAGACTTGACCAAAGGACACCAGGAGTATCACTTAGATCCTCTTAACCTCAGACTGACCCAGGGACCTGGGCAGTGGTTGGTATTTTTTTTGTATCTTTTTTGTTACCAATATCTGTTTGTAGCAAAAAAAATAGGATTTTGGTACTTACCGATAAATCCTTTTTCTCCTAGTCCGTAGAGGATGCTGGGGACTCCAAAAGGACCATGGGGTATAGACGGGATCCGCAGGAGCTTGGGTACACTAAAAAGACTTAATCTGGGTGTGAACTGGCTCCTCCCTCTATGCCCCTCCTCCAGACCTCAGTTATAGGAATTGTGCCCAGGAGAGACGGACATTTCAAGGAAAAGATTTTTGTTTAAACTAAGGGCTACAAACCGACCGGCCCACACCACCAACATACCGTACAACCGGAGTAACTTTAAACCAGATAACAGTATGCATTAACACCAGCAACAAGCTGAAACAAAACAATACACAACCCGTGTATAAACTAAATTTAACCAGCAAGAAAACACTGCAAGTAATAGTCAGCACCAGGACGGGCGCCCAGCATCCTCTACGGACTAGGAGAAAAGGATTTATCGGTAAGTACCAAAATCCTATTTTCTCTTACGTCCTAGAGGATGCTGGGGACTCCAAAAGGACCATGGGGATTATACCAAAGCTCCAGAACGGGCGGGAGAGTGCAGACGACTCTGCAGCACCGACTGAACAAACGCCAGGTCCTCATCGGCCAGGGTATCAAACTTATAGAACTTAATAAACGTGTTAGAACCCGACCAAGTAGCTGCTCGGCAAAGCTGTAACGCCGATTCGCCTCGGGCAGCCGCCCAAGATGAGCCCACTTTCCTGGTAGAATGGGCTTTCACCGACTTTGGCACCGGTAGTCCGACCAAAGAATGAGCCTGCTGAATCATACTACAAATCCAGCGTGCAATAGTCTGTTTTGAAGCAGGATGACCAATCTTGTTGGCAGCATACAAGACAAACAACGCCTCAGTCTTCCTAGCAACAGCTGTCCTAGTGACGTAGATCTTCAACGCTCTTACAACATCCAGAGATTTTGGAATCGCCACCGCTTCCATAGCCACCGGAACCACAATAGGTTGGTTAATGTGAAATGAAGAAACCACCTTCGGCAGAAATTGTTGACGAGTCCTCAATTCCGCCCTATCCGAATGAAAAATCAAGTACGGGCTCTTATGAGATAAAGCCGCCAACTCTGACACCCGCCTGGCAGACGCCAGCGCCAAAAGCATAACTACCTTCCAAGTGAGAAACTTCAACTCAACCTTACGCAAAGGTTCAAACCAGGAAGACATGAGAAACCGTAAGACCACATCAAGGTCCCATGGAGCTACAGGAGGCACAAACGGAGGATTGATATAAATTACTCCTTTCACAAGTCTGAACCTCTGGGAGGGCAGCTAACTCTTTTTGAAAGAAAATAGACAAAGCCGAAATCTGCACTTTGATGGAACCCAATTTCAGGCCTGCATCTACCCCCGCCTGTAAAAAGTGGAGAAAGCGACCCAAGTGAAAATCTTCCGCAGGAGCCATTTTAGACTCACACCAGGAAACATACTTTCTCCAAATACGGTGATAATGTTTCGCCGTAACCTCCTTCCTAGCCTTAATGAGAGTTGGAATGACCTCCCTGGGAATACCCTTACGAGCTAAGATCTGGCGCTCAACCTCCATGCCGTCAAACGCAGCCGCGGTAAGTCTGGAAACACGCATGGCCCCTGCAAAACAGATCCTCTCTTAGAGGAAGCGGCCACGGATCTTCCACCAGTAAGTCCTGAAGATCCGGGTACCAGGCCCTTCTTGGCCAGTCCGGAACGACGAGAATCGCCTGAACCCTTGCTCGTCGAATGATCCCCAGTACCTTTGGAATGAGAGGAAGTGGAGGGAACACATACACCGACTGGAACACCCACGGAGACACCAGGGCGTCCACTGCAGTGGCTTGGGGGTCCCTTGACCTGGAACAATACCTCAGGAGCTTCTTGTTGAGACGAGACGCCATCATGTCGATCAACGGAATTCCCCATTGTCTTGTCACCTCTGCAAATACCTCTTGGTGAAGAGCCCACTCTCCCGGATGGAGATCGTGTCTGCTGAGGAAATCTGCTTCCCAGTTGTCCACTCCCGGAAGGAAGACTGCTGACAGGGCGTACACGTGTTGTTCTGCCCAGCGAAGGATTCTTGCGGACTCCGCCATTGCCGCTCTGCTCCTCGTTCCACCTTGATGGTTTATATACGCCACCGCTGTGATGTTGTCTGACTGCACCAGGACAGGTCGACCCTGAAGAAGGCTTCTTGCTTGCTGCAGGCCGTTGTAAATGGCTCTTAACTCGAGAACATTTATGTGGAGACAGGCTTCCTGAAGCGACCATTTCCCCTGGAAGTTTCTTCCATGGGTGACTGCGCCCCAGCCCCGGAGACTTGCATCTGTTGTTAGAAGTACCCAATCCTGGATACCGAATCGGCGTCCCCCTAGGAGGTGATGACCTTGTAGCCACCACAGGAGAGAAATTCTGGCTCTGGGAGATAAACTTATCTTCCGGTGAATGTGCAGGTGAGACCCGTACCATTTGCTCAGCAAGTCCCACTGAAACACCCGGGTGTGAAACCTGCCGAATGGGATGGCATCGTACGCCGCAACCATCTTCCCCAGAACCCGAGTACATTGATGGATCGACACACTCGTCGGCCTCAGAAGTTCCCTGACCATCGTCTGCAGTTCCAGAGCCTTTTCTTCTGGAAGAAATACCTTCTGTAATTCCGTGTCCAGAATCATGCCCAGAAAAGGAAGCCGCGTGGTCGGAATCAACTGGGATTTTGGCAAATTGAGCACCCAACCTTGCTGTCGCAGAACCGACCGTGACAACTCTACACTTCTCAGCAACCGTTCCTTGGACCTCGCCTTTATCAGGAGATCGTCCAAGTACGGGATAATTGTAACCCCTTGTTTTCAAAGGAGAACCATCATTTCCGCCATGACTTTGGTGAAAATCCTCGGAGCCGTGGAAAGCCCAAACGGCAACGTCTGAAATTGGTAATGAGAATCCTTTATCGCAAACCTGAGAAAGGCCTGATGTGAAGGATATATCGGGACATGTAAGTAGGCATCCTTGATGTCGACTGACGCCATAAAATCCCCCCCTTCCAGGCTGGCAATCACCGCTCGAAGGGATTCCATCTTGAACTAGAAAACTTTCAAGTATGGATTGAGGGATTTTAGATTTAGAATTGGTCTGACCGAACCGTCCGGTTTCGGCACAACAAAGAGGCTCGAGTAGAAACCCTCCCCCCGCTGGGACGAGGGAACGGGAATAATGACCCTCTGTAGACACAGTTTTTGAATCGCTGCTAGCACCACCTCCCTGTCCGGAAGAACTACTGGTAATGCCGAAACGAAGAACCGGTGAGGGGGCATCTCCTGAAACTCCAGTTTGTATCCCTGAGACACGATCTCTAGTACCCAAGGATCCAGGCCTGATTGAATCCAGACCTGACTGAATATTCGTAGACGGCCCCCCACCGGTCCGGACTCCCCCAGGGAAGCCCCAGCGTCATGCGGTGGACTTGGTAGCAGCAGGGGAGGACTTTTGGTCCTGGGCGCCTGAGCCTGCAGGAGGTTTTCTTCCCCTTCCTCTACCCTTTGAAGCGAGGAAGGACGAACCTTTTCCACGCCTGTATTTATTGTGACGAAAGGACTGCATTTGCTGATGTGGTGCATTTTTCTGTTGTGTGGGAACATAAGGAAGAAAAGAGGACTTACCCGCAGTCGCGGTCGAGACCAGGTCAGCCAAGCCGTCCCCAAACAAGACAGTACCTTTGAAGGGTAGCGCTTCCATAGCCCTCTTGGAGTCGGCATCAGCGTTCCATTGATGGATCCACAGCGCCCTCCTGGCTGATATCGACATGGCATTGGTTCTTGAACCCAAGAGACAGACGTCCCTCGCGGTGTCCTTTATGTAATCTGCAGCGTGCTTAATATAACCGAGAGTTAAAAGGACATTATCTTTATCAAGAGTATCCACATCATTAGCTAAATTCTCAGCCCATTTAGCAATAGCACTACTCACCCATACCGACGCCACAGCGGGTCTGAGCAATGCACCCGAATTAGCGAAAATGAACTTCAGAGACGTCTCCAGTTTGCGATCCGACGGATCTTTGAGAGCTGCCGTGTCAGTAGATGGAAATGCCACTTTCTTAGACAAACGAGATAGAGCTTTGTCAACATTTGGAGATGCCTCCCATTTTTCCCTGTCATCAGAGGGGAAAGGATACGCCATGTAAATCCTCTTGGGAATCTGCCATTTCTTATCCGGCGACTCCCAAGCCTTTTCACAAAGAGTATTCATTTCATGAGAGGGGGGAAACTTCACCTCAGGTTTTTTTCCCTTGAACAAGCAAATCCTTGTTTCCTGTACCGCAGGTTCATCAGAAATGTGTAAAACATATTTTATAGCCACAATCATGTACTGAATATTCTTAACTAACCGTGGATGTAAAGCTGCCTCAGTGAAATCGACCTCGGAATCAGAGTCCGTGTCGGTATCAGTATCTACCACTTGAGTAAATGGCCTCTTTTGCGACCCGGATGGGGTCTGTACCTGAGACAAAGCCTCTTCCATGGACTTTTTCCACACCTGCGTCTGTGACTCAGACTTATCTAACCTCTTTGATAAGGAAGCTACATTTGAATTTATCGTACTGAGCAATGCTAGCAAATCAGGTGTCGGCTGCGTCGACAGTCCCAACTCTAGCCCCGCATCCGCTCCCCCAATTACCTCCTCCGGTGAATAACCTTCAGCCTCAGACATGCCGACACGTAGTACCGACACACCACAACACACAGAACGTCCCAGTTAGGTGACAGGCCCACAATAAAGCCCAGATAGAGGACACAGAGGGAGTATGCCAGCTCACACCCCAGCGCCCATATATCGCAAGAAACGATATATGTACCCAGCGCTGCCTTATGTTAATATTAAGCACCACACAGCGGCCCCCCTCTGAAAATGCCCCCCGTTACTTGGGAGAGAAGCGTGGAGGTCCTGGCAGCGTCTATCCCTCAGCCGCGTGTTGTAGGGAAAATGGCGCCCGTGAGCTGCGGGACGAAGCTTCAGCCCGCCAATTTTAAATCTGAAAAAAGATGCCGGCGGGGGTCTGTAAACGGTGCCGAGGCACCTACAATCTTTAAGCCACCCAACAAACTCCAGTAACATGCTGCCCAGGGCGCCCCCCCCCCCCCCCCCCCCCCGCACCCAGTGAAAACCGTTGGTGATGTGTGTGGGAGCATGGAGAACAGCGTTACCGCTGCGCTGTACCTTTACTGAAGTCTTCTGCTGTCCTGAAGTCTTCTGATCTTCTCATACTCACCCGACTTCTGTCTTCTGTGAGGGGGCGACGGCATGGCTCCGGGAACAAGCAGCTAGGCGCACCAAGTGATCGTACCCTCTGGAGCTAATGGTGTCCAGTAGCCGAGAAGCAGAGCCCTTAACTAAGAAGAAGTAGGTCTGCTTCTCTCCCCTCACTCCCACGCTGCAGGGAGCCTGTAGCCAGCAGGTCTCCCTGAAAATAAAAAACCTAACAATAAAGTATTTTCTAGAGAAACTCAGTAGAGCTCCCCTAGTGTGCATCCAGTCACTCCTGGGCACAAGTCTAACTGAGGTCTGGAGGAGGGGCATAGAGGGAGGAGCCAGTTCACACCCAGATTAAGTCTTTTTAGTGTGCCCAAGCTCCTGCGGATCCCGTCTATACCCCATGGTCCTTTTGGAGTCCCCAGCATCCTCTAGGACGTATGAGAAATCCCCATTATTTTTTTTTACTCCCCAGATATGACACAGTGGTAATAAGATTGTACAGATAAGATACAGCATTTGCATTCTGTTTTGATTCATGACACATTTTGCATGTAATTGGGAGCATTTAATCGTACAGGACTCCTAAAAACTTTAGTCCCGACGAGACCAACAGGTCCTAGGGACATTATCATAATTTCCTAGATATACTCCGCCTTAGTGGCCGACCTCCCTAATGTGACAACCCTGCACTTTGATATAATTGTGCATATATGTGGGAACAATCGGTGCAAACCCCGCACATGTCATAGCCGATGTATTTTGACTCAGGCTAATGCCTGACATAATTTTATTATACATATTCTCTGGTACTCCCTTACCTGCTCTATGATACAATAATTTGTGACTACATGTGGGAATAATCGGTGCAAATTCAGCACAAGTTATAGTCAGCATATCCTGATCTGGCACACAGTGGGGCTTTCTTTAGAGTGTGCATCTAAGCTTCAAAAATTCTTTTACACTGTACCTTCCTAATGACTCAGGCTAATACCTGATATAATCTCATTATACAGATTCCTCTGCATTCTCTTACTTCTACTCATTTCCTATATCAGCGGACTCTCATCTATGATTCACAGGTTAAACCTGCGTCTAACATAGAAAGCAGATCTGCACCTTGTGTCTCTATCCCGAATTCTGTACTAGGTGCACTCTCATTGGCGAGTGGACTTATTGTGTCTAACAATTGCTACCATACCCCACCGACAGAGCTCGATCTCGTCCGATCTTGGAAGCAAAACGGTGGTGGGCTGGGTCAGTATCTGTGAGGGGGACCCCAGAGAATACCCGGTGTTGTAATTAACGACCCACTTCAACTAGATGCCAACAGCAGGATCACCATATCTTCTTCCCCTTTTCCTAGATATTTAAAGAAAAATTAACCAAACCCATTACCCATAACCACGGGGTGATACAGAAGATACCCCCCCCCCCCCATGCATACACATTGTTATTAGGATCTATACTCCTGATATTAACAGTCCGGTCAATTATGACCCATTGAGGTCTCATTAAAACAAGCTTCGCTTGTGCTGGTTGGTTAGGATTCGGATGTAGAACCACAGTGTCTACATCCCCCTACAAGTCTTTTTGGTGACAAATAACCAGAACATTTCCAATTTTTTATTTCTGATATTAATTCAATCTGTAGCTTACATCCATTTCAAGTGATATAAGCACAATTGCGTGTACAAGTATATCCTTATTAACTAATTGTGGTGGATTATAGAGTGTGGATTTATTTTAAAAATGAGCTAATAAAAGTTATGTTTTAATATTTAGTCGTATAAACAATTAAATACAAGAGTGCACCCACACAAGAGTCTTCTGTAAAGTCGTTTTCTCTCCAGTTCCTCTCTGACTCTGGGTGCACCACCAGGTACAAATAATAGGAAGCATTCCTGTATATGAATACAATTCTGGTTCTATATAATATTATTTGAATTTTTTGACTGGTGCGGAGTCACACCCTTGCTCGTAGACGTTTGAAGTTATCAGGTTTCTTAGACGTGTCAGGAGGGTCAACGTCATCATCAATCTGAAGAATCAGCTTGATAGCCTCCACTAGGTCAGGGACATCAACCTGTGTTGTAGAATCATCATCAGAAGCAGCAGCAGTATCAGCATCTGATGGAACAGTATATTCCACATCCGAATCGGAAGAATCATCCGAAATATTACTTTTTTGTGAGGAAGAAATGGCCTGCTTAGATGACCCTTTGGTCCCAGTAGGGCGAGGGTTAGGTTTTTGTTTAACCAAGGACTGATTTAATTGCTGTAACTGGATTGACAGAGTATCCGCCCATGGTGGGTTAACTACAGGGACAATATGTGGCTGTAATGGCACAGGAGGTCCCACAGGGGGCATAAGTCTTGTTACAAGCGTAGTCAGCATATTGGAAAATGCAGCCCAAGGTGTGTCTTGATGTGCCACAGGTGCTGCGTGCTGACTAGGGGGGGAGGGGGGGGGCAGAGCACCCACTACCTGAACCCTCAGCAGAAATCTTTTCCTCAGGTAAATCTGTGACGTCAGCACTGCATGACGCAGGAGCATCTGCGGATTTCCCGCCCTGTGTAGCAGACATTATTGGGAATGTAGCCGTAGGGCATAACAGCACAATATAGCCAGACAACCACAATACCTGACAAAAAAAACCCTGTGTTATGTGACCGCAAATTCACAGCACAACAGAGGATTTAAGCGGTATCAAGTGAATTAAACACCAAGTGAAAAATACTAAACAGTATATCCTGTGGAACACCATATGGTATATGAGACCCTGACTCACTTAGATCCCCAGGGTACAGAATATAGTGATAGCAGTATGTGTGATACACAGAAAAGAATTCACACAGCCGCTATAGGCACACACAGTCACAGGTACAATGCAGAAATGATTACATATAATCAATAAAACTGCACTTGACTAGTAATACTACATATAGCTATGTATGTATAGAGATATAACAATGCACAGTAAACACTGGATGTATATCACAGAATACTTGTACTAAATATTCATATAGAAGTGCACTTGTTCTTAACTAACGCTGTCTAAACGACATGTAGAATACTTAAGTGTCTTGTAAATGCACAGCGCTGATGAGACAGGCGGCTTTACAGAGGAGAAGTGTGGCCAAGCGATCCAGGAGAGCAGCAGCGGTGATGTGTGCCTTAAGGGAACCGGAGAGCCTCCGCTGCAAGTACCCGGCAACCAGGGCACGGGAGTATGCAGCGCCGCTGAGGGAGGTGATGGAGCCGCAGCACAGAATGTCAGACTGACATGCCTGTGCTGCAGCCCTTGAAGTCTTCTTTCTTCTTTAAGAAACCTCCCACCTGTTAGCTCCCTGCACTGCAGGTACCAACTTACATACTGAGCTCCAGTGCATGGAGGCGGGGCTATAGAGGAGGCAGTGCAGTGCATCCTGGAAACAGTCAAAGCTTTAGCCTGTTGGTGCATCGGATCAAGATCCAACTATAAACCCCCACAATGTTATTCCCTGTGGAATACCAGTGTATCCCACTGCAGAAACTATATCACTGAAGTCTGGTTCAGTATAATATACCGATGGACGGAATGCCGGTTGTCAATATACCAACAGCGGCATTCCATCCATCATAATCCCTACCCTAACCCTCCCCGGTCCCTTCCACTAACATTCCAGTGTTTGTATCCCAACCCTAAGCCTCCCTTCCCAGTCCCTAACACTAACATTCCCGTGTGTGTATCCTAACCCTAAGCCTCCCTTCCCGGTCCCTAACACTAACATTCCAGTGTGTGTATCCTAAGCCTATCCCCCCCCTTCTGCTGCCTCAACCTAACCTCCTCCTCAAGCCCCCCCACTACCACCACCACACACACGGCAGTACAGTAGCGCGTTCCGCTGTCAGGATGTTCGGCATGCCGGCTGTCGGTATTTTGGGGCTGGCATTCCATTTTGCGTCAGTATTTTGACGCCTGGATTGTATCCTCTATCAGGATCCTGACATCGGTATATCGACCGCCGGGATCCCGTTCTTCAGTAAACTGACTGCCTCCCCTGGTGAGTGCCATTTTATCTCTTTTGGGGATTATATTTCTTTGTATACTTGTATTATTGAATGTCAGTATTCCTAAATGACACCCCTACAGTTGGCTCCTATTGGGTGAGAGTGCAGGGCTTATGATACAGTTTGAGTTTGCTTGTGATCTAACACCCCTTCTGAGTGCTTAGGGTTACATGCATCAAATGGGAGCAAAATAAAAAGATTGCTGTTTGCTGCTGTGTAATAGCCATAGTCACAGCACAGTGTGAGAGAGTTGCTGGAAGATGTAAACACAGAGGTATTTCCAAATTGAAACAAAATAGTTAGGGGCTGGTGCCATAGCTTTAACTGCATTTTTGTTTTTATTTTAGGGAAACGTTGGGAAAAGACGACACCAGATATAGATCAGGGCTCCTCTGCTTCTGATGTGTGTAACCAGAAATGAAGAGTTCTTCAGCCCTTTAAAGTTTATAATAATAATTAAAAAATATATACAAACCACAAGGTAGTCTGATCCAAAAACTTGTACGAAGCAAGGCGCCGACACATTACAGAAAACAAAAACGCCATGTGCCGTAGAACAGGGTATTAAAAAGTATATACTGTGCATGAATTAAGTTTTTCAAATTTTTTGAAGTTTTTCATACTTTACGATCCACGTGGACAACAATTGGGAATAGTAACCTGTGCCGAGCGAAGCGAGGCACCTTGCCTGAAGCATGGCGAGCGAAGCGGGCCATGCGAGTAGACACTGTGCACTAATTGGGGTTCCCCGTCACTTTACGAAGAAAACGACACCCAAAAATGTAAAACGCTCATGCCGACCTAATGAACACCTAATGACCCATACCCATTAGAAAGTGCACGCTGAGAAAGACACAAATAGTAGTGCATATGCTGTATGAGGAGAGGGGAGTATGCCGAGATCCGGGAGGGTGAGGGGTAGTACACGCTTGGTATGAGTGCAATGTATGCGAGAGGGCAGACTGGTATACATTGTGAGGCATATTATCTTTTCCCACATGCATGGTATACGAGAGCTGCGTGTGCCAGGGGGTGCAAGCTGATGGACAGTACCTTGTGCCCACATGCATGGTGTAAGAGAGCCGTGGGGGATCGGGATGTGAGGAAGGGCTGCAGCAGGGTAAGAGGTATTACCTGTGTACTCACGCATGGTAAAGGGGTGCGGGGAAGGGAAGAAGGGCTGCAGCAGAGTAAAGGCCCATACACACTTGACGATAAAATGAACGACGTTCATTTCAGCCCTCATCAACGACGTCGCTCATTATATCGTCAAGTGTGTATGCATCCGACGACCACCGATGCGCGGCCCCGCGGGACGTTAACGACCCTCGCTTATCTGTGGAGCATGTATGCTCAATTTCCACTATGGTCGTTACCGACCAGAGACATCATTGAATGTGTATGGTGTGAAAGACCAACGACCAAGCCACTGTTCACCAGCCCTGTTCCCAGCTCATTAGTTTAATAAACTGTTCAGCTTGGATGCTTCAACAATGAATGGTCTATGGTCTTTGGTCTTTCGTCTTTGGTAGTGTGTATGCTCATGTCGTTTGCTCAGCTGTTCAAGGGAAGTTCAAGGGAAGTCGTTAACGACGGTTGTTAACGATGTGTGCATCGTCAAGTGTGTATGGGCCTTAAGAGGTATTACCTGTGCCCACATGCATGGTATAGGAGTGCGGGTAGGGCTGCAGCAGGGTAAGAGGTATTATCTGTGCCCACATGCATGTTATAAGAGTGCGGGGAAGGGCTTAACGAGGGAAAGAGGTATTACCTGTGCACTCGCTCATGGTATAGGAGTGCGGGGAAGGGCTGCAGCAGAGCAAGAGGTATTACCTGTGCCCACATGCATGTTACAGGAGCAGGGTGAGCGGTAGTAGCGTGTCCTTGTGCCCACATGCATAGTATGGGAGAGCTGTTTGAGGAGTGAGGGGATCACCTCCCCTAGATACGTCAGAAGGTCCCTTCTCCCACTCCGAAATAGAATCAACCGTGAGGGGAGGGGAGGAAGGGATGCGGGGAAGGAAGTGGAAGAGGAGGAGCGTGGTAAGCCAGCGAGCAGTGTCAATACAATAGGCTTCTTGTGTGTGGATGTGTGCGCCTGCTGTGAGACTGCAAACAGTGAGGAAAGATCCAAGCAAGCTGCCCTGTGCTCGGTCAGGGTTGCCAGGCTCATCTGCCGTTTCCGCTCCGGCCAGCGCGGCCAGGCCCTCCCGGGCTGAGGAATGCACAGGCCCCGCCATCAGCACTGAGAGGGACGTGCTGCTGCTGCACAGAGGCTGGAGGCGGACGAGCTCCAGAGAAGGTGAGATACTGTGATGTGCCCGCAACGCAGGCCCCGGGCAGTGCCCTCGCTGTGCAGGAGGCTACGGGCACTGCAATCGACAGCGTGTGTGTGCTATGCTGTGTGTGTGTGTTACAGAGAGGCGCCGGTCTGCCATCACCATCCCGCCTGCCTGAGTGTGCGCCCCTTGCTCTGTGTCACCGACCACTGCACTGAGATTTGGCGCCAAGAGGCAGCAGCCCCAGGGTATCTCATGTCAGGGCTCCTCTCGGCCACCCTGCCCGCAGTTGTCATGTGTGCTGCAATGTGTCTCCCATTCATTTTGCAATACACAACGCTGTATCTCGCATAAAGATCAGAGGTGGCTGGGATGCTCGTATATTGCTGTGCCTAAAAGGGCTGAAAAAAATAGTTTGAAGGTTGACTTAATAGCAATCGTTCTCATCTGTTGGGTGTTGCCAGGCTTTAGTATAGTTGGCCTAATTTAGTAAGGATTGTTAACAGAATTTGTAGTCCCTTGGATCGTATACTGGGGGCCGCCCAGCATGCTACCCGCCGTCCACCCGGTTCAACAAGCAGAAATTGCGAACGCATCACAATTTCTGCTTGTTAGCCTAAACTGAGGAAGCCTCCTGCTGGCGCGACATAGCTGCGCCCACAGGAGGCCAGGCGACATGTTCTCGATCGCGGCAGCTGCGTGACATCACACAGCCACCTTGTGTGACATCACACAGCCACCGTGATCACGCCCCGTCTGTCCGCCCCTGCAACGCTCCGTCTCCTCCCTGGAAACGGAGCGTTGCCCGCCCCACAGACGTTTTTGCCTGACCGACAGGCAGACGCAATCGCATTTTCTGCGGCCTCCCACATGCGCCAACATCTTTTTCTCAATATTTGCGGCTCGATCGCTTACTGCAATCCAACCTGAATTAGGGCCATTATTCAATAAAATGTTTAGGTTTTTAAAATAAACCAAATCTGTAATATACAACAACTTACATTGGGGATACTCAAGACTATGCTTTTGGGATTCCTATTTACCAGTTAAAGGGCAGAATTCAATTATTTCACAGACCATCGATGGTTTTGAATCATCAATGGCCATCCCTAATTCAGTGGGAATTAGGGCGGGGGTGTAGAGGGATTTTACCGGAGGCCGGGATTCCGGCGTCTGTCTCCTAAACGCCGGGATCTGGACCGCCCTGTAGACTATTGGCCCCATTTAAGAATGAGATATAACCCCTTTAGAACGCGTTAAAGGTTTATGTCCTCCTTTCAGTATTTACAAGTATAGATAATGTCCCCATTGCCGGCACTGGTGATCCAGCACAGTCTTTCAGGCTTCTCTGCTGGTTGAAGCAGTCAGACGCATGTGCAGACTGGCCGTCACGCTTGTGAATGGCACAGAAGCCTGTCACTGGCAGCGATGGGCTGCCAGCAACAAAGCAGAAAATGCTGTTGGACTGGTGAGTAATGTTAAATACCAACAGCATATTCGTAGGTATTCCTGCAATGCTAAACGAAATATGCCGCTGGTATTTATGCTTAAATAGGGCTCTTTACTTTTTTTTATTCAAATAATAGTGTAACACTTTTTTGGCTATTTCTTCACAGAATGGAGATAGCAAATGTGTGGATTAGGGGCCCTTTATCAAGACTTGGAGATAAAATGGAGAGAGAGAGAGAGCACCGGCCTATCAGCTCCTGTCATTTTTGAAAAGCAGGCTGAAGTAACAGGAGCTGATTGGTTGCTACTTTATCTCTATCCAAGCTTTGATAACTCTCCCCCACAAGTACCAACCAGTCAGCTCCTAACTGCCAGTTTTCAAACACTGTAAAATGAGAGCAGTGTGTTCTCCACTACACATCGCTGTACTACACCCCCCCCCCCCATACATACATACATACATACATACATACATACATCACTGCACTACAATCCCCTTATACGCTACTTCAATCCACTACATCACTGTCCCCTATACGCTGCACTACATTACATCACCCTATATTAACCTGCACTACATTCCCCCTATACACGTAACACACCCCTCCTATACCCTTCACTAAATCGCAACACTATATTGCTGCACTACATCCCCCCCATGTGCTGCGCTACATCACTACCTTTGTATTTTCGTGTGAAACAGACCCGTTTTTGGCCGAAAACGGGGCTGTTTCTGGGGCTTTTGCTTCGCCTGCCGGAGGCAGGTGAAACAAAATCCCCGATAAGCCGGCGCGTTCCGCGGCTAATCGGGGCTAATTAGCTAGCCCCCGGTGGGACAGTTAGCCCCGGTAATTACCTGGGCTAATTGGATATCCCTCTTAGTGTCTATCTATATGAGCATCACATTTACAGCAGAGATCAATCATGATTACATCAGTTCTAGGTGTATTGACCACATGACGAATATAGGGGGTCATTCCGACCCGTTCGCTCGCTACGTTTACACGCAGCAGAGCGAACAGGTCCCTGCTGCGCATGCGCTGGCGCCTTTGTGCGTCGGCGCATGCGGGCCGGCCGACGGCCGTAGCAGTACAGCGATCGCCTCTGCCTGATTGACAGGCAGAGGCGATCGATGGGCGGGAGGGGGCGAAACGGTGGCGTTTGGCCGCCGTTGCGTAGGTGCAGTCCGCCCAACGCAGGCGTGGCCGGACCGAACGGGGGGCGGGCCGCAGCGGCTGCGTGACGTCATACGCAGCCGCTGTGGGTCAGGGAGCGAGGAGTAGCTCCCGGCCAGCTCGCTAAAGCTGCGCTGGCCGGGAGTTACTCCTGAAGTGCAAAGGCATCACCACTGTGCGATGCCTTTGCACTTCTGCGAGGGGGGCCGGACTGACGTGCGGGGCGGACTAGCCCCGTGCTGGGCGTCCCCCCGCATGTCAGGAAAGTTGATCGTAGCTGTGCAAAATTTGCACAGCTATGATCAACTCGGAATGACCCCCATAGTTCAATGCTGCCACACACGTAGCTGAAACACTAGAGCAGGGCTCAACAACTCCTGGGGGCAAGGTCCCCATGGCTCCTAGATTTTGCTTTCTGGCGACGAGATTATGCAGGGAGTAAGGGAGGAAGCAGATCCTCGTCAGCCCCAGCGGAGATTCATGGGAGTGGCTGTATTGCAGCGGAAATTTCATGTACAGGAGTGCATGTGCTGAGTGACTGTCCCAGTATGCGTTGACTGCGGTCTCCAAATTCTGGCTGCCTAGAGCTCTCCGGTAAGAGGGTCTGTGTGTGGCAAAAGAATATTGTTTTCACAGGGAGGGTGGCTGTGGAGGGTGCTTTGCCTGGTGGTACTACCTTCCTTAGTTGTGTGGCTTTGTTTGTTGGCTGCCCGGGGAAGGGGATGTTATTTCATTAATGTGGCTGTGGGGCAGGGGGTTCTTGTTTGGCCAAGGGTTAGCTGCGCAGCAATGTGGCTATGGAGGGTAGTTGTGTGGTCGTGGGGGTCGGTTTGCCTGGGTGGTGAGGGGAAGCTACCCAGTAATGTACCTGGGAGATGGGGGTGGGGGTGATACGGTTCCTACACTTTCGTCCTGGCTCCTGGATTTAGAAAAAATTGTCAAGCCGTGCACTTTTTTCCTTGCTAAAGACATATACAGCTGTTATAGCTGTTTTGCTTTCTTAAGGGTGTTATGTTGTATTTATGATAGGTTGTACTTATGTTTTATTCATACTTATGCTTGTGAAAATATCAGTGTCACATTGACTCCGCCCACCTGCCATTTGCTTGTTGACACAGTAGGTGAGCTTCAGCATTGTAGCTCTCCAGTATTTACTCAGGTCTACGCCTTCTTGTTGTGTCCCCCCTTCTTCTCCCATGCCTACCATTTCACTCACAGAATGTTCTTAAACAGCTGGCAGGTGTGTCTACTTTCAGGTCTGAGGTGTTAAATTTTGGCTTGCATGAAGAGATTGGGGCTCACCCACACTTTGGTTTCTCATGCCATGTAGGATATAGAGCAGAAGGAATTGGTCAGCAGAAACCCTCCCCTTTTGTTGTTGCGAGCAAGGAACTGTAGCTCACAAACTGTAGCCTGATTGATAATAGGCTGCCAGCGTTTGGTGGCATGGGTGGGCGGAGCTGTCCAGTGTTCTGGGAGTGGTGAGGCCAGGGTCTGTGTATTCAGACGCTGACTTCCTGTCCCCAGCAGTGTGATTAGCCAGACAATCCTGAGTAACGTTACTCAGATCCCTGACGTTCATGTAAGTTTTGCTGTGTCTTCAGCAGGTCACACAAGCATGCGGGTGGCATCTATTTACTCAAGATGCTTTCTGCTGATTTTGCATATTTTTCAAAGACGCAGCTGCTGTACAAACTGTGTCCATCTCTGAATAGGCCCTGTGTGCAGGTTATGGAACTGTGATAATCTATACTTATCGTAATTTTTGGAGTAAATATAACACTATCTCAGGGTGGCATTATGCTTGTGTAGCTTACACAGCAGCGAGTGGAGTAATGACACTATGCGGTGCACAGTATGGCAAAAAAAGGGCAGATTTGTTTTGCATGGACAGGTATATAGGGGGAAAAGTTTACTGCACATTGGTGGGCTCTCAGGCCTGCGCAGTATACTTTTAAAATGTCACTCCCACATTGCCGAATCATGACACTTCTGACACAAGGACTTTTTATCACGCAAAATTGCTTATAGTTAGACCCCTTTGTCTTGTTACTTTTAATTATACAAATAATTTGCACTCAGGGAAATGTACCAAACCTTCGAAGATAAAATGGAGAAGTTGCCTATAGGGTAATTGCACAGGTAACTGAATCACCTTTTTACCTTGGTAAACTATTCATTATACAAGTGTCACCACGAATGTCAACAAATCATCATAACACAACAGTCCACAATAAACCCCATATGCAGTACTATCAGAATAGCTTAAGTGCTATCTTGTGTACGTTATCCTTGATAGATCAGCCTACTTTCAGAATCAGTATTGGAATCACCATTAATCAGACACGTACACAAAATTGATAAATTCAGCTTCCAGAATTTTTATTTTTTTGCATGGTGAAATCTTTGTGATACAGCCACATACATCTGGTAAAAGTGTGGCAGTTTGTGTGCACATTTTCTAATAAGGTAACGGAATCACCGTGCTGCTGTAGCGGAATCACCAAGTGGTAATGAGAATGGTAAACTTTTAATTTTTAGGTAATATATCCACTGTATGTCTTGCAAAGGTTCAGTACATCTCTCCTTAAGTATCTTTAGTGGCTAGTTAATACGGTTGTCTGCAGTTTAGACAGACCTTGAGCCAAGGCTGCATGTGACTGCCTTTATAAAGCAAACCCTCTTTTCTGTGAGACTCTGCTACAGTGTATATAGAATAATGGACTTGCACTTAATGACTCCAGATAGATTAAATAAACCTTATTTTATTTTTTTATGTTCTCACGATCATTGATAGTAGACAGTGCTCTACATTTAAAAGCCTAAACATAACTACTTTTTATGATCTATTTTTTTTTCTTTTTCATTGCTCTACCAGAGTTCCAAAGCCAATGATCTTTGCAAATGTTTCCAGCAACTTGAAGTAACACCAGTTTCAATTACCTAAGTCACCTTGTTGCAGCTTGGGGTGGGTTTAGTGACCAGAACTGTTATGCTGGGTACACATGTGGCCGACTGTGCAACCATTTTGGTAAGCTATACACGCTTACCAATCAGCCACTTGCTATGTCTGGCCAGACATCACAACTGGGCGGGCATTTAAATTTGCCCACCCAGTTGTGATGTCATGATCGGCAATTCGTGCTGCCAGCCTAATGGGTTGTTTCTTTGTTTCTGTTCAAACGATATATTGTATAGTGAGTACCCAGCCTTATGTTCATGTTGTGAAGGGCAAAACAAAAAATTATGTTCATTCTAGCACCCTGCACCTAATCAGTGAGGAGGGCATATTTTAATTTTTAATGGAAAAATTTTATACATGATGTATCGCTACAGTAGCTGTAGTGATGCATCACACTTAAAATGTTTCTCATTAAAATATACCCTCCTTACTGATTAGGTGCAGGGTGCTAGAATAAACACTAATAATGTAGCATTGGCCATATAATCAAACTGGTCACGTCACCCATTACAGCAGGGACGGGGATCCTTCGGCCCTCCAGCTGTTGTTGAACTACACATACCAGCATGCCTTGCTACAGTTTTGCTATTTTGGCCATGCTAAAACTGTTGCAGGGCATGCTGGGATGTTTAGTTCAACAACAGCTGGAGAGCCGAAGGTTCCCTATCCCTGCATTACAGTGTAGTTAACACAATAAAATAACAATTATCTTTGTCTGCTATGGGCAAAACAAACTACAGGTTGAGTATCCCATATCCATATATTACGGAATATTCCGAAATACGGACTTTTTTGAGTGAGAGTGAAATAGTGAAACCTTTGTTTTTTGATGTCTCAATGTACACAAACTTTGTTTAATACACAAAGTTATTAAAAATATTGTATTAAATTACCTTCAGGCTGTGTGTATAAGGTGTATATGAAACATAAATGAATTGTGTGAATGTAGACACACTTTGTTTAATGCACAAAGTTATAAAAAAAATAAGAATTTACTTACCGATAATTCTATTTCTCGTAGTCCGTAGTGGATGCTGGGGACTCTGTAAGGACCATGGGGAATAGCGGCTCCGCAGGAGACTGGGCACAAAAGTAAAGCTTTAGGACTACCTGGTGTGCACTGGCTCCTCCCCCTATGACCCTCCTCCAAGCCTCAGTTAGGATACTGTGCCCGGACGAGCGTACACAATAAGGAAGGATTTTGAATCCCGGGTAAGACTCATACCAGCCACACCAATCACACCGTATAACTTGTGATCTAAACCCAGTTAACAGCATGATAACAGAGGAGCCTCTAGAAAAGATGGCTCACTACAGCAATAACCTGATTTTTTGGTAACAATAACTATGTACCAGTATTGCAGACAATCTGCACTTGGGATGGGCACCCAGCATCCACTACGGACTACGAGAAATAGAATTATCGGTAAGTAAATTCTTATTTTCTCTGACGTCCTAGTGGATGCTGGGGACTCCGTAAGGACCATGGGGATTATACCAAAGCTCCCAAACGGGCGGGAGAGTGCGGATGACTCTGCAGCACCAAATGAGAGAACTCCAGGTCCTCCTCAGCCAGGGTATCAAATTTGCAGAATTTTACAAACGTATTTGCTCCTGACCAAGTAGCTGCTCGGCAAAGTTGTAAAGCCGAGACCCCTCGGGCAGCCGCCCAAGATGAGCCCACCTTCCTTGTGGAGTGGGCATTTACAGATTTTTGGCTGTGGCAGGCCTGCCACAGAATGTGCAAGCTGAATTGTACTACAAATCCAGCGAGCAATAGTCTGCTTAGAAGTAGGAGCACCCAGCTTGTTGGGTGCATACAGGATAAACAGCGAGTCAGATTTTCTGACTCCAGCCGCCCTGAAACATATATTTTCAGGGCCCTGACAACGTCTAGCAACTTGGAGTCCTCCAAGTCCCTAGTAGCCGCAGGCACCACAATAGGTTGGTTCAGGTGAAACGCTGAAACCACCTTAGGGAGAAACTGAGGACGAGTCCTCAATTCCGCCCTATCCGAATGGAAAATCAGATAAGGGCTTTTACAGGATAAAGCCGCCAATTCTGACACGCGCCTGGCCTAGGCCAGGGCCAACAGCATGACCACTTTCCATGTGAGATATTTTAACTCCACAGATTTAAGTGGTTCAAACCAATGTGACTTTTGGAACCCAAAAACTACATTGAGATCCCAAGGTGCCACTGGAGGCACAAAAGGAGGCTGTATATACAGTACCCCTTTTACAAACGTCTGAACTTCAGGGACTGAAGCTAGTTCTTTTTGGAAGAAAATTGACAGGGCCGAAATTTGAACCTTAATGGACCCCAATTTCAGGCCCATAGACACTCCTGTTTGCAGGAAATGTAGGAATCGACCCAGTTGAAATTCCTCCGTCGGGCCTTACTGGCCTCGCCCCACGCAACATATTTTCGCCAAATGCGGTGATAATGTTTTGCGGTTACATCCTTCCTGGCTTTGATCAGGATAGGGATGACTTCATCCGGAATGCCTTTTTCCTTCAGGATCCGGGGTTCAACCGCCATGCCGTCAAACGCAGCCGCGGTAAGTCTTGGAACAGACAGGGTCCTTGCTGGAGCAGGTCCCTTCTTAGAGGTAGAGGCCACGGATCCTCTGTGAGCATCTCTTGAAGTTCGGGTTACCAAGTCCTTCTTGGCCAATCCGTAGCCACGAATATAGTGCTTACTCCTCTCCATCTTATAATTCTCAGTACCTTGGGTATGAGAGGCAGAGGATGGAACACATACACTGACCGGTACACCCACGGTGTTACCAGAGCGTCTACAGCTATTGCCTGAGGGTCCCTTGACCTGGCGCAATACCTGTCGAGTTTTTCCCAACGGTTTATAATCATGTGGAAGACTTCTGGGTGAAGTC
The DNA here is from genome assembly GCF_028390025.1 of Pseudophryne corroboree. Classification (NCBI taxonomy): domain Eukaryota; kingdom Metazoa; phylum Chordata; class Amphibia; order Anura; family Myobatrachidae; genus Pseudophryne; species Pseudophryne corroboree. The sequence goes on from NC_086445.1 coordinate 347,711,418, forward strand.
CCCACTCTCCCGGGTGGAGGTCGTGTCTGCTGAGGAAGTCTGCTTCCCAGTTGTCCACTCCCGGAATGAATACTGCTGACAGTGCTATCACATGATTTTCCGCCCAGCGAGGAATCCTTGCAGCTTCTGCCATTGCCCTCCTGCTTCTTGTGCCACCCTGTCTGTTTACGTGGGTGATTGCCGTGATGTTGTCCGACTGGATCAACACCGGCTGACCTTGAAGCAGAGGTCTTGCTAAGCTTAGAGCATTGTAAATGGCCCGTAGCTTCAGGATATTTATGTGAAGTGATGTCTCCAGGCTTGACCATAAGCCCTGGAAATTCCTTCCCTGTGTGACTGCTCCCCAGCCTCGCAGGCTGGCATCCGTGGTCACCAGGACCCAGTCCTGAATGCCGAATCTGCGGCCCTCTAGAAGATGAGCACTCTGCAACCACCACAGGAGGGACACCCTTGTCCTTGGTGACAGGGTTATCCGCTGATGCATCTGAAGATGCGACCCGGACCATTTGTCCAGCAGGTCCCACTGGAAAGTTCTTGCGTGGAATCTGCCGAATGGGATTGCTTCGTAGGAAGCCACCATTTTTCCCAGAACCCTTGTGCATTGATGCACTGAGACTTGGCTCGGTTTTAGGAGGTTCCTGACTAGCTCGGATAACTCCCTGGCTTTCTCCTCCGGGAGAAACACCTTTTTCTGGACTGTGTCCAGGATCATCCCTATGAACAGAAGACGAGTCGTCGGAACCAGCTGCGATTTTGGAATATTGAGAATCCAACCGTGCTGCCGCAACACTACCTGAGATAGTGCTACACCGACCTCCAACTGTTCTCTGGATCTTAACCTTATCAGGAGATCGTCCAAGTAAGGGATAACTAAAACTCCCTTCCTTCGAAGGAGTATCATCATTTCGGCCATTACCTTGGTAAAGACCCGGGGTGCCGTGGACCATCCAAACGGCAGCGTCTGAAACTGATAGTGACAGTTCTGTACCACAAACCTGAGGTACCCTTGGTGAGAAGGGTAAATTGGGACATGAAGGTAAGCATCCTTGATGTCCAGAGACACCATGTAGTCCCCCTTCTTCCAGGTTCGCAATCACTGCTCTGAGTGACTCCATCTTGAATTTGAACTTCTGTATGTAAGTGTTCAAAGATTTTAGATTTAAAATCGGTCTCGCCGAGCCGTCCGGCTTCGGTACCACAACAGTGTGGAATAATACCCCTTTCCCTGTTGCAGGAGGGGTACCTTGATTATCACCTGCTGGGAATACAGCTTGTGAATGGCTTCCAAAACTGCCTCCCTGTCGGAGGGAGACGTCGGTAAAGCCGACTTTAGGAAACGGCGAGGGGGAGACGTCTCGAATTCCAATTTGTACCCCTGAGATACCACCTGAAGGATCCAGGGGTCTACTTGCGAGTGAGCCCACTGCGCGCTGAAATTCTTGAGACGGGCCCCCACCGTGCCTGAGTCCGCTTGTAAAGCCCCAGCGTCATGCTGAGGGCTTGGCAGAGGCGGGAGAGGGCTTCTGTTCCTGGGAACTGGCTGATTTCTGCAGCCTTTTTCCTCTTCCTCTGTCACGGGGCAGAAATGAGGAACCTTTTGCCCGCCTGCCCTTATGGGGCCGAAAGGACTGCGCCTGATAATACGGCGTCTTCTTATGTTGAGAGGCGACCTGGGGTAAAAACGTGGATTTCCCAGCTGTTGCCGTGGCCACCAGGTCTGAAAGACCGACCCCAAATAACTCCTCCCCTTTATAAGGCAATACTTCCATATGCCGTTTGGAATCTGCATCACCTGACCACTGTCGTGTCCATAAACCTCTTCTGGCAGAAATGGACAACGCACTTACTCTTGATGCCAGTCGGCAAATATTCCGCTGTGCATCACGCATATATAGAAATGCATCTTTCAAATGCTCTATAGGCAATAATATACTGTCCCTATCTAGGGTATCAATATTCTCAGTCAGGGAATCCGACCACGCCAACCCAGCACTGCACATCCAGGCTGAGGTGATTGCTGGTCGCAGTATAACACCAGTATGTGTGTAAATACATTTTAGGATACCCTCCTGCTTTCTATCAGCAGGATCCTTAAGGGCGGCCATCTCAGGAGAGGGTAGAGCCCTTGTTTTTACAAGCGTGTGAGCGCTTTATCCACCCTAGGGGGTGTTTCCCAACGCACCCTAACCTCTGGCGGGAAAGGATATAATGCCAATAACTTTTTAGAAATTATCAGTTTTTATCGGGGGAAACCCACGCTTCATCACACACCTCATTTAATTTCTCAGATTCAGGAAAACTACAGGTAGTTTTTCCTCACCGAACAGAATACCCCTTTTGGTGGTACTCGTATTATCAGAAATGTGTAAAACATTTTTCATTGCCTCAATCATGTAACGTGTGGCCCTACTGGAAGTCACATTTGTCTCTTCACCGTCGACACTGGAGTCAGTATCCGTGTCGGCGTCTGTATCTGCCATCTGAGGTAACGGGCGCTTTAGAGCCCCTGACGGCCTATGAGACGTCTGGACAGGCACAAGCTGAGTAGCCGGCTGTCTCATGTCAACCACTATCTTTTGTAAAGAGCTGACACTGTTAATTCCTTCCAACAGTTCATCCACTCAGGTGTCGACCCCCTAGGGGGTGACATCCCTATTACAGGCAATTTGCTCCGCCTCCACATCATTTTCCTCCTCATACATGTCGACACAAACGTACCAACACACAGCACACACACAGGGAATGCTCTGATAGAGGACAGGACCCCACTAGCCCTTTGGGGAGACAGAGGGAGAGTTTGCCAGCACACACCAGAGCGCTATATATATACAGGGATAACCTTATATAAGTGTTTTTCCCCTTATAGCTGCTGTATTGTTTATACTGCGCCAAATTAGTGCCCCCCTCTTTTTTTTTAACCCTTTCTGTAGTGTAGTGACTGCAGGGGAGAGCCAGGGAGCTTCCCTCCAACGGAGCTGTGAGGGAAAATGGCGCCAGTGTGCTGAGGAGATAGGCTCCGCCCCTTTTTCGCGGACTTTTCTCCTGCTTTTTTATGGATTCTGGCAGGGGTTAAAATTCATCCATATAGCCCTGGGGGCTATATGTGATGTATTTTCGCCAGCCAAGGTGTTTTTATTGCCGCTCAGGGCGACCCCCCCCTAGCGCCCTGCACCCATCAGTGACCGAAGTGTGAAGTGTGCTGAGGAGCAATGGCGCACAGCTGCAGTGCTGTGCGCTACCTTGGTGAAGACAGGATGTCTTCTGCCGCCGATTTTCTGGACCTCTTCTTGCTTCTGGCTCTGTAAGGGGGCCGGCGGCGCGGCTCTGGGACCTATCCATGGCTGGGCCTGTGATCGGTCCCTCTGGAGCTAATGGTGTCCAGTAGCCTAAGAAGCCCAATCCACTCTGCACGCAGGTGAGTTCGCTTCTTCTCCCCTTAGTCCCTCGATGCAGTGAGCCTGTTGCCAGCAGGTCTCACTGAAAATAAAAAACCTAAAACTAAACTTTTCACTAAGCAGCTCAGGAGAGCCACCTAGTGTGCACCCTTCTCGTTCGGGCACAAAAATCCAACTGAGGCTTGGAGGAGGGTCATAGGGGGAGGAGCCAGTGCACACCAGGTAGTCCTAAAGCTTTACTTTTGTGCCCAGTCTCCTGCGGAGCCGCTATTCCCCATGGTCCTTACGTAGTCCCCAGCATCCACTAGGACGTCAGAGAAATATTGGCTAAAATTACCTTCAGGCTGTGTGTATAAGGTGTATATGTAACATAAATGCATTTTGTGCTTAGATTTAGGTCCCATCACCATGATATCTCATTATGGTATGCAATTATTCCAAAATACGGAAAAATCCCATATCCAAAGTACCTCTGGTCCCAAGCATTTTGGATAAGGGAGACTCAACCTGTATTTCCTTTTCAGTGTCAATGTGCTCCAAAGTGTGTACATGTGTATCAATTTGAGCAAGGGTTTGAGCAAGGTTATTCATACTCATCCAAGGCATTGTAATATCTAAGTGGTGCCCAAGTGGCATAACTGACTGAATGAGAAAAGGATTATACAGTAGGGAATAATATACCAGAAGTAGCCATTGTGATGCCAGGTATTCTGGTAACTGGCTCCCATTCACTTCAGGGTGAACTTCAGTGACTGCTTTTTAGGAGATGGGTTAGAACAGATATAACGTTCTCTTACATGAGTGATGACTCCTCACTCTGCCACTCACTACAGTACGGTGATTGCAGAAAGAAAAATTCTGCAACTGTAGAGTGGGAAAGGTATGTTGGTGAGTGGGAACGTTTATTCATTTTTTCTCTGACGTCCTAGTGGATGCTGGGACTCCGTCAGGACCATGGGGAATAGCGGGCTCCGCAGGAGACAGGGCACATCTAAATAAAGCTTTTAGGATCACATGGTGCGTACTGGCTCCTCCCCCTATGACCCTCCTCCAAGCCTCAGTTAGGTTTTTGTGCCCGTCCGAGAAGGGTGCAATCTAGGTGGCTCTCCTAAAGAGCTGCTTAGAAAAAGTTTTTTTAGGTTTAAATCTCAGTGAATCCTGCTGGCAACAGGATCACTGCATCGAGGGACTTAGGGGAGAGATTTCCAACTCACCTGCGTGCAGGATGGATTGGAGTCTTAGGCTACTGGACACTTAGCTCCAGAGGGAGTCGGAACACAGGTCCTCCTGGGGTTCGTCCCGGAGCCGCGCCGCCGATCCCCCTTACAGACGCTGAAGACGGAGGTCCGGAAAGCAGGCGGCAGAAGACTCCTCAGTCTTCATGAAGGTAGCGCACAGCACTGCAGCTGTGCGCCATTGTTGCTACACGTCTCACTGATTCAGTCACGGAGGGTGCAGGGCGCTGCTGGGGGCGCCCTGGGCAGCAATATTAAATACCTTTAGTGGCAAAATAAATACATCACATATAGCCATTAAGGCTATATGTATGTATTTAACCCAGGCCAGTTTTCTTAAAACCCGGGAGAAAAGCCCGCCGGAAAAGGGGCGGAGCTTATTCTCCTCAGCACTCAGCGCCATTTTCCTGCTCAGCTCCGCTGGTGAGGAAGGCTCCCAGGACTCTCCCCTGCACTGCACTACAGAAACAGGGTAACAAAGAGAAGGGGGGCATAATTTGGCGATATTGATATATTAAAAGCGCTTATATCAAAAACAACACCTTCTAGGGTTGTTTATATACATTTATAGCGTTTTTGGTGTGTGCTGGCAAACTCTCCCTCTGTCTCCCCAAAGGGCTAAGAGGGTCCTGTCTTCGATTAGAGCATTCCCTGTGTGGCTGCTGTGTGTCGGTACATGTGTGTCGACATGTATGAGGACGATGTTGGTGTGGAGGCAGAGCAATTGCCGGTAATGGTGATGTCACCCCCTAGGGAGTCGACACCGGAATGGATGGCTTTAGTTATGGAATTACGTGATAATGTTAGCACATTACAAAAGTCAGTTGACGAAATGAGACGGCCGGAAAACCAGTTAGTACCGGCTCAGGCGTCTCAGACACCGTCAGGGGCTGTAAAACGTCCCTTACCTCAGTCAGTCGACACGGGTACCGACACAGATGAATCTAGTGTCGACGGTGAAGAAACAAACGTATTTTCCAATAGGGCCACACGTTATATGATCACGGCAATGAAGGAGGCTTTGCAGATCTCTGATACTGCTGGTACCTCAAAAAGGGGTATTATGTGGGGGGTGAAAAAACTACCTGTAGCTTTTCCAGAATCAGAGGAATTGAATGACGTGTGTGACGAAGCGTGGGTTAACCCAGATAGAAAACTGCTAATTTCCAAGAAGTTATTGGCATTATACCCTTTCCCACCAGAGGTTAGGGCGCGCTGGGAAACACCCCCTAGGGTGGATAAGGCGCTCACACGTTTATCAAAGCAAGTGGCGTTGCCGTCTCCTGATACGGCCGCCCTCATGGATCCAGCAGATAGGAGGCTGGAAACTACACTGAAGAGTATATACACACATACTGGTGTTATACTGCGACCGGCAATAGCCTCAGCCTGGATGTGCAGTGCTGGGGTAGTGTGGTTGGATTCTCTGACTGAAAATATTGATACCCTGGATAGGGACAGTATTTTATTGACTCTAGAGCAATTAAAGGATGCTTTTCTTTATATGCGAGATGCTCAGAGGGATATTTGTACTCTAGCATCAAGAGTAAGCGCGATGTCCATATCTGCCAGAAGAAGTTTATGGACGCGACAGTGGTCAGGTGATGCGGATTCCAAAAGGCATATGGAAGTATTGCCATATAAAGGAGAGGAATTATTTGGGGTCGGTCTTTCGGACCTGGTGGCCACGGCAACTGCCGGCAAATCCACTTTTTTACCTCAGACCCCCTCCCCACAGAAAAAGACACCGTCTTTTCAGCCGCAGTCCTTTCGCTCTTATAAAAACAAGCGACCAAAAGGACAGTCTTATCTGCCGCGAGGCAGAGGAAAAGGTAAGAGAGGGCAGCAAGCAGCCCCTGCCCAGGACCAGAAGCCCGCCCCGGGTTCTACAAAGCCATCAGCATGACGCTGGGGCTTTACAAGCGGACTCAGGGGCGGTGGGTGGTCGACTCAAGATTTTCAGCAATCAGTGGGCTCGCTCACAAGTGGACCCGTGGATCCTGCAGATAATATCTCAGGGTTACATGTTGGAGTTCGAAAGGTCTCCCCCTCGCCGGTTCCTAAAGTCTGCTTTACCAACGTCTCCCTCAGAAAGGACGTCGGTTTTGGAAGCCATTCACAAGCTGTATTCTCAGCAGGTGATAGTCAAGGTACCCCTCCTACAACAGGGAAAGGGGTATTATTCCACACTATTTGTGGTACCGAAGCCGGACGGTTCGGTAAGACCTATTCTAAACCTGAAATCCTTGAACCTGTACATACAGAAATTCAAGTTCAAGATGGAGTCACTCAGAGCAGTGATAGCGAATCTGGAAGAAGGGGACTTCATGGTGTCCCTGGACATAAAAGATGCTTATCTGCATGTCCCAATTTACCCCTCACACCAAGGGTATCTCAGGTTCATGATACAAGACGGTCATTATCAGTTTCAAACGCTGCCGTTTGGTTTGTCCACGGCCCCTCGGGTCTTTACCAAGGTAATGACCGAAATGATGGTTCTTCTACGAAGAAAAGGCGTATTAATTATCCCTTACTTGGACGATCTCCTGATAAGGGCAAAGTCCAGAGAACAGCTGGAAGTCGGTGTAGCACTAACCCAGGTAGTGCTTCAGCAACACGGGTGGATTCTGAATCTTCCAAAATCTCAATTGACCCCGACAACTCGTCTGCTGTTCCTGGGAATGATTCTGGACACGGTTCAGAAAAAGGTGTTTCTCCCGGAGGAGAAAGCAAGGGAGTTATCCGAACTTGTCAGGAACCTCCTAAAACCAGGAACTGTGTCAGTACATCAATGCACAAGAGTCCTGGGAAAGATGGTGGCTTCTTACGAAGCGATTCCATTCGGCAGATTCCATGCACGGACATTTCAGTGGGATCTGCTGGACAAATGGTCCGGATCGCATCTGCACATGCATCAGCGGATAACACTGTCACCAAGAACAAGGTTGTCTCTCCTGTGGTGGTTGCAGAGTGCCCATCTGTTAGAGGGCCGCAGATTCGGCATACAGGACTGGGTCCTGGTGACTACGGATGCCAGCCTACGAGGCTGGGGAGCAGTCACACAGGGAAGAAACTTCCAGGGCGTGTGGTCAAACCTGGAGACGTCCCTTCACATAAATATACTGGAGCTAAGAGCGATCTACAATGCTCTAAGCCTGGCAAAATCGCTGCTTCAGGGTCAGCCGGTGTTGATCCAGTCGGACAACATCACGGCAGTCGCCCACGTAAACCGACAAGGCGGCACGAGAAGCAGAAGAGCAATGACAGAAGCTGCAAGGATTCTGCGCTGGGCGGAGAATCATGTCATAGCACTGTCAGCAGTGTTCATCCCGGGAGTGGACAACTGGGAAGCAGACTTCCTCAGCAGACACGACCTTCACCCGGGAGAGTGGGGACTTCATCCAGAAGTCTTCCACATGATTGTGAACCGTTGGGAAAAACCAAAGGTGGACATGATGGCGTCTCGCCTCAACAAAAAATTGGACAGATATTGCGCCAGGTCAAGAGACCCTCAGGCAATAGCTGTGGACGCTCTGGTAACACCGTGGGTGTACCAGTCAGTGTATGTGTTCCCTCCTCTGCCTCTCATACCAAAGGTACTGAGAATTATACGGAAAAGAGGAGTAAGAACAATACTGGTGGCTCCGGACTGGCCAAGAAGAACTTGGTATCCGGAACTTCAAGAGATGCTCACGGAGGATCCGTGGCCTCTACCTCTAAGAAGGGATCTGCTTCAGCAGGGACCTTGTATGTTCCAAGACTTACCGCGTCTGCGTTTGACGGCATGGCGGTTGAACGCCGGATTCTAAAAGAAAAGGGCATTCCAGAGGAAGTTATTCCTACCTTGATTAAGGCTAGAAAGGAAGTGACTGTACAACATTATCACCGCATTTGGCGGAAATATGTTGCGTGGTGTGAGGCCAAGAAGGCTCCAACGGAAGAATTTCAATTGGGTCGATTCTTACATTTCCTGCAAGCAGGATTGTCTATGGGCCTAAAATTGGGGTCCATTAAAGTTCAAATTTCGGCCTTATCAATCTTCTTCCAGAAGGAATTGGCATCAGTGCCTGAAGTACAAACTTTTGTCAAAGGTGTACTACATATACAACCCCCAATAGTGCCTCCAGTGGCACCGTGGGATTTGAACGTAGTTTTGAATTTTCTCAAATCTCATTGGTTTGAGCCTCTAAAATCGGTAGATTTAAAATACCTTACATGGAAGGTAACCATGCTATTGGCCCTGGCTTCAGCCAGGAGAGTTTCAGAGTTGGCGGCTTTATCATACAAAAGCCCATATCTGATTTTCCATTCGGACAGGGCAGAACTGCGGACACGTCCTCATTTTCTCCCTAAGGTGGTTTCGGCTTTTCACTTGAACCAGCCTATTGTGGTGCCTGCGGCTACTAGCGACTTGGAGGACTCCAAGTTACTGGACGTTGTCAGAGCATTAAAAATATATATTTCAAGGACAGCTGGAGTCAGAAAATCTGACTCGTTGTTTATATTGTATGCACCCAACAAGATGGGTGCTCCTGCGTCTAAACAGACGATTGCACGTTGGATCTGTAGCACAATCCAACTTGCACATTCTGTGGCAGGCCTGCCACAGCCTAAATCTGTAAAGGCCCACTCCACAAGGAAAGTGGGCTCATCTTGGGCGGCTGCCCGAGGGGTCTCGGCATTACAACTTTGCCGAGCAGCTACGTGGTCAGGGGAGAACACGTTTGTAAAATTTTACAAATTTGATACTCTGGCTAAGGAGGACCTGGAGTTCTCTCATTCGGTGCTGCAGAGTCATCCGCACTCTCCCGCCCGTTTGGGAGCTTTGGTATAATCCCCATGGTCCTGACGGAGTCCCAGCATCCACTAGGACGTTAGAGAAAATAAGAATTTACTTACCGATAATTCTATTTCTCATAGTCCGTAGTGGATGCTGGGCGCCCATCCCAAGTGCGGATTGTCTGCAATACTTGTACATAGTTATTGTTACAAAGATCGGGTTATTACTATTGTTGTGAGCCATCTTTTCAGAGGCTACTTCGTTTTTTGTTATCATACTGTTAACTGGGTTCAGATCACAAGTTGTACGGTGTGATTGGTGTGGCTGGTATGAGTCTTACCCGGGATTCAAGATCCTTCCTTATTGTGTACGCTCGTCCGGGCACAGTACCTAACTGAGGCTTGGAGGAGGGTCATAGGGGGAGGAGCCAGTACGCACCATGTGATCCTAAAAGCTTTATTTAGATGTGCCCTGTCTCCTGCGGAGCCCGCTATTCCCCATGGTCCTGACGGAGTCCCAGCATCCACTACGGACTATGAGAAATAGAATTATCGGTAAGTAAATTCTTATTTTCTCTGACGTCCTAGTGGATGCTGGGAACTCCGTAAGGACCATGGGGAATAGCGGGCTCCGAAGGAGGCTGGGCACTCAAGAAAGATTTATGACTACCTGGTGTGCACTGGCTCCTCCCACTATGACCCTCCTCCAAGCCTCAGTTAGATATTGTGCCCGGCCGAGGTTGGATGCACACTAGGGGCTCTCCTGAGCTCTTAGAAGGAAAGATAGACTTAGGTTTTTTATTTTCAGTGAGACCTGCTGGCAACAGGCTCACTGCAGCGAGGGACTAAGGGGAGAAGAAGCGAAATCGCCTGCTTGCAGCCGGATTGGGCTTCTTAGGCTACTGGACACCATTAGCTCCAGAGGGATCGACCGCAGGCCCAGTCCTTGGTGTTCGGTCCCGGAGCCGCGCCGCCGTCCCCCTTACAGAGCCAGAAGCAAGAAGAGGTCCGGAAAATCGGCGGCAGAAGACATCAGTCTTCTCCAAGGTAGCGCACAGCACTGCAGCTGTGCGCCATTGCTCCTCACACACACTTCACACTCCGGTCACTGAGGGTGCAGGGCGCTGGGGGGGGGGGGGGGGGGCGCCCTGAGAAGCAATTATAACACCTTGGCTGGCAAAAATACCACAATATATAGCCCTAGAGGCTATATATGTGGAAAATACCCCTGCCAGAATCCAGAAAAAAGCGGGAGAATAGGCCGCGGAAAAGGGGCGGAGCTATCTCCTACAGCACACTGGCTCCATTTCTCCTTCACAGATCCACTGGAAGGAAGCTCCCTGGCTCTCCCCTGCAGTCTACACTACAGAAAAGGGTAAAAAAAAGAGAGGGGGGGCACTAAATTTAGGCGCTGTATAAATTATATAGAAAAAGCAGCTATAGGGGACATAACTCAGTTAGTCCCTGCATTATATAGCGCTCTGGTGTGTGCTGGCATACTCTCACTCTGTCCCCCCAAAGGGCTTTTGTGGGTCCTGTCCTCTGTTGGAGCATTCCTTGTGTGTGTGCGGTGTGTCGGTACGGCTGTGTCGACATGTTTGATGAGGATAATGATGTGGAGACGGAGCAGATGCCTTTAGAAGGGATGTCACCCCCTGCGGGGCAGACACCTGAGTGGTTGAGCTTATGGAAAGAAATGAGTGCACGTATAGACTCCTTACATAAGAAATTTGACGACATGCCAAATGTGGGACAGCCGACTTCTCAGCTCGTGCCTGCCCAGGCGTCGCACAGGTCATCAGGGGCTCTGAAACACCCGCTACCTCAGACCGCAGACCCAGATGTCGACACTGATACTGACACCAGTGTCGACGACGATGAGTCTAATCTGATGCCCACTAAGGCCATTCACTGCATGATTGAGGCAATGAAAGAGGTGTTACACATTTCTGATATAAATACAGGTACCACTAAAAAGGGTATTATGTTTGGGGAGAAAAAACTACCCGTAGTTTTTCCCCCATCAGATGAATTAAATGAAGTGTGTGAAGAAGCGTGGGCTTTCCCTGATAAAAAAATTGGTAATTCCTAAGAAGGTACTAATGGCGTTCCCTTTCCCGCCAGAGGATAGGTCACGTTGGGAAACACCTCCTAGGGTGGATAAAGCGCTCACACGTTTGTCAAAAAAGGTGGCACTACCGTCTCCGGATACGGCCGCCCTCAAGGAACCTGCTGATAGAAAGCAGGAGGCGATCCTGAAGTCTGTATATACACACTCAGGCATTATACTTAGGCCAGCTATTGCGTCAGCTTGGATGTGCAGTGCTGCCGCTGCGTGGTCAGATAAACTGTCAGAAAATATTGACACATTAGACAGAGACACGATCCTGTTAACCATAGACCATATAAAAGACTCAGTCTTATATATGAGAGATGCACAGAGGGAAATCTGCCGACTGGCATCTAAAGTTAGTGCATTGTCCATTTCTGCTAGGAGAGGGTTATGGACTCGCCAGTGGACAGGAGATGCAGATTCTAAAAGGCACATGGAAGTGTTGCCATATAAAGGTGAGGAATTATTTGGGGATGGTCTCTCGGACCTAGTTTCCACAGCAACGTCTGGGAAGTCAGCATTTTTACCCCATGTCCCCTCACAGCCTAAGAAGGCGCCGTTTTATCAGGTTCAGTCATTTCGGACCCAGAAAAACAGGCGTGGAAAAGGCGGGTCTTTTCTATCCAGAGGCAGAGGTAGGGGAAAAAGGCTGCAACAAACAGCAGGTTCCCAGGAGCAAAAGTCCTCCCCCGCTTCTTCTGCCAAGTCCGCCGCATGACGGTGGGGCTCCACAGGCGGAGCCTGGTACGGTGGGGGGCCGCCTCAAGAATTTCAGCGATCAGTGGGCTTGCTCACAGGTGGATCCCTGGATCCTTCAAATAGTATCTCAGGGGTACAAACTGGAATTCGAGGCGTCTCCACCCCACCGGTTCCTAAAATCTGCCTTGCCGATTGCTCCCTCAGACAGGGAGGCGGTGCTAGCGGCAATTCACAAGCTGTATTCCCAGCAGGTGATAATCAAGGTACCCCTACTTCAACAAGGCCGGGGTTACTATTCCACACTATTTGTGGTACCGAAACCGGACGGTTCGGTGAGACCCATTTTAAATTTGAAATCCTTGAACACATACATAAAAAAATTCAAGTTCAAGATGGAATCGCTCAGGGCGGTTATTGCGAGCCTGGAAGAGGGGGATTACATGGTATCCCTGGACATCAAGGATGCTTACTTGCCTGTCCCCATTTACCATCCTCACCAGGAGTACCTCAGATTTGTGGTACAGGATTGCCATTACCAATTCCAGACGCTGCCGTTTGGACTGTCCACGGCACCGAGGGTATTTACCAAGGTGATGGCGGAAATGATGATACTCCTTCGAAAAAAGGGAGTTTTAATTATCCCGTACTTGGACGATCTCCTAATAAAAGCGAGGTCCAAGGAACAGTTGTTGGTGGGAGTAGCACTATCTCAGGAGGTGCTGCACCAGCACGGCTGGATTCTGAATATCCCGAAGTCACAGCTGGTTCCGACGACACGGCTACTGTTCCTGGGTATGATTCTGGATACAGTCCAGAAAAAAGTGTTTCTCCCGGAGGAGAAAGCCAGGGAGTTGTCATCTCTAGTCAGAGACCTCCTGAAACCAAAACAGGTATCAGTGCATCGCTGCACGCGGGTCCTGGGAAAGATGGTGGCTTCTTACGAAGCAATTCCCTTCGGCAGGTTCCATGCCAGAATCTTTCAGTGGGACCTGTTGGACCAGTGGTCCGGATCGCATCTTCAGATGCATCGATTGATAACCCTGTCTCCAAGAACCAGGGTGTCTCTACTGTGGTGGCTGCAGAGTGCCCATCTTCTAGAGGGCCGCAGGTTCGGCATACAGGACTGGGTCCTGGTGACCACGGATGCCAGCCTTCGAGGCTGGGGGGCAGTCACACAGGGAAGAAACTTCCAAGGACTATGGTCGAGTCAGGAGACTTCCCTTCACATAAATATTCTGGAACTAAGGGCCATCTACAATGCCCTAAGTCAAGCAAAATCCCTGCTTCTACACCAGCCGGTGCTGATCCAGTCAGACAACATCACGGCAGTCGCCCATGTAAATCGACAGGGCGGCACAAGAAGCAGGATGGCGATGGCAGAAGCCACAAGAATTCTCCGATGGGCGGAGAATCATGTACTAGCACTGTCAGCAGTGTTCATTCCGGGAGTGGACAACTGGGAAGCAGACTTCCTCAGCAGACACGACCTCCACCCGGGAGAGTGGGGACTTCATCCAGAAGTCTTCCAGATGCTGGTAAACCGTTGGGAAAAACCACAGGTGGACATGATGGCGTCCCGCCTCAACAAAAAGTTAAAAAGATATTGCGCCAGGTCAAGGGACCCTCAGGCTGTAGCTGTGGACGCTCTAGTGACTCCGTGGGTGTACCAGTCGGTTTATGTGTTCCCTCCTCTGCCTCTCATACCAAAGGTATTGAGAATAATAAGAAAGAGAGGAGTAAACACCATTCTCGTGGTTCCGGATTGGCCAAGACGAGCGTGGTACCCGGAACTTCAAGAGATGCTCTCAGAGGACCCGTGGCCTCTACCGCTCAGACAGGACCTGTTACAGCAGGGGCCCTGTCTGTTCCAAGACTTACCGCGGCTGCGTTTGACGGCATGGCGGTTGAACACCGGATCCTAAAGGAAAAGGGTATTCCGGAAGAAGTCATTCCTACGCTTATTAAGGCCAGGAAAGATGTTACGGCAAAGCATTATCACCGCATATGGCGGAAATATGTTGCATGGTGCGAGGCCAAAAAGGCCCCAACAGAGGAATTTCAACTAGGTCGATTTCTGCATTTCCTGCAAGCAGGAGTGAATATGGGCCTAAAACTAGGCTCCATTAAAGTACAGATCTCGGCTCTGTCGATTTTTCTTTCAAAAAGAACTAGCTTCAGTACCTGAAGTTCAGACATTTGTGAAAGGAGTGCTGCATATTCAGCCCCCATTTGTGCCTCCTGTGGCACCTTGGGATCTCAACGTGATGTTGAGTTTCTTAAAATCACATTGGTTTGAGCCACTAAAAACCGTGGATCTGAAATATCTCACGTGGAAAGTGGTCATGTTATTGGCCTTGGCTTCAGCCAGGCGAGTGTCAGAATTGGCGGCTTTATCATGTAAAAGCCCTTATCTGATTTTCCATATGGATAGGACAAAATTGAGGACTCGTCCCCAATTTCTCCCTAAGGTGGTGTCAGCGTTTCACCTGAACCAGCCTATTGTGGTGCCTGCGGCTACTAAGGATTTGGAGGACTCCAAGTTGCTAGACGTTGTCAGGGCCCTGAAAATATATGTTTCCAGGACGGCTGGAGTCAGAAAATCTGACTCGCTGTTTATCCTGTATGCACCCAACAAGCTGGGTGCTCCTGCTTCTAAGCAGTCTATTGCTCGCTGGATTTGTAGTACAATTCAGCTTGCACATTCTGTGGCAGGCCTGCCACAGCCAAAATCTGTGAATGCCCATTCCACAAGGAAGGTGGGCTCATCTTGGGCGGCTGCCCGAGGGGTCTCGGCTTTACAACTTTGCCGAGCAGCTACTTGGTCAGGGGCAAACACGTTTGCAAAATTTTACAAATTTGATACCCTGGCTGAGGAGGACCTGGAGTTCTCTCATTCGGTGCTGCAGAGTCATCCGCACTCTCCCGCCCGTTTGGGAGCTTTGGTATAATCCCCATGGTCCTTACGGAGTTCCCAGCATCCACTTAGGACGTCAGAGAAAATAAGAATTTACTCACCGGTAATTTTATTTCTCGTAGTCCGTAGTGGATGCTGGGAACTCCGTAAGGACCATGGGGAATAGCGGGCTCCGAAGGAGGCTGGGCACTCTAGGGGGTGCTTTAGGGGGCGCTGGGCAGCAATTAGTTTACATTTTTGGCACAAATAGCACATAATACAGTGTATAACACTGTATAAGTGCAAAAAACCCCGCCATTAACATTATAAAAAGTGGGAGAAGCCCGCCGCTGAGGGGGCGGGGCTATCTTTCTCAGCACAGCCAGCGCCATTTTCTCTTCACAGCTCCGCTGGAAGGACGCTCCCCAGGCTCTCCCCTGCAGTATCCAGTACAACAAGGGTAAAAAAGAGGGGGGGGCCACATAAATTTAGGCGCAATTTGTGTTAATAAGCAGCTATTGGGAAAAATCACTCAGTATAGTGAAAATCCCTGTGTTATATAGCGATGTGGTGTGTGCTGGCATACTCTCTCTCTGTCTCCCCAAAGGACTTTGTGGGGTCCTGTCCTCAGTCAGAGCATTCCCTGTGTGTGTGCGGTATGTCGGTACGGCTGTGTCGACATGTTTGATGAGGAGGGCTACGTGGAGGCGGAGCAGGAGCCGATAAGTGTGATGTCGCCCCCTACGGGGCCGACACCGGAGTGGATGGATATGTGGAAGGTATTAACCGACAGTGTCAACTCTTTACATAAAAGGTTCGATGACGTAACAGCCTTGGGACAGCCGGCATCTCAGCCCGCGCCTGCCCAGGCGTCTCAGAGGCCATCAGGGGCTCAAACGCCCGCTAGCTCAGATGGCAGACACAGATGTCGACACGGAGTCTGACTCCAGTGTAGACGAGGATGAGACAAATGTACAGTCCACAAGGGCCATCCGATGCATGATTACGGCAATGAAAAATGTGTTGCACATTTCTGACATTAACCCGGTTACCACTAAAAAGGGTATTATGTTTGGGGAGAAAAAGCAGCCAGTGACTTTTCCCCCATCTGATGAATTAAATGAATTGTGTGAAGTAGCGTGGTGTTCCCCTGATAAGAAACTAGTGATTTCTAAGAGGTTACTGATGGCGTACCCTTTCCCGCCAACGGATAGGTTACGCTGGGAGACATCCCCTAGGGTGGACAAGGCGCTCACACGATTATCTAAAAGGGTGGCACTGCCGTCTCAGGATACGGCCGCCCTAAAGGAGCCTGCAGATAGAAAGCAGGAGGCTATCCTGAAGTCTGTATATACACACACAGGTACTATACTGAGACCTGCTATTGCTTCAGCATGGATGTGTAGTGCTGCAGCAGCAGCATGGTCTGATACCCTGTCAGACAACATTGATATCCTCGACAGGGATGCTATTTTGCTAACCATAGAGCATATAAAGGACGTCGTCTTGTATATGAGGGATGCACAGAGGGACATTTGCCGGCTGGCATCTAGAATTAATGCAATGTCCATTTCTGTCAGGAGAGTATTATGGACTCGGCAGTGGACAGGTGATGCTGATTCTAAAAGGCACATGGAGGTTTTTCCTTATAAGGGTGAGGAATTGTTTGGGGACGGTCTCTCGGACCTCGTATCCACAGCAACAGCTGGGATGTCGACTTTTTTACCTCAGGTTCCCTCACAGCCTAAGAAAGCACCGTATTATCAAGTACAGTCCTTTCGGCCTCAGAAAGGCAAGCAGGTCAGAGGCGCATCCTTTCTGCCCAGAGGCAGGGGTAGAGGGAAAAAAGCTGCACCAGACAGCCAGTTCCCAGGAACAAAAATCCTCCCCTGCTTCCACTAAGTCCACCGCATGACGCTGGGGCTCCACAGGTGGAGCCAGGTGCGGTGGGGGGCGCGTCTCCGGAATTTCAGCGACCAGTGGGTTCGCTCACAGGTGGATCTCTGGGTTCTACAAGTGGTATCTCAGGGATACATGCTGGAGTTCGAGGCGACTCCCCCTCGCCGTTACCTCAAATCAGCCTTGCCAGCGGCTCCCAGGGAAAGGGAGGTAGTGCTGGCGGCTATTCACAAGCTGTACCTTCAGCAGGTGATAATCAAGGTTCCCCTCCTTCAACAGGGACGGGGTTACTATTCCACAATGTTTGTGGTACCGAAACCAGACGGTTCGGTGAGACCCATTCTAAATGTAAAATCCTTGAACACTTACGTAAGGAAGTTCAAGTTCAAAATGGAATCGCTCGGGGCGGTTATTGCAAGCCTGGAAGAGGGGGATTTTATGGTGTCGCTGGACATCAAGGACGCTTATCTGCATGTCCCCATTTACCCACCTCACCAGGAGTACCTCAGGTTTGTGGTACAGGACTGTCATTACCAATTCCAGACGTTACCGTTTGGTCTGTCCACGGCACCGAGGGTATTTACCAAGGTAATGGCCGAAATGATACTCCTTCGGAAGAAGGGAGTTATAATTATCCCGTACTTGGACGATCTCCTTATAAAGGCGAGGTACAAGGAGCAGTTGTTAGTCAACGTAGCACTATCTCGGGAAGTGCTGCAACAGCACGGCTGGATTCTGAATATCCCAAAGTCGCAGCTGATTCCTGCGACGCGTCTGCTGTTCTTGGGCATGATTCTGGACACAGAACAGAAGAAGGTGTTTCTCCCGGTGGAGAAGGCCCAGGAATTGTCATCTCTGGTCAGGGACCTCCTGAAACCAAAACAGGTGTCGGTGCATCACTGCACGCGAGTCCTGGGAAAGATGGTAGCTTCTTACGAAGCAATTCTCTTCGGCAGGTTCCATGCACAGAAGATGCAGGATGGCAATGGCAGAAGCCACAAGGATTCTTCGATAGGCGGAGAACCACGTGCTGGCACTGTCAGCAGTGTTCATTCCGGGAGTGGACAACTGGGAAGCAGACTTCCTCAGCAGACACGACCTCCACCCGGGAGAGTGGGGACTTCATCCAGAAGTCTTCACGCTGATTGTAAATCATTGGGAACGGCCACAGGTGGACATGATGGCGTCCCGCCTCAACAAAAAGCTAAAAAGATATTGCGCCAGGTCAAGGGACCCTCAGGCGATAGCTGTGGACGCCCTGGTGACACCGTGGGTGTACCAGTCGGTTTATGTGTTCCCTCCTCTTCCTCTCATACCCAAGGTACTGAGGATAATAAGAAAGAGAGGAGTAAGAACTATACTCATCGTTCCGGATTGGCCAAGAAGAACTTGGTGCCCAGAACTACAAGAAATGATCTCAGAGGACCCATGGCCTCTGCCGCTCCGACAGGACCTGCTGCAGCAGGGGCCCTGTCTGTTCCAAGACTTACCGCGGCTGCGTTTGATGGCATGGCGGTTGAACGCCGGATCCTAACTAGAGATGAGCGGATTCGGTTTTACTCGGTTCTCAAAACCGAATCTTATTGGCTATCCAAAACACGTGACATCCGTGAGCCAATAAGATTCGGTTTTGAGAACCGAGTAAAACCGAATCCGCTCATCTCTAATCCTAACGGAAAAGGGCATTCCAGATGAAGTGATTCCTATGCTGATAAAAGCTAGGAAGGATGTGACAGCAAAACATTATCACCGCATATGGCGAAAATATGTTGCTTGGTGTGAGGCCAGGAAGGCCCCAACAGAGGAATTCCAGCTGGGTCGATTTATTTATTATTATTATTTATTTATTATTTCTGCACTTCCTACAGTCCGGAGTGACTATGGGCCTAAAATTGGGATCCATTAAAGTCCAGATTTCGGCCCTGTCTATTTTCTTTCAAAAAGAACTGGCTTCACTGCCTGAAGTTCAGACATTTGTTAAGGGAGTGCTGCATATTCAGCCCCCTTTTGTGGCACCTTGGGATCTCAACGTTGTGTTGGATTTCCTGAAATCACATTGGTTTGAGCCACTTAAGACCGTGGAGTTGAAGTATCTCACGTGGAAGTTGGTCATGCTGTTGGCCTTGGCCTCAGCTAGGCGTGTGTCAGAATTGGCGGCTTTGTCATGTAAAAGCCCATATCTGATTTTCCATATGGACAGGGCAGAATTGAGGACTCGTCCACAATTTCTCCCAAAGGTGGTGTCAGCGTTTCATTTGAACCAACCTATTGTGGTGCCGGCGGCTACTCGGGACTTGGAGGATTCCAAGTTGCTGGACGTAGTCCGGGCCCTGAAAATCTACGTTTCCAGGACGGCTAGAGTCAGAAAAACTGACTCGCTTTTTATCATGCATGCACCCAACAAGCTGCGTGCTCCTGCTTCAAAGCAGACTATTGCTCGCTGGATCTGTAGCACGATTCAGCTTGCGCATTCTGCGGCTGGACTGCCGCATCCTAAATCAGTAAAAGCCCATTCCACGAGGAAGGTGGGCTCTTCTTGGGCGGCTGCCCGAGGGGTCTCGGCTTTACAACTTTGCCGAGCTGCTACTTGGTCGGGTTCAAACACTTTTGCAAAATTCTACAAGTTTGATACCCTGGCTGAGGAGGACCTTGAGTTTGCTCATTCGGTGCTGCAGAGTCATCCGCACTCTCCCGCCTGTTTGGGAGCTTTGGTATAATCCCCATGGTCCTTACGGAGTACCCAGCATCCACTAGGACGTCAGAGAAAATAAGAATTTACTCACCGGTAATTCTATTTCTCGTAGTCCGTAGTGGATGCTGGGAGCCCTTCCCAAAGTGCGGACTCTGCAATACATGTGTATAGTTATTGCTTAACTAAAGGGTTATTGTTATGAGCCATCTGTTGACTGAGGCTCAGTTGTTGTTCATACTGTTAACTGGGTATAGTTATCACAAGTTGTGCAGTGTGATTGGTGTGGCTGGTATGAGTCTTACCCTGGATTCCAAATCCTTTCCTAGTAATGTCAGCTCTTCCGGGCACAGTTTCCCTAACTGAGGTCTGGAGGAGGGGCATAGAGGGAGGAGCCAGTGCACACCAGATATAGTACCTAATCTTTCTTTTAAGAGTGCCCAGTCTCCTGCGGAGCCCGTCTATTCCCCATGGTCCTTACGGAGTACCCAGCATCCACTACGGACTACGAGAAATAGAATTACCGGTGAGTAAATTCTTATTTTTTGACATTTTAAAATTTTATTTTTTTAAATCTTTTTTTTTTTTAACGTTTGCGTTATTTTTTTTGGGTTACAATATTTGCTAGAACCATAACTACAGTATGTAATACTTGATATAAATATCTTTTGCAAACCATGACCTCTGCGGATACACACTTAAGGTGCATACGCACGGTGAGATATTGACTATGGGCCCGATTCAGTAAGGATTGCAGGTTCTGCGATCAATAAGTTGCCGGCCAGAAATAGAGAGAAACCGCCCATGGGAAAAATTGAGATTGCATCGCAATATGCGGCCTGATTGCAAAATCATAAGCAATTACTGGAACATTGAAGATTTTTCCTATCTGCGCCAGGAAAGGTCGTCCACAATTTTTGCTAAACAAGAAGCTGGAAGTGGTCATCGTTTACGTCAGAGGCCATCCATAAAAATGCCTGGGCACGCCAAGTGCCAATTTCGACTACACTATGTACTAGATCAGACCTGGCCAACCTGTGGTTCTCCAGATGTTGTGAAACTACAAGTCCCAGCATGCCCTGCTACACTTTTGCTATTAGCAAATGCTACAACTGTGGCAGAGCATGCTGGAATGTGTAGTTTCACAACAGCTGGAGAACCACAGGTTGGCCAGGCCTGTACTAGATTGTACACAATATGGTAAAGATTGACTTGCCTACACAGTCTCTTTTCTTGCGATACCAACCCCACGGGAGCACGCATCGGTATCACAAGCTGTGTACACACGGGGTAATTCTGAGTTGATCGCAACTTCAAGTTTGTTAGCAATTGGGCAAAACCATGTGCACTGCAGGGGAGGCAGATATAGGGGTATATGCAATTGCTGTCGAATTCCCGAAAATGTTGAAAAACGGGACATTTTCGCAAAAAAAAAAACGACCATGCAATTCAGTACTTTCCGTCAAAAAAACTGACTTATTGAAATTCGACTTTTGTCAAATTCGACTTTTGTCAAATTCGACTTTTGTCAAATTCGACTTTTGTCAAATTCGACTTTTGTCAAATTCGACTTTTGTCAAATTCGACATTTCTGCAATGGTACAAATGCGGCAATTCGCCAAAAGTATATTCAATTGAAGTTTGGAAATTCGACAACAGTGCTTTTAGACAGTAAATTTGTCATTTTCAATCCGCCACACTTTGGTGGAGGAATCTAATTTAAAAAAATTAAAACACTTTTTTTGGTGTTTTTTTATTTTTTTTATTGGTAATAGCATATCTATTTATATTAGAAGGGATTAGGTACTTGGTTTGTCTATTTTAAAGGCACAAGTATTATTTATATATTTTTAAAAATATTATTATATATATATATTTTTTAATGGAATGTTAAAAATCAGAAAAAAAATTGCGTGGGGTCCCCCCTCCTAAGCATAACCAGCCTCGGGCTCTTCGAGCCGGTCCTGGTTCTAAAAATCTGTTGGAAAAAATGACATCGGATCCCCCGTATTTTTAAAACCAGCACCGGGCTCTGCGCCTGGTGCAAAAAATACGGGGGACAAAAAGAGTAGGGGTCCCCCGTATTTTTTACACCAGCATCGGGCTCCACTAGCTGGACAGATAATGCCACAGCCGGGGGTCACTTTTATACTGCGGCCGTGGCATTAAATATCCAACTAGTCACCCCTGGCCGGGGTACCCTGGGGGAGTGGGGACCCCTTCAATCAAGGGGTTCCCCCCCAGCCACCCAAGGGCCAGGGGTGCAGCCCGAGGCTGTTTCCCCCCCCCCCCCCCCATCCAAGGGCTGCGGATGGGGGGCTGATAGCCTTGAGAAAATTGAAAGAATATTGTTTTTTCCAGTAGTACTACAAGTCCCAGCAAGCCTCCCCCGCAAGCTGGTACTTGGAGAACCACAAGTACCAGCATGCGGGAGAAAAACGGGCCCGCTTGTACCTGTGGTTCTACTGGGGAAAAAATACCCAAATAAAAACAGGACACGCACACCGTGATAGTAAAACTTTATTACATACATACTTACCTATGTTCACACGCCGACCTCTGTCCACTTGTCCAAGTAGAATCCACGTGTACCTGTGAATAAAATTATACTCACCTGATCCAGTGTCCAGATTATAATCCACGTACTTGGCAAAAAAAAAAAACGAACACCCGGACCAGACGGACTGAAAGGGGTCCCATGTTTACACATGGGACCCCTTTCCACGAATGCCGGGACCCCACGTGACTGCTGTCACAGAAAGGTCCCTTCAGCCAATCAGGAAGCGCTACTTCGTGGCACTCACCTGATTGGCTATGCGCGTCTGAGCTGTCAGACAGCGCATCGCAAAGCCTCTCCATTATATTCAATGGTGGGAACTTTGCGGTCAGCGGTGAGGTCACCCGCGGTCAGCGGCTGACCGCGGGTAACCCCACCGCTGACGGCAAAGTTCCCACCATTGAAACTAATGGAGGGAGCTGTGCGATGCGCTGTCTGCCAGCAGACGCGCATACAGCCAATCAGGTGAGTGCCACGAAGTAGCGCTTCCTGATTGGCTGAAGGGACCTTTCTGTGACAGCAGTCACGTGGGGTCCCGGCGTTCGTGGAAAGGGGTCCCATGTGTAAACATGGGACCCCTTTCAGTCCGTCTGGTCCGGGTGTTCGTTTTTTTTTTTTTTTTTTTGCCAAGTACGTGGATTATAATCTGGACACTGGATCAGGTGAGTATAATTTTATTCACAGGTACACGTGGATTCTACTTGGACAAGTGGACAGAGGTCGGCGTGTGAACATAGGTAAGTATGTATGTGTCGACATGTGTGAAATAAAGTTTTACTATCACGGTGTGCGTGTCCTGTTTTTATTTGGGTATTTTTTTCCCAGTAGAACTACAGGTACAAGCGGGCCCGTTTTTCTCCCGCATGCTGGTACTTGTGGTTCTCCAAGTACCAGCTTGCGGGGGAGGCTTGCTGGGACTTGTAGTACTACTGGAAAAAACAATATTCTTTCAATTTTCTCAAGGCTATCAGCCCCCCATCCGCAGCCCTTGGATGGGGGGGGGGCAGCCTTGGGCTTCAACCCTGGCCCTTGGGTGGCTGGGGGGGGGGGGGGGCCTCTTGATTGAAGGGGTACCCACTCCCCCAGGGTACCCCGGCCAGGGGTGACTAGTTGGATATTTAATGCCACGGCCGCAGGGCGCTGTATAAAAGTGACCCCCGGCTGTGGCATTATCTGTCCAGCTAGTGGAGCCCGATGCTGGTGTAAAAAAATACGGGGGACCCCTACTCTTTTTGTCCCCCGTATTTTTTGCACCAGGCGCAGAGCCCGGTGCTGGTTTTAAAAATACGGGGGATCCCCTGTCATTTCCCCCCCCGGATTTTTAGAACCAGGACTGGCTCGAAGAGCCCGAGGCTGGTTATGCTTTGGAGGGGGGACCCCACGCAATTTTTTTTTCGGTTTTTTAAAAATCGGATCAAAATCCGTCAAATCGGCCGTTTTTCGACAGCGGGACTGTCGAATCCATTTTTTATTGAATATGTTGAATTCTGGCACCCACTTGCCGGAATTCGACGGCTGAATTAAAAAACGGGCGAAAAATTGCCGCGATTCGCCGCTAATTGCATATACCCCATAACATCTGCAGAGAGAGCTAGATTTGGGTGGGGTGTGTTCAATCTGCAATCTAAATTGCAGTGTAAAAATAAAGCCGCCAGTATTTACCCTGCATAGAAACAAAATAACCCACCCAAATCTAACTCTCTCTGCACATGTTATATCTGCCACACCTGCAGTGCACATGGTTTTGCCCAACTGCTAAAAAATTTCCTGCTGCGATCAACTTGGAATTACCCCCACAGTGCGATTTGCACTAATTTTCCTTACGATTTTGACTATAATTGTAAGGTTACTTTGCACCATGTGTATGCACCTTTAGAATTAGATTTAAAAACCATAGTGCTGTGTTCCTTATAGAGTTAATTACCCAGTGCCATAATACTAACAATTTACAGTATGTAGTTAGACTTCCTAGCTTAACTCATCCTTGTGTACAAGACATAGAATTCCTTAATTTCAGATTCATATTTATGATGCAAATCTCCTGACTCTACTGCTTTTGACATGGTATTTAAAATGAGATATCTACATAGTTTTGGAAGAGATTTGCAATCATCTCTAGAGCAGAAGTGCTCTTGAACAGCTTGGTCACTAAATTTTTAACGCTGCATTTATTTTAGATAAAATGAATGTTTAGAATTCTAACTGAAGTCTTTATTTAAAAATTTGCAACACATTGCACTTCCTTTCTGATGTAACAAATGTGTGGTTTTATATATCATCCACTGCAGGAGCATACAGTATTGAGAAATACCATATTACTCCATGGAGCAATGATCAGAGACAGTCATTCATGACGTGAGGGTGATAAGTGTCCTGGCTAACATAAAAGTATGGAATTTTTTTAAAATCTGTTCATTTGCTTGTTTCCATAGTGAGGCTATAAGATCTGAGGAACCTGCTGGGTCTCTGATTTGGGGATATGGATTTGTTGTCAACAAAACATGGCTGTTTGCGTTATCCCACATAGAATGGATAGGTGTAGACTGAGGCTGGCCTGTGGATACTAGTGTTGGGAGTCAAAGCAGTTTTAACTTCTACTCCTTTCTTGAGCCCTGATTTATACCCCTTTTCCACTAGCTCAAAAAACACTGGTAAAAGCACGGGGGCGCGCATTTACACGTGTTTTTTGTAAGTGGAAGAGGGTCCCCCCCCCCCCCGCAAAAACCCAGATCAAGTGACCCGTGAATCCTACCCGGCAATGTACCTGGGTAGGGTTGTAGTGTAAACGGGAGCCGTGTCGACGCGGCTCCCGTTTACACTGTATGAAAGGGCGGCGCTGGGAGATCATGTGATCTCCCAGCGCCGCCCCTGCCGCGTCACTAGCAGCATCACAAACCCGGCAATATGCCGGGTTGGTGACTGCTGGTGGGAAAAGGGCTGAGCACGGGTCGCAGCCGGGCAGCTCCCGTGTCAGGCTCCCGGCTGCGACCCGTGCTCGTAGGTGGAAAAATAAGATTTTACTCACCGGTAAATCTATTTCTCGTAGTCCGTAGTGGATGCTGGGAACTCCGTAAGGACCATGGGGAATAGCGGCTTTGCAGGATACTGGGCACAACTAAAGAAAGCTTTAGGACTACCTGGTGTGCACTGGCTCCTCCCTCTATGACCCTCCTCCAGACCTCAGTTAGGATACTGTGCCCGGAAGAGCTGACACAATAAGGAAAGGATTTTGAATCCCGGGTAAGACTCATACCAGCCACACCAATCACACCGTATAACTCGTGATACTATACCCAGTTAACAGTATGAAATATAACTGAGCCTCTCAACAGATGGCTCAACAATAACCCTTTAGTTAAACAATAACTATATACAAGTATTGCAGACAATCCGCACTTGGGACGGGCGCCCAGCATCCACTATGGACTACGAGAAAAAGATTTACCAGTGAGTAAAATCTTATTTTCTCTGACGTCCTAGTGGATACTGGGAACTCCGTAAGGACCATGGGGATTATACCAAAGCTCCCAAACGGGCGGGAGAGTGCGGATGACTCTGCAGCACCGAATGAGCGAACTCTAGGTCCTCCTCAGCCAGGGTATCAAACTTGTAGAATTTAGCAAACGTGTTTGACCCCGACCAAGTAGCTGCTCGGCAAAGTTGTAAAGCCGAGGCCCCTCGGGCAGCCGCCCAAGAAGAGCCCACCTTCCTCGTGGAATGGGCTTTTACAGATTCAGAATGTGCAAGTTGAATCGTGCTACAGATCCAGCGAGCAATAGTCTGCTTTGAAGCAGGCGCACCCAACTTGTTGGGCGCATGCAGGATAAATAGCGAGTCAGTCTTTCTGACTCCAGCTGTCCTGGAAACATAGATTTTTAGGGCCCGGACTACGTCCAGCAACTTGGAGTCCTCCAAGTCACGAGTAGCCGCAGGCACCACAATAGGCTGGTTCAAATGAAACGCTGAAACCACCTTTGGGAGAAATTGGGGACGAGTCCTCAATTCCGCCCTATCCATATGGAAAATCAGATAAGGGCTTTTACAAGACAAAGCCGCCAATTCTGACACACGCCTGGCCGAAGCCAAGGCCAACAGCATGACCACTTTCCACGTGAGATATTTTAGTTCCACGGTTTTAAGTGGTTCAAACAAATGCGACTTTAGGAAATCCAACACCACGTTGAGATCCCAAGGTGCCACTGGGGACACAAAAGGGGGCTGAATATGCAGCACTCCCTTAACAAATGTCTGAACTTCAGGTAGTGAAGCCAGTTCTTTTTGGAAGAAAATCGATAGAGCCGAAATCTGGACCTTAATGGAACCCAATTTTAGGCCCATAGTCACTCCTGACTGTAGCAAGTGCAGAAATCGACCTAGGTGAAATTCCTCCGTTGGGGCCTTCCTGGCCTCACACCACGCAACATATTTCCGCCATATGCGGTGATAATGGTTTGCGGTCACTTCTTTCCTAGCTTTAATAAGCGTAGGGATAACTTCCTCCGGACTGCCCTTTTCCTTCAGGATCCGGCGTTCAACCGCCATGCCGTCAAACGCAGCCACGGTAAGTCTTGGAACAGACAGGGCCCCTGCTGCAGCAGGTCCTGTCTGAGCGCAGAGGCCATGGGTCCTCTGAGATCATTTCTTGAAGTTCTGGGTACCAAGCTCTTCTTGGCCAATCCGGAACAATGAGTATAGTTCTTACTCCTCTCCTTCTTATTAGTCTCAGTACCTTGGGTATGAGAGGCAGAGAAGGGAACACATACACCGACCGGTACACCCACGGTGTTACCAGAGCGTCCACAGCTATCGCTTGAGGGTCCCTTGACCTGGCGCAATATCTTTTTAGCTTTTTGTTGAGGCCGGACGCCATCATGTCCACCTGTGGCCTTTCCCACCGGTGTACAATCATTTGGAAGACTTCTGGATGAAGTCCCCACTCTCCCGGGTGGAGGTCGTGTCTGCTGAGAAAGTCTGCTTCCCAGTTGTCCACTCCGGGAATGAACACTGCTGACAGTGCTAACACATGATTTTCCGCCCATCGGAGAATCCTTGTGGCATCTGCCATTGCCATCCTGCTTCTTGTGCCGCCCTGTAGGTTTACATGGGCGACCGCCGTGATGTTGTCTGACTGGATCAGCACGGCTGGTGTTGAAGCAGGGGTCTTGCCTGACTTAGGGCATTGTAAATGGCCCTTAGTTCCAGAATATTTATGTGTAGGGAAGACTCCTGACTTGTTGATAGTCCCTGGAAGTTTCTTCCCTGTGTGACTGCCCCCCAACCTCGAAGGCTGGCATCCGTGGTCACCAGGACCCAGTCCTGTATGCCGAATCTGCGGCCCTCTAGAAGATGAGCACTCTGCAGCCACCACAACAGCGACACCCTGGTCCTTGGAGACAGGGTTATCAGCCGATGCATCTGAAGATGCGATCCGGACCACTTGTCCAACAGATCCCACTGAAAGATCCTTGCATGGAACCTTCCGAATGGAATTGCTTCGTAAGAAGCCACCATCTTTCCCAGGACTCGCGTGCAGTGGTGCACCGACACCTGTTTTGGTTTTAGGAGGTCTCTGACTAGAGATGACAACTCCTTGGCCTTCTCCTCCGGGAGAAATACTTTTTTCTGTTCTGTATCCAGAACCATCCCCAGGAACAGTAGACGCGTTGTAGGAATCGGCTGCGACTTTGGAATATTTAGGATCCAGCCATGCTGTTGTAGCACTTCCCGAGCTAGTGCTACACCGATCAACAACTGTTCCCTGGACTTCGCTTTTATAAGGAGATCGTCCAAGTACGGGATAATTAAAACTCCCTTTCTCCGAAGGAGTATCATCATTTCGGCCATTACCTTGGTAAATACCCTCGGTGCCGTGGACAGACCAAATGGCAACGTCTGGAATTGGTAATGACAGTCCTGTACCACAAATCTGAGGTACTCCTGGTGAGGAGGGTAAATGGGGACATGCAGGGTAAGCATCCTTGATGTCCAGTGATACCATGGAATCCCCCTCGTCCAGGCTTGCAATCACCGCTCTGAGCGATTCCATCTTGAACTTGAACCTTCTTATATAAGTGTTCAAGGATTTTAAATTTAAAATGGGTCTCACCGAACCATCTGGTTTCGGTACCACAAACATTGTGGAATAGTAACCCCGTCCTTGTTGAAGGAGGGGTACCTTGATTATCACCTACTGAGAATACAGCTTGTGAATCGCCTCCAGCACTGCCTCCCTGTTCGGGGGAGCTGTCGGTAAGGCAGATTTGAGGAAACGGCGAGGGGGAGACGTCTCGAATTCCAGCTTGTACCCCTGAGATACTACTTGTAGAATCCAGGGATCCACCCGTGAGCGAGCCCACTGGTCGCTGAAGTTCTTGAGACGGGCCCCCACCGTACCTGGCTCCGCCTGTGGAGCCCCAGCGTCATGTGGTGGACTTAGAGGAAGCGGGGGAGGACTTTTGTTCCTGGGAACTAGCTGTATGTTGCAGCTTTTTCCCTCTACCTCTGGGCAGAAAGGATGCGCCTCTAACCCGCTTGCCTTTCTGGGGCCGAAAGGACTGTACCTGATAATACGGTGCTTTCTTTGGCTGTGAGGGAACATGGGGTAAAAATGCTGACTTCCCAGCTGTCGCTGTGGAAACGAGGTCCGAGAGACCATCCCCAAACAACTCCTCACCCTTGTAAGGCAATACTTCCATGTGCCTTTTAGAATCTGCATCTCCTGTCCACTGCCGAGTCCACAATCCTCTCCTGGCAGAAATGGACATTGCGTTTATTTTAGATGCCAGCCGGCAAATATCCCTCTGTGCATCTCTCATGTACAAGACAGCGTCTTTAATATGCTCTACGGTTAGCAATATAGTGTCCCTGTCTAGGGTATCAATGTTTTCCGACAGGGAATCTGACCACGCAGCTGCAGCACTGCACATCCATGCTGAAGCAATAGCCGGTCTTAGATACCCGAGTGTGTGTATATACAGACTTCAGGATAGCCTCCTGCTTTCTATCTGCAGGCTCCTTTAGGGCGGCCGTGTCCGGAGACGGTAGTGCCACCTTTTTTGACAGACGTGTGAGCGCTTTATCCACCCTAGGGGATGGCTCCCAACGTGACCTGTCCTCTGGCGGGAAAGGGTACGCCATTAGTAACTTTTTAGAAATAACCAGTTTCTTATCGGGGGAAGCCCACGCTTCTTCACACACTTCATTTAATTCATCAGATGGGGGAAAAACCACTGGTAGTTTTTTCTCCCCAAACATAATACCCTTTTTTGTGGTACCTGGGGTAATATCAGAAATATGCAACACATTTTTCATTGCCGTAATCATGTAACGGGTGGCTCTATTGGAATGTACACTAGTCTCATCGTCGACACTGGAGTCAGTATCCGTGTCGACATCTGTGTCAGCCATCTGAGGTAGCGGGCGTTTTAGAGCCCCTGATGGCTTTAGAGACGTCTGGGCAGGCACAGGCTGAGAAGCCGGCAGTCCCACATCTGCTATGTCGTCAAACCTTTTATGTAAGGAGTCGACACTGTCGCGTAATTCCTTCCACATAACCATCCACTCAGGTGTCGACCCCGCAGGGGGTGACCTCACATTTATCGGCACTTGCTCCGCCTCCACATAAGCCTCCTCATCAAACATGTCGACACAGCCGTACCGACACACCGCACACACACAGGGAATGCTCTGACTGAGGACAGGACCCCACAAAGCCCTTTGGGGAGACAGAGAGAGAGTATGCCAGCACACACCAACAGCGCTATATAACACAGGGATTAACACTATAACTGAGTGATTTTTCCAAATAGCTGCTTGTATACACAATATTGCGCCTAAATTTAGTGCCCCCCCCTCTCTTTTTTTACCCTATGTAGTCTGGAAACTGCAGGGGAGAGCCTGGGAGCGATCCTTCCAGCGGAGCTGTGAGGGAAAATGGCGCCAGTGTGCTGAGGGAGATAGCCCCGCCCCTTTTTCGGCTGACTTCTCCCGCTTTTTTCCATGTATATTTGGCTGGGGTATTTTACACATATATAGTCTCTATGACTATATTATGTGTTATTTGCCAGCCAAGGTACTCAACATTGCAGCCCAGGGCGCCCCCCCCCCCAGCGCCCTGCACCCATCAGTGACCTTGAGTGTGAGGTGTGCATGGGAAGCAATGGCGCACAGTTGATGAAGACCGAAGTCTTCTGCCGACGATTTCCAGGAGCCTCTTCTTGCTTCTGGCTCTGTAAGGGGGACGGCGGCGCGGCTCCGGGACCGGACGACCAAGGCTGGGCCTGTGTTCGATCCCTCTGGAGCTAATGGTGTCCAGTAGCCTAGAAGCCCAAGCTAGCTGCAAGCAGGTAGGTTCGCTTCTCTCCCCTTAGTCCATCGTAGCAGTGAGTCTGTTGCCAGCAGGTCTCACTGGAAATAAAAAACCTAAAATAAACTTTCTCTGACGTCCTAGTGGATGCTGGGACTTCCGTAAGGACCATGGGGAATAGCGGCTCCGCAGGAGACTGGGCACAAAAAGTAAAAGCTTTAGACTAGCTGGTGTGCACTGGCTCCTCCCCCTATGACCCTCCTCCAAGCCTCAGTTAGATTTTTGTGCCCGAACGAGAAGGGTGCATGCTAGGTGGCTCTCCTGAGCTGCTTAGAAGTAAAAGTTTAAATAGGTTTTTTATTTTCAGTGAGTCCTGCTGGCAACAGGCTCACTGCATCGTGGGACTAAGGGGAGAAGAAGCGAACTCACCTGCGTGCAGAGTGGATTGGGCTTCTTGGCTACTGGACATTAGCTCCAGAGGGACGATCACAGGTTCAGCCTGGATGGGTCCCGGAGCCGCGCCGCCGGCCCCCTTACAGAGCCAGAAGAGCGAAGAGGTCCGGAGAAATCGGCGGCAGAAGACGTTCCTATCTTCAGATAAGGTAGCGCACAGCACTGCAGCTGTGCGCCATTGCTCTCAGCACACTTCACACTCCGGTCACTGAGGGTGCAGGGCGCTGGGGGGGAGCGCCCTGAGACGCAATAAAACATGTTTAAACCTTATATGGCTAAAGAAATACATCACATATAGCTCCTGGGCTATATGGATGCATTTCACCCCTGCCAGTTTTCCTAAAAAAAGCGGGAGAAAAGGCCGCCGTGAAGGGGGCGGAGCCTATCTCCTCAGCACACAAGCGCCATTTTCCCTCACAGTTCCGCTGGAAGGAAGGCTCCCAGACTCTCCCCTGCAGTCCTGCTACAGAATCAGGGTAAAACAAGAGAGGGGGGGCACTATTGGCAGCTAATATAAAACAGCAGCTATAAAGGGAGTAACACTTACATAAGGTTATCCCTGTATATATATATATATATATATATATATATATATATATATATATATATATATATATATATATATATATATATATATATATATAGCGCTCTGGTGTGTGCTGGCAAACTCTCCCTCTGTCTCCCCAAAGGGCTCGTGGGGTCCTGTCCTCTTTCAGAGCATTCCCTGTGTGTGTGCTGGGTGTCGGTACGATTGTGTCGACATATATGAGGAGGAAAATGATGTGGAAGCAGAGCAATTGCCTGTGTTAGTGATGTCACCCCCTAGGGAGTCGACACCTGACTGGATAGTCGTGTTTAAAGAATTACGTGACAGTGTCAGCACTTTGCAAAAAACTGACGACATGAGACAGCCGGCAAATCAGTTAGTGCCTGTTCAGGCGTCTCGGACACCGTCGGGGGCGCTAAAACGCCCGTTACCTCAGATGGTCGACACAGACCCAGACACGGATACTGAATCCAGTGTCGACGGTGAGGAGACAAACGTAATGTCCAGTAGGGCCACACGTTACATGATCACGGCAATGAAGGAGGCATTGAACATTTCTGACACTACAAGTACCACAAAAAAGGGTATTATGTGGGGTGTGAAAAAACTACCAGTAGTTTTTCCTGAATCAGATGAATTAAATGAGGTGTGTGATAAAGCGTGGTTTTCCCCCGATAAAAAACTGCTGATTTCTAATAAATTATTGGCACTATACCCTTTCCCGCCAGAGGTTAGGGCACGTTGGGAAAGACCCCCTAGGGTAGATAAGGCGCTCACACGCTTATCAAAACAAGTGGCGTTACCGTCTCCCGATACGGCCGCCCTTAAGGAACCAGCTGATAGAAGGCTGGAAAATATCCTAAAAGGTATATACACACATACTGGTGTTATACTGCGACCAGCAATCGCCTCAGCCTGGATGTGCAGTGCTGGAGTGGCTTGGTCGGATTCCCTGACTGAAAATATTGATACCCTGGATAGGGACAGTATATTATTAACTATAGAGCATTTAAAGGATGCATTACTATATATGCGAGATGCACAGAGGGATATTTGCACCCTGGCATCTAGAGTGAGTGCGATGTCCATTTCTGCCAGAAGAGCGTTATGGACGCGACAGTGGTCAGGTGATGCGGATTCCAAACGACATATGGAAGTATTGCCGTATAAAGGGGAGGAGTTATTTGGGGTCGGTCTATCGGACCTGGTGGCCACAGCAACGGCTGGAAAATCCACCTTTTTACCCCAGGTCACCTCTCAGCAGAAAAAGACACCGTCTTTTCAAACTCAGTCCTTTCGTTCCCATAAGGGCAAGCGGGCAAAAGGCCACTCATTTCTGCCCCGGGGCAGAGGAAGGGGAAAAAGACTGCACCAGGCAGCCTCTTCCCAGGAGCAGAAGCCCTCCCCCGCTTCTGCCAAGTCTTCAGCATGACGCTGGGGCCTTACAAGCGGACTCAGGCACGGTGGGGGGCCGTCTCAAGAATTTCAGCGCGCAGTGGGCTCACTCGCAAGTGGACCCGTGGATCCTGCAGGTAGTATCACAGGGGTACAAATTGGAATTCGAGACGTCTCCCCCTCGCCGGTTCCTGAAGTCTGCTCTACCAACGTCTCCCTCCGACAGGGAGGCGGTAGTGGAAGCTATTCACAAGCTGTATTCCCAGCAGGTGATAATCAAGGTACCCTTCCTACAACAGGGAAAGGGGTATTATTCCACGCTGTTTGTGGTACCGAAGCCGGACGGCTCGGTGAGACCAATTTTAAATCTAAAATCCTTGAACACTTACATAAAAAGGTTCAAATTCAAGATGGAGTCACTCAGAGCAGTGATAGCGAACCTGGAAGAAGGGGACTATATGGTGTCTCTGGACATCAAAGATGCTTATCTCCATGTCCCAATCTACCCTTCTCACCAAGGGTACCTCAGGTTTGTGGTACAAAACTGTCATTATCAGTTTCAGACGCTGCCGTTTGGATTATCCACGGCACCACGGGTCTTTACCAAGGTAATGGCCGAAATGATGATTCTTCTTCGAAGAAAAGGCGTCTTAATTATCCCTTACTTGGGCGATCTCCTGATAAGGGCAAGATCCAGGGAACAGTTAGAGGTCGGAGTAGCACTATCTCAGGTAGTGCTACGGCAGCACGGGTGGATCCTAAATATCCCAAAATCACAGCTGATTCCAACAACACGTCTACTGTTCCTGGGGATGATTCTGGACACAGTCCAGAAAAAGATATTTCTCCCGGAGGAGAAGGCCAGGGAGTTATCCGAGCTAGTCAGGAACCTCCTGAAACCAGGCCAAGTGTCAGTGCATCAATGCACGAGAGTCCTGGGAAAAATGGTGGCTTCTTACGAAGCGATTCCATTCGGAAGATTCCATGCAAGAACTTTTCAGAGGGATCTGCTGGACAAATGGTCCGGATCGCATCTTCAGATGCATCAGCGGATAACCCTATCTCCAAGGACAAGGGTGTCTCTCCTGTGGTGGTTACAGAGTGCTCATCTTCTAGAGGGCCGCAGATTCGGCATTCAGGATTGGATGCTGGTGACCACCGATGCCAGCCTGAGAGGCTGGGGAGCAGTCACACAGGGAAGAAATTTCCAGGGCTTGTGGTCAAGCATGGAAACGTCTCTTCACATAAATATCCTGGAACTAAGGGCCATTTACAATGCCCTAAGTCAAGCAAGGCCTCTGCTTCAGGGTCAGTCGGTATTGATTCAATCGGACAACATCACGGCAGTCGCCCACGTCAACAGACAGGGCGGCACAAGAAGCAGGAGGGCAATGGCAGAAGCTGCAAGGATTCTTCGCTGGGCGGAAAATCATGTGGTGGCACTGTCAGCAGTGTTCATTCCGGGAGTGGACAACTGGGAAGCAGACTTCCTCAGCAGACACGACCTCCACCCGGGGGAGTGGGGACTTCACCCAGAAGTCTTTCAAGTGATTGTAAACCGTTGGAAAAAACCAAAGGTGGACATGATGGCGTCCCGTCTCAACAAAAAACTGGACAGATATTGCGCCAGGTCAAGGGACCCTCAGGCAATAGCGGTGGACGCTCTGGTAACACCGTGGGTGTACCAGTCGGTGTATGTGTTCCCTCCTCTGCCTCTCATTCCAAAAGTACTGAGAATCATAAGAAGGAGAGGAGTGAAGACTATACTCGTGGCTCCGGATTGGCCAAGAAGAACTTGGTACCCGGAACTGCAAGAGATGCTCACGGAGGACCCGTGGCCTCTACCTCTAAGAAAGGACCTGCTCCAGCAGGGACCTTGTCTGTTCCAAGACTTACCGCGGCTGCGTTTGACGGCATGGCGGTTGAACGCCGGATCCTGATGGAAAAAGGCATTCCAGATGAAGTCATCCCTACCCTGATCAAAGCCAGGAAGGATGTAACTGCGAAACATTATCACCGCATTTGGCGAAAATATGTTTCCTGGTGTGAGGCTAAGAAGGCCCCCACAGAGGAATTTCAACTGGGTCGTTTCCTGCATTTCCTGCAAGTAGGACTATCTATGGGCCTAAAATTAGGATCCATTAAGGTTCAAATTTCGGCTCTGTCGATCTTCTTCCAGAAAGAACTGGCTTCATTGCCTGAAGTTCAGACGTTTGTCAAGGGGGTACTGCATATACAACCTCCTTTTGTGCCACCAGTGGCACTTTGGGATCTCAATGTAGTTTTAGGGTTCCTAAAATCACATTGGTTTGAACCACTCACCACTGTGGAATTAAAATATCTCACATGGAAGGTGGTCATGCTGTTAGCTCTGGCGTCAGCCAGGCGTGTCTCAGAAATGGCGGCTTTGTCATATAAAAGCCCTTACCTAATTTTTCATTCAGACAGGGCAGAATTGAGGACTCGTCCTCAATTTCTCCCTAAGGTGGTTTCAGCGTTTCACATGAACCAGCCTATTGTGGTGCCTGCGGCTACTGGGGACTTGGAGGACTCCAAGTTGTTGGACGTGGTCAGGGCCCTGAAAATATGTTTCCAGGACAGCTGGAGTCAGAAAATCTGACTCGCTGTTTATCCTGTATGCACCCAACAAGCTGGGTTCTCCTGCTTCTAAGCAGACGATTGCTCGTTGGATTTGTAGTACAATTCAGCTTGCACATTCTGTGGCAGGACTGCCACAGCCAAAATCTGTTAAAGCCCATTCCACAAGAAAAGTGGGCTCATCTTGGGCGGCTGCCCGAGGGGTCTCTGCTTTACAACTTTGCCGAGCAGCTACTTGGTCAGGGGCAAACACGTTTGCAAAATTTTACAAATTCGATACCCTGGCTGAGGAGGACCTGGAGTTCTCTCATTCGGTGCTGCAGAGTCATCCGCACTCTCCCGCCCGTTTGGGAGCTTTGGTATAATCCCCATGGTCCTTACGGAAGTCCCAGCATCCACTAGGACGTCAGAGAAAATAAGAATTTACTTACCGATAATTCTATTTCTCATAGTCCGTAGTGGATGCTGGGCGCCCATCCCAAGTGCGGATTGTCTGCAATACTATATAGTTATTGTTACAAAAAATCGGGTTGTTTATTGTTGTGAGCCATCTTTTCAGAGGCTCCTACGTTTATCATACTGTTAACTGGGTTCAGATCACAGGTTGTACAGTGTGATTGGTGTGGCTGGTATGAGTCTTACCCGGGATTCAAAATCCTTCCTTATTATGTTCGTTCATCCGGGCACAGTATCCTAACTGAGGCTTGGAGGAGGGTCATAGGGGGAGGAGCCAGTGCATACCAGCTAGTCTAAAGCTTTTACTTTTTGTGCCCAGTCTCCTGCGGAGCCGCTATTCCCCATGGTCCTTACGGAAGTCCCAGCATCCACTACGGACTATGAGAAATAGAATTATCGGTAAGTAAATTCTTATTTTCTTTTTCTAAGAGCTCAGGAGAGCCACTAGTGTGCATCCAGCTCAGCCGGGCACAAAATTCTAACTGAGGTCTGGAGGAGGGTCATAGAGGGAGGAGCCAGTGCACACCAGGTAGTCCTAAAGCTTTCTTTAGTTGTGCCCAGTCTCCTGCGGAGCCGCTATTCCCCATGGTCCTTACGGAGTTCCCAGCATCCACTAGGACGTCAGAGAAAGGGGTATTAGTCAGGATATAACCTGGCTGAGTTGAGTTGCATAATTGTTTCCAGTGTGGGAGACAGAAAAGCTTTCTGATTATTTTGCCACGGTTTCTCTTTCTCATACGTCCTAGAGGATGCTGGGGATGCTTCAAGAACCATGGGGTATAGACGGGATCCGCAGGAGACATGGGCACTTTAAGACTTAAAAAGGGGTGTGAACTGGCTCCTCCCTCTATGCCCCTCCTCCAGACTCCAGTTAGATGCTGTGCCCAGTGAGACTGGATGCACACTGAGAGGCTCTCCAGAGTTTCTCAGAAAAAGACTTGTTAGGTTTATTATTTTCAGGGAGACCTGCTGGCAACAGGCTCCCTGCATCGTGGGACTGAGGGGAGAGAAGCAGACCTACTTCTGTGAGTTTCAAGGCTCTGCATCTTAGGCTACTGGATACCATTAGCTCCAGAGGGTCTAATCGCTAGGTACACCTAGATGCTCGTTCCCGGGGCCGCGCCGCCACCCCCCCTTGCAGAGCCAGAAGTCAGAAGACGGGTGAGTAGAAGAAGATCAGAAGACTTCAGTGAATGCTTTGAGGTGCCGCACAGTGGCACAACAGGGTACAGGGCGCAGGGGGGGGTGGCACCCTGGGCAGCATGAATCCTCAGTAATAATCTGGCAGAAGAGGCTTACAGTGCCTGGGCACTAAAAACTGGACCCCCGCCAGTATAATTTTTTTTTTTAAAAACGGGGCTGAAGCGCGCCATCAAGGGGGCGTGGCTTAGCCCTCACAGCTCTAACCAGCGCCATTTTGTCTTCACAGAGCTGCAGAGACGCTGGTCCTGACCTCCTACACTGCTGTACAAGTAACAGGGTGCAAAACGGGGGGGGGGTCACAGTATTTTGGTGCTGTTTTAGTAATGTAAAAGCGCTAACAGGTCAGAGGCATTGTTTTAATAGTTTCAGTACCGGGATAGGCGCTGTGTTGTGAGCTGGCAACACTC
This sequence comes from Pseudophryne corroboree, assembly GCF_028390025.1. Lineage (NCBI taxonomy): Eukaryota > Metazoa > Chordata > Amphibia > Anura > Myobatrachidae > Pseudophryne > Pseudophryne corroboree. The sequence continues at coordinate 347,749,041 of NC_086445.1, forward strand.
CCTCTGTGTTTCTCTAACAGGCTTTGCTGTGGGTCTGTCCCCTATATTTCTAGTGTGGTTGTGGGTGTCGGTACGCGTGTGTCTACATGTCTGAGGCTGAGTGCTCTTCCCAGGAGGAGGCTGGAGGGGGAACAGAAAAGACTGTGGGAGTGACCGTGTTGAGTGTTTTGAATGCAAATGTGAATCTGTTGAATAAGAGATTAAATAAATCTGAGTCTCAGAACCAGACATGGAGAAAATCCATGGAGGAGGCATTATCACAAGTATAGACCCCCTTTGGGGTCACAGAAGCGTTCGTTTACCCAAATAGCGGATACAGATACCGACACTGATTCTAGTGTCGACTATAGTGATGCCAGATTGAATCCTAAACTGGTTAAGAGCATTCAGTACATGATTGTGGCGATAAAAGACGTATTACATATTACGGAAGACCCTGCTGTTCCTGATACTAGGGTCTGCATGTTTAAGGGTAAGAAACCTGCGGTAACGTTTCCTCCCTCTCATGAACTGAACGCGCTTTTTGAAAAAGCTTGGGAAAATCCTGACAAGAAGTTACAGGTTCTCAAGAGAATTCCGGTGGCATATCTGTTTCCATCTGGGGATAGAGAAAGGTGGGAGTCAACCCCCACGGTGAACAAAGCTCTATCGCGGCTGTCCAAAAAGGTGGCGCTTCCGTCTCCTGACACGGCAGCCCTAAAGGATCCTGCGGATCGTAAGCAGGAAAATACACTTAAATCCATTTATGTCACTACAGGTACGCTGCTCGGCATGGGTGAGTAGCGCTATTGAAAAGTGGGTAGATAACTTGTCATCTGAGAGAGATTCCCTGGACAGGGATAGCGTGCTTTTGACACTGGATCATATCAGGGACGCTGCAGCCTATTTAAAGGAAGCTGCGAGGGATATTGGCCTTTTGGGATCAAGGGCCAATGCCATGGCAGTCTCCGCTAGAAGAGCATTGTGGATTCATCAATGGAATGCTGATGCTGACTCTAAGAAGACTATGGAGTCTCTGCCGTTTAACTGTTGTGTCTTGTTTGGTGACTGCCTTACTGACCTGGTATCTACGGCTACCGCGGGTAAGTCATCGTTCCTACCTTATGTGCCTGCACAACAAAAGAAAACGCCCCACTATCAGATGCAGTCCTTTCGGCCCAATGAATACAAGAAAGGACGAGGGTCTACCTTCCTTGCTACGAGGGGGAGAGGAAGGGGGAAAAGGTCACAGGCTGTGGCAAGTTCCCAAGAGCAGAAGTCCTCCCTGGCTTCTACCAAATCCACCGCATGACGCTGGGGCTCCTCTGCGGGAGTCCGCACCAGTGGAGGCACGTCTCCAACTCTTCAGTAAGGTCTGGGTTCGCTCGGCTCTGGATCCTTGGGTATTAGAAATAGTAGCCCAAGGGTACAAATTGGAGTTTCAAGACGTGCCCCCTTACCGATTTTTCAAATCGGCCTTCCCAGCTTCTCTTCCAGAAAGGGAGGTAGTATGCGCTGCGATTCTAAAGCTGTGTCAAAATCAGGTCATTGTCACGGTACCCCCGTCACAACAGGGGGAAGGTTTTTTTTCGAGCCTGTTCGTGGTCCCAAAGCCGGATGGCTGTCAGACTGATTTTGAACCTAAAATCCCTCAATCTCTATCTAAAAAAAATTCAAATTCAAGATGGAGTCTCTCCGAGCAGTGATCTCCAGTCTGGAGGAGGGGGATTTTATGGTGTCGGTCGACATAAAGGATGCCTACTTACACGTTCCCATATAGCCTCCACATCAGGCTTACCTGAGGTTTGCTGTTCTGGATTGTCACTACCAATTTCAGACTTTGCCGTTTGGCCTGTCCACTGCCTCGAGGATTTTCACCAAGGTGATGGTGGAAATGATGGTTCTCCTGCGCAAGCAGGGAATCACAATTATCCCGTACTTGGACGATCTGATAAAGGCGAGATCAAAGGAGCAATTACTGAAAAACGTTGCGCTCGCCCTGGCGATTCTGCAGCAACATGGTTGGCTCCTAAACTTGCCAAAATCAGTTGGTTCCGATGAAACTACTGTCGTTCTTGGGTATGATACTAGATGCAAAAATACAGAGAGGTTTTTCTTCCAGTGGAAAAGGCTCTGGAAATACAGAACATGGTGAAACAGATTCTGAAACCGGCAAGAGTGTCGATTCTTCAATGCACTCTGTTGCTGGGCCATTCAGTTTGGCAGTTTCCATGCCAGAGTGTTTCAGTGGGATCTGTTGGACAAGTGGTCCGGGTCTCACCTGTACATGCACCGGAAAATTAATCCTATATTCCAGGACCAGAATCTGTCTCCTGTGGTGGCTGCACAGTTCTCACCTCCTAGAGGGGCGAAGGTTCGGGATTCAGGATTGGATCCTGGTAAACACAGATGCAGGTCTCCGAGGCTGGGGAGCAGTCACACAGGGGAAAAATGTCCAGGGAAAATGGTCAAGCCAGGAAGCTTGTCTGCACATAAACATTCTGGAATTAAGAGCCATTTACAATGGCCTTCGGCAAGCAGAACATCTTCGCGGTCTGCCCGTCTTGATTCAGTCAGACAAGGTAACAGCAGTGGCGTACATAAACCGCCAGGGCGGAACAAAGAGCAGAGCGGCGATAGCGGAGGTCACAAAAGTTCTTCGCTGGGCGGAAAAACATGCAAGCGCTCTGTCAGCAGTCTTCATTCCAGGAGTGGACAACTGGGAAGCAGACTTCCTCAGCAGACACGATCTCCATCCAGGAGAGTGGGGTCTTCATCAAGAGGTCTTTGCAGAAGTGACAAGTCGTTGGGGAATTCCTCACATAGACATGATGGCGTCTCGCCTCAACAAGAAACTTCAGAGATATTGTTCCAGGTCGAGAGACCCTCAAGCAATAGCGGTGGACGCCCTGGTGGCACCGTGGGTGTTACAGTCGGTCTGTGTTCCCTCCACTCCCACTCATTCCGAAGGTGATAAAGATCATAAGAAGAACAAGGGTTCAGGCGATACTCATTGTTCCAGACTGGCCAAGGAGGGCCTGATATCCAGATCTTCAAGAATTGCTCATAGAAGATCCCTGGCCTCTTCCTCTACGGGAGGATCTGTTACAGCAAGGACCATGCGTGTATCAGGACTTAACGCGGCTGCGTTTGACGGCATGGCGGTTGAACGCCAGTTCCTAGCCCGAAAGGGTATTCCCTGTGAAGTCATTCCCACACTACTAGGCTAGAAAAGAAGTAACGGCGAAGCATTACCACCGTATTTGGAGAAAATGTGTGTCTTGTTGAGAGTCCAAGAAGGCTTCTACGGAGGAATTTCAGCTGGGGCGTTTGCTCCATTTTCTACAAGCAGGTGTGGATGCGGGCCTAAAGTTAGGCTCCATTAAAGTACAAATTTCGGCCTTATCAATCTTTTTTCAGAAAGAATTGGCCTCTCTTCCAAAAGTTCAGACCTTTGTGAAAGGAGTGCTGCAAATCCAACCTCCCTTTGTGCCCCCAGTGGCACCATGGGATCTTAATGTGATGTTGCAGTTCCTGCAATATCTTTGGTTCGAACCTTTACGTAAGGTTGAGTTGAAATTCCTTACTTGGAAAGTAGTCATGTTGTTGGCCTTGGCATCTGCAAGGCATGTGTCTGAATTGGCAGCTTTGTCTCACAAAAGCCCCTATTTAATCTTCCATGCTGATAGAGCGGAGTTGAGAACTCGTCAGCAATTTCTGCCGAAAGTGGTTTCATCGTTTCACGTAAACCAGCCTATTGTGGTGCCAGTGGCTACTGACGCCTTGGCGGAATCGAAGTCTCTTGATGTGGTCAGAGCTTTGAAAATCTATGTCGCCAGAACGGCTCAAATTAGGAAAACAGAGGCTCTGTTTGTCCTGTGGTCTCCCAACAAGATTGGGGCTCCTGCTTCCAAGCAGACTATTGCACGCTGGATCTGTAATACGATTCAGCAGGCTCATTCTACGGCGGGATTGCCGTTACCGAAATCAGTGAAGGCCCGTTCTACCAGAAAGGTGGGCTCATCCTTTACTGCTGCCCGAGGGGTCTCTGCATTACAGCTTTGCCGAGCTGCTACTTGGTCGGGATCAAATACCTTTGCAAAGTTTTACAAGTTTGATACCCTGGCTGAGGAGGACCTCTTGTTTGGTCAATCGGTGCTGCAGAGTCATCCGCACTCTCCCGCCCGTTCTAGAGCTTTGATATAAACCCCATGGTTCTTGAAGCATCCCCAGCATCCTCTAGGACGTATGAGAAAATAGGATTTTAATACCTACCGGTAAATCCTTTTCTCTTAATCTGTAGAGGGTGCTGGGCGCCCGTCCCAGTGCGGGCTGTATCTGCAGTTATTGGTTATGGTGACACACTTGTTGTGTTGCGTTCAGTCAGTCTGTGGCTGAGGTTAGTCATGCCGTTGCATGCGTTGTTGTTGAATGCCATGTTGTACGGCGTGTTTGAGGTGTGAGCTGGTATGTATCTCACCTTTTAGTTTTGAATAAATTAAATAAAATCCTTTTCCTTGAAATGTCTGTCTCCCTGGTCACAGTTCCTATAACTGGAGTCTGGAGATGGGGCACAGAGGGAGGAGCCAGTTCACACCCCTTTTTATGTCTTAAAGTGCCCATGTCTCCTGCGGATCCCGTCTATACCCCATGGTTCTTAAAGCATCCCCAGCATCCTCTATGGACTAAGAGAAAAGGATTTACCGGTAGGTATTAAAATCCTATTTCTCTATCGTCCTAGTGGATGCTGGGGTTCCTGAAAGGACCATGGGGAATAGCGGCTCCGCAGGAGACAGGGCACAAAAAGTAAAGCTTTTTCCGATCAGGTGGTGTGCACTGGCTCCTCCCCCTATGACCCTCCTCCAGACTCCAGTTAGATTTTTGTGCCCGGCCGAGAAGGGTGCAATCTAGGTGGCTCTCCTAAAGAGCTGCTTAGAGAAAGTTTAGCTAGGTTTTTTATTTTACAGTGATTCCTGCTGGCAACAGGATCACTGCAGCGAGGGACTGAGGGGAGAAGGAGTCAACTCACCTGCGTGCAGGATGGATTGGTTTCTTGGCTACTGGACATCAAGCTCCAGAGGGACGATCACAGGTACAGCCTGGATGGTCACCGGAGCCACGCCGCCGGCCCCCTTGCAGATGCTGAAATCAGAAGAGGTCCAGAATCGGCGGCTGAAGACTCCTGCAGTCTTCTAAAGGTAGCGCACAGCACTGCAGCTGTGCGCCATTTTCCTCTCAGCACACTTCACACGGCAGTCACTGAGGGTGCAGGGCGCTGGGAGGGGGGCGCCCTGGGAGGCAAATGAGTACCTATAAAGGCTAAAAATACCTCACATATAGCCCTAGAGGCTATATGGAGATATTTAACCCCTGCCTAATTTTTCTAAATAGCGGGAGACGAGCCCGCCGGAAAAGGGGCGGGGCCTATCTCCTCAGCACACGGCGCCATTTCCTCTCACAGCTCCGCTGGTCAGGACGGCTCCCAAGTCTCTCCCCTGCACTGCACTACAGAAACAGGGTAAAACAGAGAGGGGGGGGCACATTTATGGCGATATTTTGATATAACAAAGCAGCTATAAGGGAGCACTTATTATAAGGCTATCCCTGATATATATATAGCGCTTTTGGTGTGTGCTGGCAAACTCTCCCTCTGTCTCCCCAAAGGGCTAGTGGGTCCTGTCTTCGTTAGGAGCATTCCCTGTGTGTCTGCTGTGTGTCGGTACGTGTGTGTCGACATGTATGAGGACGATATTGGTGTGGAGGCGGAGCAATTGCCAAATATGAGGATGTCACCCCCTAGGGAGTCGACACCAGAATGGATGCCTTTATTTATGGAACTACGGGATAGTGTCAACACGCTAAAGCAGTCGTTTGACGACATGAGGCGGCCGGACAATCAATTAGTGCCTGTCCAGGCGACTCAAACACCGTCAGGGGCTGTGAAACGCCCTTTGCCTCAGTCGGTCGACACAGACCCAGACACAGGCGATGACTCCAGTGGTGACGGTGACGAATCAACCGTATTTTCCAGTAGGGCCACACGTTATATGATTTTGGCAATGAAGGAGGCGTTACATTTAGCTGATACTACAGGTACCACTAAACAGGGTATTATGTGGGGTATGAAAAAACTACCTATAGTTTTTCCTGAATCAGAAGAACTAAATGACGTGTGTAATGAAGCGTGGGTTGCCCCTGATAAAAAGCTGATAATTTCAAAGAAATTATTGGCATTATACCCTTTCCCGCCAGAGGTTAGGGAGCGCTGGGAAACACCTCCTAGGGTGGACAAGGCGCTAACACGCTTATCTAAACAAGTGGCGTTACCCTCTCCTGAGACGGCCGCACTTAAAGATCCATCAGATAGGAGGATGGAAAATATCCAAAAAAGTATATACACACATGCAGGTGTTATACTACGACCAGCTGTAGCAACTGCCTGGATGGGCAGTGCGGGGGTAGTTTGGTCAGAATCCCTGATTGAAAATATTGATACCCTGGACAGGGACAATATTTTACTGTCGTTAGAACAAATAAAGGATGCATTTCTTTATATGCGTGATGCACAGAGGGATATATGCACACTGGCATCACGGGTAAGTGCTATGTCCATTTCGGCCAGAAGAGCTTTATGGACGCGACAGTGGACAGGCGATGCGGATTCAAAACGGCATATGGAAGTTTTGCCGTATAAAGGGGAGGAGTTATTTGGAGTCGGTCTATCAGATTTGGTGGCCACGGCTACAGCCGGGAAATCCACCTTTCTACCTCAAGTCACTCCCCAACAGAAAAAGGCACCGACTTTTCAACCGCAGCCCTTTCGTTCCTTTAAAAATAAGAGAGCAAAGGGCTATTCATATCTGCCACGAGGCAAAGGTCGAGGGAAGAGACAGCAACACGCAGCTCCTTCCCAGGATCAGAAGCCCTCCCCGGCTTCTACAAAAGCCTCAGCATGACGCTGGGGCTTCTCAAGCGGACTCGGGGACCGTGGGGGGTCGTCTCAAAAATTACAGCGCGCAGTGGGCTCACTCGCAAGTAGATCCCTGGATCCTGCAGATAATATCTCAGGGATACAGGTTGGAATTAGAGACAGATCCACCTCGCCGTTTCCTGAAGTCTGCTTTACCAACGTCCCCCTCCGAAAGGGAGACGGTGTTGGAAGCCATTCACAAGCTGTACTCTCAGCAGGTGATAGTCAAGGTACCTCTTCTGCAACAAGGGAAGGGGTATTATTCCACTCTTTTTGTGGTACCGAAGCCGGATGGCTCGGTAAGGCCTATTCTAAATCTGAAGTCCTTGAACCTGTACATAAAGAAGTTCAAGTTCAAAATGGAGTCACTCAGAGCAGTGATAGCGAACCTGGAAGAGGGGGACTTTATGGTATCCTTGGACATCAAGGATGCGTATCTCCACGTTCCAATTTACCCCTCACACCAGGGGTACCTCAGGTTCGTTGTACAAAACTGTCACTATCAGTTTCAGACGCTGCCGTTCGGATTGTCCACGGCACCTCGGATCTTTACAAAGGTAATGGCCGAGATGATGATTCTTCTTCGAAGAAAAGGCGTATTAATTATCCCATACTTGGACGATCTCCTAATAAGGGCGAGGTCCAGAGAACAGCTAGAGATGGGATTAGCACTGTCTCAGGAAGTGCTAAAACAGCACGGGTGGATTCTGAATATTCCAAAATCCCAGTTAATGCCGACAACTCGTCTGCTGTTCCTAGGGATGATTCTGGACACGGTTCAGAAAAAGGTTTTTCTCCCGGAGGAAAAAGCCAAGGAGTTATCCGAGCTTGTCAGGAACCTCCTAAAACCAGGAAAGGTGTCTGTACATCAATGCACAAGAGTCCTGGGAAAAATGGTGGCTTCTTACGAAGCAATTCCATTCGGCAGATTCCACGCAAGAATTTTCCAAAGGGATCTGTTGAACAAATGGTCAGGGTCGCATCTTCAGATGCACCTGCGGATAACCCTGTCTCCAAGGACAAGGGTGTCTCTTCTGTGGTGGTTGCAGAGTGCTCATCTATTGGAGGGCCGCAGATTCGGCATACAGGATTGGATCCTGGTGACCACGGACGCCAGCCTGAGAGGCTGGGGAGCAGTCACACAAGGAAGAAACTTCCAGGGAGTATGGACGAGCCTGGAAACGTCTCTTCACATAAACATTCTGGAACTAAGAGCAATATACAATGCTCTAAGCCAGGCAGAACCTCTGCTTCAGGGAAAACCGGTGTTGATCCAGTCGGACAACATCACGGCAGTCGCCCATGTGAACAGACAGGGCGGCACAAGAAGCAGGAGTGCAATGGCAGAAGCTGCAAGGATTCTTCGCTGGGCAGAGAATCATGTGATAGCACTGTCAGCAGTGTTCATCCCGGGAGTGGACAACTGGGAAGCAGACTTCCTCAGCAGACACGATCTTCACCCGGGAGAGTGGGGACTTCATCCAGAAGTCTTCCACATGCTGGTAACCCGTTGGGAAAGACCAATGGTGGACATGATGGCGTCTCGCCTCAACAAAAAACTGGACAGGTATTGCGCCAGGTCAAGAGATCCGCAGGCAATAGCTGTGGACGCGCTGGTAACGCCTTGGGTGTACCAGTCGGTGTATGTGTTTCCTCCTCTGCCTCTCATACCAAAAGTATTGAGAATTATACGGCAAAGAGGCGTAAGAACGATACTAGTGGTTCCGGATTGGCCAAGAAGGACTTGGTACCCGGAACTTCAAGAGATGATCACGGAAGATCCGTGGCCTCTACCTCTAAGGAGGGACTTGCTTCAGCAGGGTCCCTGTCTGTTTCAAGACTTACCGCGGCTGCGTTTGACGGCATGGCGGTTGAACGCCGGATCCTAAAGGAAAAAGGCATGCCGGAAGAAGTCATTCCTACTTTGATTAAAGCAAGGAAGGAAGTAACCGTGCAACATTATCACCGAATTTGGCGAAAATATGTTGCGTGGTGCGAAGATCGGAGTGCTCCGACGGAGGAATTTCAACTGGGTCGATTCCTACATTTCCTGCAATCAGGATTGTCAATGGGTCTCAAATTGGGATCTATTAAGGTTCAAATTTCGGCCCTGTCGATTTTCTTTCAAAAAGAATTGGCTTCAGTCCCTGAAGTCCAGACCTTTGTTAAGGGAGTGCTGCATATACAGCCTCCTGTGGTGCCTCCAGTGGCACCGTGGGATCTCAATGTGGTTTTGGATTTCCTAAAATCTCAATTGGTTTGAACCACTAAAAAAGGTGGATTTGAAATATCTCACATGGAAAGTGACCATGCTTATAGCCCTGGCTTCTGCCAGGAGAGTGTCAGAATTGGCAGCTTTATCTTACAAAAGCCCATATCTGATTTTCCATTCGGACAGGGCAGAACTGCGGACTCGTCCGCATTTTCTCCCTAAGGTGGTGTCGGCATTTCATCTGAACCAGCCTATTGTAGTGCCTGCGGCTACAAGTGACTTGGAGGACTCCAAGTTACTGGACGTTGTCAGAGCATTAAAAATATATATTGCAAGGACAGCTGGAGTCAGAAAATCTGACTCGTTGTTTATATTGTATGCACCCAACAAGATGGGTGCTCCGGCGTCTAAGCAGACGATTGCTCGTTGGATCTGTAGCACAATCCAACTTGCACATTCTGTGGCAGGCCTGCCACAGCCTAAATCTGTAAAGGCCCACTCCACAAGGAAGGTGGGCTCATCTTGGGCGGCTGCCCGAGGGGTCTCGGCATTACAACTTTGCCGAGCAGCTACGTGGTCAGGGGAGAACACGTTTGTAAAATTTTACAAATTTGATACTCTGGCTAAGGAGGACCTGGAGTTCTCTCATTCGGTGCTGCAGAGTCATCCGCACTCTCCCGCCCGTTTGGGAGCTTTGGTATAATCCCCATGGTCCTTTCAGGAACCCCAGCATCCACTAGGACGATAGAGAAAATAAGATTTTACTTACCGATAAATCTATTTCTCGGAGTCCGTAGTGGATGCTGGGCGCCCATCCCAAGTGCGGATTATCTGCATAAATTGTACATAGTTAACTAATTCGGGTTATTGTTGAAGGAAGCCATCTTTCAGAGGCTCCGCTGTTATCATACTGTTAACTGGGTTTAGATCACAAGTTGTACGGTGTGATTGGTGTGGCTGGTATGAGTCTTACCCGGGATTCAAAATCCTCCCTTATTGTGTACGCTCGTCCGGGCACAGTACCTAACTGGAGTCTGGAGGAGGGTCATAGGGGGAGGAGCCAGTGCACACCACCTGATCGGAAAAAGCTTTACTTTTTGTGCCCTATCTCCTGCGGAGCCGCTATTCCCCATGGTCCTTTCAGGAACCCCAGCATCCACTACGGACTCCGAGAAATAGATTTATCGGTAAGTAAAATCTTATTTTCTCTGACGTCCTAAGTGGATGCTGGGGACTCCGTCAGGACCATGGGGAATAGCGGCTCCGCAGGAGACAGGGCACAAAAGTAAAAGCTTTAGGATCAGGTGGTGTGCACTGGCTCCTCCCCCTATGACCCTCCTCCAAGCCTCAGTTAGGTTTTTGTGCCCGGCCGAGAAGGGTGCAATCTAGGTGGCTCTCCTAAAGAGCTGCTTAGAGTAAAAGTTTTATTAGGTTTTTTATTTTCAGTGAGTCCTGCTGGCAACAGGCTCACTGCAACGAGGGACTTAGGGGAGAAGAAGTGAACTCACCTGCGTGCAGGATGGATTGGCTTCTTAGGCTACTGGACACTAGCTCCAGAGGGACGATCACAGGTACAGCCTGGATGGGTCACCGGAGCCGCGCCGCCGACCCCCTTGCAGATGCTGAAGAGAGAAGAGGTCCAGAAATCGGCGGCTGAAGACTTCTCAGTCTTCATGAGGTAGCGCACAGCACTGCAGCTGTGCGCCATTGCTCTCAGCACACTTCACACCAACGGTCACTGAGGGTGCAGGGCGCTGGGGGGGGCGCCCTGGGCAGCAATGAAAGTACCTATACTGGCTAAAAATACATCACATATAGCCTCTGGGGCTATATGGATGTATTTAACCCCTGCCAGGTTGTCAGAAAAACGGGAGAAGAAGCCCGCTGAAAAGGGGGCGGGGCCTATTCTCCTCAGCACACAGCGCCATTTTCCCTCGCAGAACTGCTGGTGGGAAGGCTCCCAGGCTCTCCCCTGCACTGCACTACAGAAACAGGGTTAAAACAGAGAGGGGGGGCACTTATTTGGCGATATGCTTATATATTAAGATGCTATAAGGGAAAACACTTATATAAAGGTTGTCCCTGTATAATTATAGCGTTTTGGTGTGTGCTGGCAAACTCTCCCTCTGTCTCCCCAAAGGGCTAGTGGGGTCCTGTCCTCTATCAGAGCATTCCCTGTGTGTGTGCTGTGTGTCGGTACGTGTGTGTCGACATGTATGAGGACGATGTTGGTGAGGAGGCGGAGCAATTGCCTGTAATGGTGATGTCACTCTCTAGGGAGTCGACACCGGAATGGATGGCGTATTTAGGGAATTACGTGATAATGTCAACACGCTGCAAGGTCGGTTGACGACATGAGACGGCCGGCAAACAAATTAGTACCTGTCCAGGCGTCTCAAACACCGTCAGGGGCTTTAAAACGCCCATTTACCTCAGTCGGTCGACACAGACACGGACACTGACTCCAGTGTCGACGGTGAAGAAACAAACGTATTTTCCTTTAGGGCCACACGTTACATGTTAAGGGCAATGAAGGAGGTGTTACATATTTCTGATACTACAAGTACCACAAAAAAGGGTATTATGTGGGGTGTGAAAAAACTACCTGTAGTTTTTCCTGAATCAGATAAATTAAATGAAGTGTGTGATGATGCGTGGGTTTCCCCCGATAGAAAATTATTGGCGGTATACCCTTTCCCGCCAGAAGTTAGGGCGCGTTGGGAAACACCCCTTAGGGTGGATAAGATGCTCACACGCTTATCAAGTGGCGTTACCGTCTCCAGATACGGCCGCCCTCAAGGAGCCAACTGATAGGAGGCTGGAAAATATCCTAAAAAGTATATACACACATACTGGTGTTATACTGCGACCAACGATCGCCTCAGCCTGGATGTGCAGCGCTGGGGTGGCTTGGTCGGATTCCCTGACTGAAAATATTGATACCCTTGACAGGGACAGTATTTTATTGACTATAGAGCATTTAAAGGATGCATTTCTACATATGCGAGATGCACAGAGGGATATTTGCACTCTGGCATCAAGAGTAAGTGCGATGTCCATATCTGCCAGAAGATGTTTATGGACACGACAGTGGTCAGGTGATGCAGATTCCAAACGGCACATGGAAGTATTGCCGTATAAAGGGGAGGAGTTATTTGGGGTCGGTCCATCGGACCTGGTGGCCACGGCAACAGCTGGAAAATCCACCTTTTTTACCCCAAGTCACATCTCAGCAGAAAAAGACACCGTCTTTTCAGCCTCAGTCCTTTCGTCCCCATAAGGGCAAGCGGGCAAAAGGCCAGTCATATCTGCCCAGGGATAGAGGAAGGGAAGAAGACTGCAGCAGGCAGCCCATTCCCAGGAACAGAAGCACTCCACCGCTTCTGCCAAGTCCTCAGCATGACGCTGGGGCCGTACAAGCGGACTCAGGTGCGGTGGGGGGTCGTCTCAAGAGTTTCAGCACGCAGTGGCCTCACTCGCAAGTGGACCCCTGGATCCTACAAGTAGTATCCCAGGGGTACAGATTGGAAATTCGAGACGTCTCCTCCTCGCAGGTTCCTGAAGTCTGCTTTACCAACGTCTCCCTCCGACAGGGAGGCAGTATTGGAAACAATTCACAAGCTGTATTCCCAGCAGGTGATAATCAAAGTACCCCTCCTACAACAAGGAAAGGGGTATTATTCCACACTATATTGTGGTACTGAAGCCAGACGGCTCGGTGAGACCTATTCTAAATCTGAAATATTTGAACACTTACATACAAAGGTTCAAATCAAGATGGAGTCACTCAGAGCAGTGATAGCGAACCAGGAAGAAGGGGACTATATGGTGTCCCTGGACATCAGGGATGCTTACCTCCATGTCCCAATTTGCCCTTCTCACCAAGGGTACCTCAGGTTCGTGGTACAGAACGGTCACTATCAGTTTCAGACGCTGCCGTTTGGATTGTCCACGGCACCCCGGGTCTTTACCAAGGTAATGGCCGAAATGATGATTCTTCTTCAAAGAAAATGGACGATCTCCTGATAAGGGCAAGGTCCAGAGAACAGTTGGAGGTCGGAGTAGCACTATCTCAAGTAGTTCTACGACAGCACGGGTGGATTCTAAATATTCCAAAATCGCAGCTGTTTCCGACGACACGTCTGCTGTTCCTAGGGATGATTCTGGACACAGTCCAGAAAAGGGTGTTTCTCCCGGAGAAGAAAGCCAGGGAGTTATCCGAGCTAGTCAGGAACCTCCTAAAACCAGGAAAAGTGTCAGTGCATCATTGCACAAGGGTCCTGGGAAAAATGGTGGCTTCTTACGAAGTGATTCCATTAGGCAGATTTCACGCAAGAACTTTTCAGTGGGATCTGCTGGAAAAATGGTCCGGATCGCATCTTCAGATGCATCAGCGGATAACCCTGTCTCCAAGGACAAGGGTGTTTCTTCTGCGGTGGCTGCAGAGTGCTCATCTACTAAAGGGCCGCAGATTCGGCATTCAGGACTGGGTCCTGGTAACCACGGATGCCAGCCTGAGAGGCTGGGGAGCAGTCACACAGGGAAAAAAATTTCCAGGGAGTGTGATCAAGTCTGGAGACTTCTCTCCACATAAATATACTGGAGCTAAGGACAATTTACAATGCTCTAAGCTTAGCAAGACCTCTGCTTCAAGGTCAGCCGGTATTGATCCAGTGGGACAACATCACGGCAGTCGCCCACGTAAACAGACAGGGCGGCACAAGAAGCAGGAGGGCAATGGCAGAAACTGCAAGGATTCTTCGCTGGGCGGAAAATCATGTGATAGCACTGTCAGCAGTGTTCATTCCGGGAGTGGACAACTGGGAAGCAGACTTCCTCAGCAGGCACGACCTCCACCCGGGAGAGTGGGGACTTCATCGGGAAGTCTTCCACATGATTGTGAACCGTTGGGAAAGACCAAAGGTGGACATGATGGCGTCCCGCCTGAACAAAAAACTGGACCGGTATTGCGCCAGGTCAAGAGACCCTCAGGCAATAGCTGTGGACGTTCTGGTAACACTGTGGGTGTACCAGTCGGTGTATGTGTTCCCTCCTCTGCTTCTCATACCCAAGGTACTGAGAATTATAAGACGTAGAGGAGTAAGAACTATACTCGTGGCTCCGGATTGGCCAAGAAGGACTTGGTACCCGGAACTTCAAGAAATGCTCACAGAGGACTCATGGCCTCTGCCGCTAAGAAGGGACTTGCTTCAGCAAGTACCATGTCTGTTCCAAGACTTACCGCGGCTGCGTTTGACGGCATGGCGGTGGAACGCCGGATCCTAAGGGAAAAAGGCATTCCGGAAGAGGTCATTCCTACCCTGGTCAAAGCAAGGAAGGAGGTGACCGCACAACATTATCACCACATGTGGCGAAAATATGTTGCGTGGTGTGAGGCCAGGAAGGCCCCACGAAGAAATTTCAACTCGGTCGATTTCTGCATTTCCTGCAAACAGGAGTGTCTATGGGCCTCAAATTGGGGTCCATTAAGGTTCAAATTTCGGCCCTGTCCATTTTCTTCCAGAAAGAATTGGCTTCAGTTCCTGAAGTCCAGAAGTTTGTCAAGGGAGTATTGCATATACAACCCCCTTTTGTGCCTCCAGTGGCACTGTGGGATCTCAACGTAGTTCTGGGATTCCTCAAATCACATTGGTTTAAACCGCTCAAATCTGTGGATTTGAAATATCTCACATGAAAAGTGACCATGCTGTTGGCCCTGGCCTCGGCCAGGCGAGTGTCAGAATTGGCGGCTTTGTCTCACAAAGCCCATATCTGATTGTCCATTCGGACAGGGCAGAGCTGCGGACTCGTCCCCAGTTTCTCCCTAAGGTGGTGTCAGCGTTTCACCTGCACCAGCTTATTGTGGTACCTGCGGCTACTAGGGACTTGGAGGACTCCAAGTTGCTAGATGTTGTCAGGGCCCTGAAAATATAGGTTTCCAGGACGGCTGGAGTCAGGAAAACTGACTTGCTGTTATCCTGTAGGCACCCAAAAAACTGGGTGCTCTTGCTTCTAAGCAGACAATTGCTAGTTGGATGTGTAGTACAATTCAGCTTGCACATTCTGTGGCAGGCCTGCCACAGCCAAAATATGTAAATGCCCATTCCACAAGGAAGGTGGGCTCATCTTGGGCGGCTGCCCGAGGGGTCTCGGCTTTACAACTTTGCCGAGCTGCTACTTGGTCAGGGGCACACCCTGGCTGAGGAGGACCTGGAGTTCTCTCATTCGGTGCTGCAGAGTCATCCGCACTCTCCCGCCCGTTTGGGAGCTTTGGTATAATCCCCATGGTCCTGACGGAGTCCCCAGCATCCACTTAGGACGTCAGAGAAAATAAGAATTTACTTACCGATAATTCTATTTCTCGTAGTCCGTAGAGGATGCTGGGCGCCCATCCCAAGTGCGGATTGTCTGCAATACTTGTACATAGTTATTGTTACAAAAATCGGGTTATTATTGTTGTGAGCCATCTTTTCAGAGGCTCCGCTGTTATCATGCTGTTAACTGGGTTCAGATCACAGGTTGTACAGTGTGATTGGTGTGGCTGGTATGAGTCTTACCCGGGATTCAAAATCCTTCCTTATTGTGTACGCTCATCCGGGCACAGTATCCTAACTGAGGCTTGGAGGAGGGTCATAGGGGGAGGAGCCAGTGCACACCACCTGATCCTAAAGCTTTTACTTTTGTGTCCTGTCTCCTGCGGAGCCGCTATTCCCCATGGTCCTGACGGAGTCCCCAGCATCCACTACGGACTACGAGAAATAGAATTATCGGTAAGTAAATTCTTATTTTTTTAGTCTAGGCCTCCTTCTATACCAGATAAATGTACCCAATAACGACTGTAGGAAGACAGAGTAGCAATAGAAAGGATTTGGAAATTTATACAAAAAGGTGAGGTAGAACGTTCATTTTCACAGCATGTATCCTCCCTAGGATATATAAAACATAAAAAAAAACAATGTTTGTTATATATCCTAGGGGTTAAGTATTACAGAAACATAGACTTTGACCTGCAGATAAGAACCACTTGGCCCATCTACCCTGCCCCAGATTGTTACCTCAAATCTATATGATCCTTATTTCTTTGCAGTGATATCCTTATGTCTACCCCATGCATGTTTAAATTGCTCATTTTGTATTAGCCTCTACCACCTCTAATGGGAGGCTGTTCAACTTGTCCTCTGCTCGGCACAGGTTACTAATAGGGGGTCATTCAGACCCGATCGCACACTGCATTTTTTTTGCAGCCGCGCAATCGGGTCTGAACAGCACATGCGTGCGGGCCGCAATGCAACGGGTCACCGGACAGCGACAGTTTCTACGACTAAAGCGGTCGCAGGGGCGATCGCAAGAAGATTGACAGGCAGAAGGCGTTCCTGGGCCGCAACTCAGTTTCCTGGGAGTGTCGGAAAAACCGCAAGAGTGTCCCCCGTTCCGGAGGAGGGTTCCTGACGTCACCAGCGGCCCGGATCGTCGCAGTGGTTGAGTAAGTCCTGGGCTGTGCAGAAACTGCACAAACGTTTGTTTGTGCAGCTCTCTGCACACCCGTTCGCACCCCTGTGATGCGATTACCTGGTCGCAGCAGTGCAAAAAAACGCCTGCTTGCGACCATGTCTGAATTAGGCCCATAGGCATTAAACTGAAATTGCCACACTCTTTACCATTCTTTTCGTCTACCTAGATCATCAATCACTTGTTTTACCCCTCCTGGTGTGTCTACCCTGTTGCATACCTTTGTGTCATCTTCAAAAGGGCATACTTTTACTCCAATACCATTTGCAATGTCACCAATAAAAATATTAAAGTACAGATCCTGGGGGTACTCCACCGGTATCCTTTTCCTCCTGTGAATGCACTCCATTTACTACAACTCTTTGTTTTCTATTCTGCAACCAAGATCTTATCCATTCAACCATCTTAGTATCCAATCCCAAGCTTTTGAGTTTATTTAACGTCTGCTATGTGGGACAGAGTTTGTACGGATTTTGTTTATAAGGTAAGCTCCAGGGCCAAAAGTCCTGCAGTGTTCTTTTTCCTTAAAGGAAACAAAAAAAGAGCTGTCCTTTGTAATTTCCTCATGCATACGGTGTTAATAAATATGCATGCGGTGAGTGGTGGTATGCGACGATGACTGATGCATCATTATTGTAACTACTATACAAAGGAAGTGTAGTTCACGGTTATTCTCTTTGGTGGACTCCAGTGGTATTTCTGTACTTATAGGCACATAAGCTTCCCACCATTCAGGGGCATTTAAAAAATATTTTTTTTTATAGATGTAGGAGTAGTTACACATTTTGAACTATGGGCAGTCATACCTCTGATGAAACTGCCGTACCAGTAGGCAGAGAAGCATGCCAGATGACCGGAATTATGACCGTGGAACGCACCAGAAGCCGTAAGTTGCAAACCCGGAAGTCGCGTCGCGTGACCGCTTTCAGCGTCCCCTGCTCCATTGGACTTTGCTACACAGCCCCTAGTCGTGATACGCGACCACTAACAGCGCAGCGCCCTCTTCCTTACCGGACTCTGCTACACAGCCCCAAGGTATTGCTGGGCCATCCAATCTGCCGCTGTGCGGCCAGTCAAACGCATTGACGCCAGTGTATGGACTGTGCATTGTATATACAGGTTGAGTATCCCATATCCAAATATTCCGAAATACGGAATATTCCGAAATACAGACTTTTTTGACTGAGAGTGAGATAGTGAAACCTTTGTTTTTTGATGGCTCAATGTACACAAACTTTGTTTAATACACAAAGTTATTAAAAATATTGTATTAAATGTCCTTCAGGCTTTGTGTATAAGGTGTATATGAAACATAAATGAATTGTGTGAATGTAGACACACTTTGTTTAATGCACAAAGTTATAAAAAATATTGGCTAAAATTACCTTCAGGCTGTGTGTATTAGGTGTATATGTAACATAAATGCATTCTGTGCTTATATTTAGGTCCCATCACCATGATATCTCATTATGGTATGCAATTATTCCAAAATACGGAAAAATCCCATATCCAAAATAACTCTGGTCCCAAGCATTTTGGATAAGGGAGACTCAACCTGTATTAAGACACACGGTTTCAAAAAGCCACGTTTGGACTGAATACTTTTAAGCAAAAATATGCATTAATGTATATACAGCAGACACCTTAACATCTGCACTTAATAGCCCAGTGAAGTATTATCTCCATTGATTTACTAAGTAGAAACTGCTTTATTACGAACAAACTGTGCTGCTGCTTTATTCACACGTATTGCTACTAACAGCTAGCTTATGTACTCTTAAACATCTTTTGCTTAAAAACCAGCAAGTCCGAGTGTATTCTGAAAAGACAGTACTGTCTAGCATTTTAATGTTGCTATGTCGTATTTTATTAATCTTAGATATCACACTTATACAATTTATTCTTTAGAAAAAAAAAATGTAAGATATTTGGTAAACCAGCAGCTATATCAACATCCTATTTTTGAGTGCCCACATTATTTTTACATTTTAAACTAATCTATTTTACACAATATTCCTGTGTCATTTAAAAAAGATATGCCATTGTGGCGGCTGCATAACTAAAATATTTACTAAGAGGGCCTGTCTACTCTGCTAATTGCCCAATGTCCATTTTATTTTTATTTTTTTCATACATGCATACACTACTAAAGTGCTTTTTATATATATATATATATATATATATATATATATATATATATATATATATATATATATATATATAGCGACAATTATGACTTTTCATCTCCCTGGCCCCCTGGATATAGTTTTCAAATGCAGCAAAGATGAATAAGTGTGTCCCTACCCTATGGAATTGCCCAGCTGATTTCTCTGTTTCCGATGCAGACATTGACCTTGTTATCCAGTTCTAAATTAACCAGATGTTAAAATACTGTAGAATTAAGATTTTGTATGTTTACACTTGAGGTGTCTGTGAATTGTTTAGGCACTGCTAATCCTGAGCCCCTCCCAATGCCGTGACCCTTTCAGTCTGTTTTATTCAGTTTGTAAATCTTGATGTCGTGATATCTTGGGGCCAAACCACACTGTGTACTTGTAGGTGGATAGGGGCAAATTGTGTAACAGGTACTCTGTAATATGCTACTTTATGCTGGGGTATAGACTAGTTATATTGGCTATCATGGGAAATGGATGTAATAATGTGGGCTTATGTAGGTTATAATGTCTGGTAACGTTAATTACACTGGCATCAGGAGCCATGTTCTGACGGGCATTCTGCACCTCAGTAGGCTTGCTCTAGTGTCCGCTGGTGCGTCGTCTGCAGCCGGTGGCTGTCATTGGCTGTGGCATAAGCATAAAGTTGGAGTCACACTGCTGCACAAGATGCAGTCACTTGCCTCTCTGAATCCGGCCCAGTATGTGTGTGTGGGAATGTAGTACTGATAGTTAAGGTACTAAAGGTTAAAGTCTACTTATTACAATCTGGAGATGGTGATATGTTTTGTCAGGATCCATCACATGATCGGATCCCAGAATATATTTCTCCTATTGTGTGTGTGATCTAAAATGTTATTTTCTGTGTGAACCTCCTGTCATACTCCCCTGCTAGGTTGTAAATACTGTG
Source organism: Pseudophryne corroboree (assembly GCF_028390025.1). Taxonomy (NCBI): domain Eukaryota; kingdom Metazoa; phylum Chordata; class Amphibia; order Anura; family Myobatrachidae; genus Pseudophryne; species Pseudophryne corroboree. The sequence goes on from NC_086445.1 coordinate 347,768,795, forward strand.
GATATAACCCCAGGGGGGGTCTAGGAGGTTATCACTGAGTGCGGTTCACCAGGCCACTATGTCCTGAGCCATAAATGTGTTTAGTAGTGACAAGATCAAAACAACCCAGCAATAAAGTGGGAGAAGAAATTTATGTTTGAGTTTCTGGTCTCTAATCCTATCATAAAAATTTGGGGGGTCAGATAAAAAGCAAAAAGGAATGTCTGTGCTCCCCCCCCCCCCCCCCCCCCTTCCACTTTTTAAATTATTTGGAAGACAGCATTGAGCTGGTTAAAAATCCCAAGGGTGGGGGGAAGTGAGTGCAGCTGAAGGGTATAACTATCTCTTCGGGATCCGGTCTGAAGATCGACAGTATCTAGGTCGACATGGATGGAAGGTCGACAGGTCTAAAGGTCGACATGAGTTTTTCACATTTTTTTTTTTCTTTTTTTTGAATTTTTTCATACTTAACGATCCACGTGGACTACGATTGGAACGGTAAAGTGTGCAGAGCGTAGCGGTAGCGGAGCGAAGGCACCATGCCCGAAGCATGGCGAGCGAAGCGGTGCACTAATTTGGGATCCCGGTCACTCTACGAAGAAAACGACACCAAAAAAACCTCATGTCGACCTTTAGACCTGTCGACCTAGCACATGTCGACCTAGAAACCCTGTCGACCTTCCATCCATGTCGACCTAGTGACTGTCGACCTATAGTGGTCGACCTAAACATTGTCGACCTAGATTCTGTCGATTTGATGAACCACACCCATCTCTTCCACTGTACAATGGGCCTAATTCAGACCTATTCGCTTGCTAGAGTTTTTTATGCAGTCCTGCGTTCGCATAGTTGCCGCCCATAGGGGAGTGTACTTTGTACTTGTGCAACGCGCCTACGCATTGTGGTGCATATGCATGCGCAGTTTAGACCTGATCGCAGGCTGCACGAAAACGCAGCCTAGCGATCAGCTCTGAATTAGGCCCAATGTGTGTTCGTTTTCACGGGCTGTAGCTAGAAGTGAAACGATAAACTCACCTGTGTCATCACCACAGCCAGACCCTAGATTTGTGTGCAAGCCTAGCCTTCTGAATTATCTCCTTTTATTTTTGTTTCGGCTTGTGCCATATTCTGTGTGTATTTTTAAAAATATTCTTAATCATCCTTGTAACACTTTTTGTAACTAAAGCTCTGAAATATTCTTGGAATTAAAGTTACAATGTTTAGTTCCTAATTTTGTGCGTGTTAAAACCCAAGGCCTCGTGTGGCCCACGTTTTTTCTAAGTAATGCAGTGTGTGTGACAGGTAGAAGCAAAGGCTAATCCCTCTTGCTGGTGGCAGCGAATGTGTTTGTATAAGCCCATGTGTCCAAAATGACCCCCACATCACAGGCGGTGCTTTTCAGATTGGTGTATCTGGAGAAGCGACCGACAGGTCACTGACATGTTTGTTTCAAAAAAATTTTTTTTTAAATAAACCTTTTTCTTCTTCAGTATATAAATATGATCAGGAGAAAACACCCATTTGTATGGGGGAAGCAGTATGTTCAGGAAACATTGATAAGTGTCTAAAATCAATGATTTCTCCTTACTTATCACTGCACTTAAATATGGAGAAAACATAAATATAAAATTTTCCAGCTATTCTGCTGAAATCATTAGATAATTATGTTTAATTATAGCCCTTAAGGTGTGGACACACGGTGAGATTTTTTCTTACAATTTTGACTATATAGTCACAATCGTAAGGAAAGTTAGTGCAGATCGCAAGGTGAAAGTCACCTTGCGATCCCGATGCGTGGTCCCGCGCGGTTGGTATCGCAAGCCTAGAGAGACTGTGCAGGCAAGTCAATTTTGACTATCTCGTAGAAAAGATAGTCAAATTTGACACTTAGCCAAAATCGGACAAAGCCAGTATTGCAAGCACAGTCATTATATGCTTACGATACCGACCTAGTCCCTATTGCACAGTGAGAATTGGGGTTAGCCCGAATCTCACCGTGTATGCACCTTTAGGGGTATATGCAATTGCGGTCGAATTCCGGGTGGAATTCGACCGTTTTTAAATTCGACCGTCGAATTCCGGCAGGTGGGTGCCGGAATTCGACATATTCAATAAAAAAACGAATTCGACAGTCCCGCTGTCGAAAAACGGCCGATTTGACGGATTTTGATCCGTTTTTTAAAAATGGTCAAAAAACGGTAAGAATCCCCCCAAAAAATTGCGTGGGGTCCCCCCTCCTAAGCATAACCAGCCTCGGGCTCTTTGAGCCGGTCCTGGTTGCCAAAATATGGGGGGGGGGGGGGGGGGGGAATGACAGGGGATCCCCCGTATTTTAACAACCAGCACCGGGCTCTGCGCCTGGTCCTGGTGCAAAAAATACGGGGGACAAAGAGTAGGGGTTCCCCGTATTTTTTGGACCAGCACGAGCTCCACTAGCTGGTCAGATAATGCCACAGCCAGGGGTCACTTTTATACAGCGCCCTGCGGCCGTGGCATTAAATACCCAACTAGTCACCCCTGGTCGGGGTACCCTGGAGGAGTGGGGACCCCTTCAATCAAGGGGTCCCCCCACAGCCACCTAAGGGCCAGCACCTAAGGGCCAGGGGTGAAGCCCGAGGCTGTCTCTCCCCCCCCCCCCCCCCCCCATCCAAGGGCTGCGGATGGAGGGCTGATAGCCTTGTTGAAAATGGAAGAATATTGTTTTTTGCAGAAGAACTACAAGTCCCAGCAAGCCTCCCCCGCAAGCCGGTACTTGGAGAACCACAAGTACCAGCATGTGGGGGGGGGAAACGGGCCCGCTGGTACTTGTAGTTCTACTGCAAAGAAATACCCAAATAAAAACAAGACACACACCGTGAAAATACAACTTTATTTCACACATGCCGACACATACATACTTACCTATGTTGACACGCCGACTCTGGGCTCATCTCCAATGTCGACGTCCGGGGTACCTGAAAATAAAATTATACTCACCTGATCCAGTGTCCGGTTCTTTTATTGTAATCCACGTACTTGGCAAAAAAAAAAAACGCATTAACCCGAACCAGATGGACTGAAAGGGGTCCCATGTTTACACATGGGACCCCTTTCCCCGAATGCAGAGACCCCCCGTGACTCCTGTCACAGAAAGGTCCCTTCAGCCAATCAGAAAGCGCCACGTCGTGGCACTCTCCTGATTGGCTGTATGCGCGTCGGAGCTGTCAGACGCGCATCGCACAGCTCCCTCCATTAGTTTCAATGGTGGGAACTTTGCGGTCAGCGGTGGGGTTACCCGCGGTCAGCGGGTGACCTCACCGCTGACCGCTAAGTTCCCACCATTGAAACTAATGGAGGGAGCTGTGCGATGCGCGTCTGACAGCTCCGACGCGCATACAGCCAATCAGGAGAGTGCCACGACGTGGCGCTTTCTGATTGGCTGAAGGGACCTTTCTGTGACAGGAGTCACGGGGGGTCTCTGCATTCGGGGAAAGGGGTCCCATGTGTGAACATGGGACCCCTTTCAGTCCGTCTGGTTCGGGTTAATGCGTTTTTTTTTTTTTTGCCAAGTACGTGGATTACAATAAAAGAACCGGACACTGGATCAGGTGAGTATAATTTTATTTTCAGGTACCCCGGACGTCGACATTGGAGATGAGCACAGAGTCGGCGTGTCAACATAGGTAAGTATGTGTGTCGGAATGTATGTAATAAAGTTATACTTTCACGGTGTCTGTGTCCTGTTTTTATTTGGGTATTTTTTTTGCAGTAGAACTACAGGTACCAGCGGGCCCGTTTCCCCCCGCATGCTGGTACTTGTGGTTCTCCAAGTACCGGCTTGCGGGGGAGGCTTGCTGGGACTTGTAGTTCTTCTGCAAAAAACAATATTCTTCCATTTTCAACAAGGCTATCAGCCCTCCATCCGCAGCCCTTGGATGGGGGGGGACAGCCTCGGGCTTCACCCCTGGCCCTTAGGTGGCTGTGGGGGGACCCCTTGATTGAAGGGGTCCCCACTCCTCCAGGGTACCCCGGCCAGGGGTGACTAGTTGGGTATTTAATGCCACGGCCGCAGGGCGCTGTATAAAAGTGACCCCCGGCTGTGGCATTATCTGACCAGCTAGTGGAGCCCGGTGCTGGTCCAAAAAATACGGGGGACCCCTACTTTTTTTGTCCCCCGTATTTTTTGCACCAGGACCAGGCGCAGAGCCCGGTGCTGGTTGTTAAAATATGGGGGATCCCCTGTCATTTTTTTCCCGTATTTTGGCAACCAGGACCGGCTCAAAGAGCCCGAGGCTGGTTATGCTTAGGAGGGGGGACCCCACGCATTTTTTTTTTCCGGATTTTTACACCATTCCATTTAAAAAAAATAATATTTTTTAAAATATATAAATAATACTTGTGCCTCCTAAATAGACAAACCAAGTACCTAATCCCTTCTAATATAAATAGATATGCTATTACCAAAAAAAAAAAACATGTTTTTAAATTTTTTTTATTAGATTCCGCCAGCAAAGTGTGGCGGATTGAAATGACGAATTTACTGTCTAAAAGCACTGTTGTCGAATTTACAATCTTCAATTGAATATACTTTTGTCGAAATGCCGCATTTGTACCATTGCAGAAATGTCGAATTTCAAAAAGTCGAATTTGGAATGGCCGTTTTTTTGGTGAAAAGTACTGTATTGCATTGTCGAATTTTTTTTTTTTGGGCGAAAATGTCCCGTTTTTCGTCATTTTCGGGAATTCGACCGCAATTGCATATACCCCTTAGTCTCGCATAGATATGCAAGTGGTTTTGTTGCATTGCGAGTAAGATGCACACTCATGATAAAAAGACACTCTGCAGGCCGAGTCACGGCGAGAAGGGATGTTTGGTGCGTCTGCAGCAATGGTATATAAGGATACATCTGTCTGCATCTCCACTTTCTCTCTCCAGGCTTTGATAAATCTCCGCCACAGTGCGGCAAAACGCTAGAATAGAGCAAAAGTACCCAATATTGCTTTACAAAAATTGTTTTTATCCCCAAAATGGTAATCTGATACATTTCCTAGATCCAGCTTCCCCATAATGTTCTATATTAATTTATCAATACAGAGATTGTTAGGCATCCAATCCATTGTACAGCTATGTTTTTGTAATTGTCATAGGGCTGCTTACAAAATCCCAGAGTCCAGGGTGAGATCAGACAACGAGGGGAGCAAATTGCTTTGCCAGCCTTTACACACTGCTGCAATAGCAACTTGTCCCCTTCGCAAGTATATTTATTGATCCCTTACAGTGCAGGACCCCTTTCTATGCTGATGGTGAAACATCCTTTCTTGCATTTGTCTGTTCCTTGGTACAAAAGTAAGATAGATAAATGCTTGTGTTATGATTGCATACAGTTATAGAACTATACAATCTGTCATTAATTAAGGAGTTAATGATTAAATAATTAAGGAATTCCTTGCCTAAACTGTATTGGAACGGAAACATGAATTCCACTGTTACTTTAAAGGGGTGTGGACTATTAGATCTACACTAAAAAGGTCTACAGTCAATAGGTCTACCACTAATGGTAGACATGCATAAGGTCGAAAGAGGTCAAAAGGTCGACTGGGTCAAAATGGAAATGATTGACTCAAGAAAAGTAGACACAATTTTTTGTTGTGTTTTTGGGTTGTTTTGTCACTTTTCTCCCACAAACAAGCCCTATTAGTGTACTATGTCCCCTCGCATGGCGAGCAAGCTTCAGGCAATGTGCCTCGCTCCGCTACCACGGAGGTTACTATTCCCGATCGTAGTCTACGTGGATGTAAAATATGAAAAAGTTTAAAAATATAAATTAAAAAATCTTGTGTCGACCATTGTCATGTCGACCTTTTAACTTTAACGTTAGTGGTAGTCCTATGGACTGGATACCACTTTAAAGCTCAGCATGGTATTTATGGGAAGATCTTTGTTATTATTGGTCTCCCTTTTTTTTTTCTTTTTCTTTTTTTTTCTGCCACCATGTTACCTTTTCAGACCTGTCTTGTCAACACGTTTCATCAGAAAGCACTATAAGTATCTATGCATAACCATTTCTGTTCATATTCATTTATGTTTCAGAGTTAATAATTTATGGTCATTATCTAATGCATGGTATGTTTTATAATGTAATATTCTTTCTGGGGCCCTGAAGATGCATCAGATTTGCCCACCTCCTAAACAGGAACTGCCCCAGCAGTGTGTAAGATGTGACTTTCATTCTGTCTTGCTGTAATCAGATTAGTATATTTTGAGTAGCTAACGATTTTTACCATTTGTTTAGGTTTGTTTGGTAAAACTGAATTGATTAATACCCAGGAAAGACTAATAGGTGCTATCAAACATTACATGTTAGAGATGCTTTCTTTTTACTGTATAAACTTCAGGTGTCCTGAAATGGGCAAAACTTGGCGGGTATTTTATCTGTACGCACTATACTTTGTTAGTCTTAGTTAATCAATTGATTAATAGTACTGCAGAAAGGTGTAGAACAGGCCTGGCCAACCTGTGGTTCCTCAGCTGTTGTAAAACTACTTATCCCTGAAGGATGTGATCACGCTGTGATTGACTTTGTGGGGAGGGGGTTGGGCGCGACAACATGGCATTGTGGTGGCGTGGTCCAGACAATGGAGGATCGTCCAGACCGCTTTTGGTGTCAAGCATCCGCTACGAGAAAAGAGATGGTGGCGGTGTGGCTGCATACGCAGCCATGCTGTGTATGCAGGGATTCACCCTTAATTTCCAGTTCAGCGATGCGATCGCAATACTGGGCGGGACTTTGCCTGCCGGACGGCCTTGCCATGTGCTGGGCAGCACCCTACTGATACTGAATAGGGTCCAAAGTACAATGTTTTGTCTATACTTTTAACTGGTGTTCTATTTCTTACAAAAAAATGTATGTTCTGTAGTTTGTGGATGCATGTAGATAATCATGTTGTTGCATTGTCAACAGCTCCACATGCAAAATGTCAACATGTTCACAGTGTTGACATAAATATTGACAATTGAAATACCGGGATTTTGCGACACGCCAACTTTAGTCACAGGGATATTATTTCTGCCACAAAAGCAGTTTTACCGCCTTTACCGCAACATTTAACCATCGACACAATATACTGAACGCTCTACTTTGTATTTTTTATTTTTTATTCTCATTAGACATTATCGGTGATTGCACGTGGGTCCCAGGGACCACTCACTTTTAAAAGTTAGGGTCCTACCTGTCCTTTTCGGGGTTCCATCGGAATGAAGGTTCTTATTAATCTTAATAATGTTTCAAATATAAAACACAGACTTGATTTGGACACTACAAAAGTGTTGCAAGGGGGAGGATGGGGTGACAGTGCTGCTGGGCTGTGTAGTATACAGAACCATATTCTGCACCAGAGCGGAAGCTAGACATTTTGGCGCCCTAAGGCAGAAAGCGAATTGGTGCTCCCCCTCCTATATTCCAAAGCATGGACTGTGCGCACAGCAAAAATGTAGGGGCGTGGCCACATAATAGTACCAATTCACTTTACACCACACAGTAGTGCCGCTTTATACACATTGCACCAGGTAGAACCTCGTATACACACTGCACCAGGTAGAGCACGTTATATATATTGCGCCAGGTAGAACACTTATACACTTTGCGCCAAGCAAAGCATATTATACACATTGTGCCAGGCAGAACACAATATGCACATTGCGCCAGGTAGAGCGCGTTACACACATTGCGCCAGGTAGAGCGCGTTACACACATTGCGCCAGGTAGAGCGCGTTACACACATTGCGCCAACGTAGAGCGCGTTACTCACGTTGCGCCAGGTAGAGCGCGTTACACACATTGCGCCAGGTAGAGCACTTAGACATATTGCAGCCACCACCTCAGACCCCCAGTCGTCATACCAAGACAGCGTCGCAGGAACCCCCTACAGCAAGCCCATCCACCACCCGACACATAGCCTGCTGCAGCCCGGGCACTCATGCCGCCGGGGGGACGGAAACCGGGCTGGGGGCACAGGGCAGATGCCGAGCGGCACTCACCGTTGTGGAGGAGGGCGCTGGTGTCGCTGTGCCGGGTGAGCGGGGCCAGTCTGCCAGTGCTGGAGCACTGATTCATGATGCTGGCGGTCGAGCCCAGGGTCAGCGGGGAGGGCGATTCTAAGCGTGCCGGACTGGCGGGCAATGAGAGTGAGACACTGCAGGCTATGATTGGCTGTAGACTACAGGAGGTGATTGGCTGGGGAAACAGCCAGTCACCTCCTGTGCGCCGCTGACTGGCTAGGGCGATGACACACAGATCCAGATGAGCGCGTCCTGTGGGACGCACTCATCTTCTAAACGTGGGTCCCAGGTGGCTGTTTCGAGGTAAAATACGTGCCGTAGCGCGTTTTTGCGATCACTGCATTATTTAGAAATTATTTCAGTCTTGATTGCCCACCTAGGGTTTATATAGCTCTTTCTAGGTTGTGACATTGAGGCTATAATGAATCTTGGTTTTTCTCTAACGTCCTTGAGGATGCTGGGACTCCGTAAGGACCATGGGGAATAGACGGGCTCCGCAGGAGATAGGGCACTTTAAGAAAGCTTTGGACTCTGAGTGTGCACTGGCTTCTCCCTCTATGCCCCTCCGCCAGACCTCAGTTTTACACTGTGTCCAGAGCAGGATGGGTGCACTGCAGAGAGCTCTCCTGAGTTCTCTGCCTAAAAGCATTTTTGTTTGGATTTTTTCTCTACTTTTTCTACTTTTTCACAGGGAGCACTGCTGGCAACAGGCTCCCTGCATCGAGGGACTGAGGAGAGAGGAGCAGACCTTCTTGTCTAAGATAGGCTCTGCTTCCTCGGCTACTGGACACCATTAGCTCCAGAGGGGGTGAACGCAGGTTCTTACTGGGCGTCCACCCCCGGAGCCGCTCCGCCGTTCTCCTCACAGAGCTAGAAGAACAGAAGACAGAAGTCGTCAGGCAGCAGAAGCCTTCAGCTTCACGGAGGTAACGCACAGCACTGCAGCTGTGCGTCATTGCTCCCATACACCTCACACACTCTGGTCACTGTAAGGGTGCAGGGGGGGGTGGGGGGGGCGCCCTGGGCAGCAATATAAACACCTCTTATGGCAAAAGACAATATACATGTACAGGTGGGTACTGTACATGTATGTAAAAGAGCCCCCGCCATATCTTTGTAAGTTTGAGCGGGACAGAAGCCCGCCGCCGAGGGGGCGGGGCTTCTCCCTCAGCACTCACCAGCGCCATTTTCTCTCCACAGCACCGCTGAGAGGAAGCTCCCTGGACTCTCCCCTGCTTACACACGGTGAAGGGGGGTTTAAAAGAGAGAGGGGGGGGGGGACATAATTGGCGGATAACATATTATACAGCGCTGCTGGGGAAAAACATTTTGTGTTGGTCTCCAGGATCATTGCGCTGGGGTGTGTGCTGGCATACTCTCTCTCTGTCTCTCCAAAGGGCCTTGACAGGGATACTGTCTTCAGGTTCCCTGTGTGTGAAGTGTGTCGGTACGCGTGTGTCGACATGCTTGACGAGGAAGGCTCGCTTAATGTGGAGGGTGAGTGCTTGAATGTCATGTCGCCGTCGGCAACGCCAACACCGGAATGGGTGGATATGCTGAATGTCTTGAATGCAAATGTTAATCTATTGCATAAAAGGTTAGACAAGGCAGAAGCTAGGGATCAGTCAGGTAGCCAGTCCATGCCTGTCCCTGTGGCGCCAGGCCCTTCGGGGTCTCAGAAGCGCACCATATCCCAGATCGATGACACAGATACTGACTCTAGTGTTGACTATGAAGATGCAAAATTACAGCCGAAGGTGGCAAAAGGTATTCGGTACATGATTATTGCCATTAAAGAGGTTTTGCATATTACTGAAGAACCCCCGGTCCCTGACACGAGGGTACACATGTATAAGGGGGAAAAGCCTGAAGTCACCTTTCCATCCTCATTTGAACTAAGTGAATTGTGCGAAAAGGCTTGTGAATCTCCGGATAGGAGACCACAAGTTCCCAAAAGGATTCTTATGGCGTATCCTTTTCCACACACTGATAGGATACGCTGGGAATCTTCGCCTAAAGTAGACAAGACGCTGACACGCTTGTCCAAAAAGGTGGCACTGCCTTCTCAGGATACGGCTTCCCTCAAGGAACCTGCTGACCGCAGGCAGGAAATTACCTTGAAGCACATTTACACTCATTCAGGTACTATTGCTAGACCGGCTATGGCGTCGGCCTGGGTTTGTAGTGCGGTTGTGGCATGGGCAGATTCCTTATCTACAGAGATTGACACCTTAGATAGGGATGCTATTCAAATGACCATAGAGCATATCAGAGATGCTGCCTTGTATATGAGAGATGCTCAGAGAGACATTTGTTTATTAAGCTCCAGAATAAATGCTATGTCTATTTCTGCTAGGGGGCTCTTGTGGACCCGACAGTGGACGGGAGATGCCGATTCAAAGCGGCATATGGAGTCCTTCCCTTACAAAGGGGAGGAGTTGTTTGGAGACGGCCTCTCGGACCTTGTCTCTACGGCTGGTAAGTCGAATTTCTTACCTTATGTCCCCCCGCAGCATACAAAAAAGGCACCTCATTATCAAATGCAGTCCTTTCGTTCCAATAAAAACAGTACGAGGATCGTCCTTTTGTTGCCAGAGGGAAAGGTAGGGGAAAGAAGCTGCACACAGCTAGTTCCCAAGAGCAAAAGTCCTCCCCTGCCTCTGCAAAGTCCACCGCATGACGCTGGGGCTTCCCGGGGAGAGGCAGATCTAGTGGGGGCTCGTCTTTTGTTTTTCAGCCACGTCTGGGTTCACTCGCAGGTGGATCCCTGGGCATTAGAGATTGTTTCTCAGGGATACAGGCTGGAATTCGAAGACTTGCCTCCTCGGCGTTTTTTCAAATTGGCTCTGCCGGCTTCCCCGTCAGAGAGGGAGCTAGTGTTGGCGGCAATCCAAAAATTGTATGTTCAACAGGTGATTGTCACAGTTCCTCATCTCCAGCAAGGAGAGGGATATTACTCGACCCTGTTTGTGGTTCCGAAACCGGAAGGTTCGGTCAGACCCATTTTAAACCTAAAATCTCTGAACCTGTACTTGAAGAGGTTCAAGATGGAATCACTCAGGGCGGTCATCGCCAGCCTGGAGGGGGGGGATTGGATGGTGTCCCTGGACATAAAGGATGCATACCTTTATGTTCCGATATTCTCCCCTCATCAGGCGTTCCTGAGATTTGCAGTGCAGGACTGTCACTACCAATTTCAGATGTTGCCGTTTGGGCTTTCCACGGCCCCGAGGATTTTCACCAAGGTAATGGCGGAAATGATGGTGCTCCTGCGCAGGTAGGGGGGTCACAATTATCCCATACTTGGACGATCTCCTCATAAAGGCGAGATCTCGGGAGAAGTTGCTGGACAGCGTGTCTCTGTCCATGAAGACGTTGCAGATACACAGCTGGATTCTCAATATACCGAAGTCCCAGCTAGTCCCTACAACGCGTCTGACCTTTTTGGGCCTGATTCTAGACACAGACCAGAAAAAGGTTTTTCTTCCGATCGAAAAGGTTCAGGAGCTCATAGCCATGGTCAGGAACCTATTAAAACCAAAAAAGGTTTCAGTGCATCATTGCACGCGGGTCCTGGGGAAGATGGTGGCTTCATACGAGGCCATCCCTTTCGTCAGGTTCCATGCGAGGACCTTTCAATGGGACCTCTTGGACAAGTGGTCCGGGTCCCATTTACGAATGCATCAAAGGATCACCCGGTCTCCCAGGACCAGGTCATCTCCCCTGTGGTGGCTGAACAGTGCTCACCTGCTAGAGGGTCGCAGGTTCGGCATTCAGGACTGGGTCCTGGTGACCACGGACGCAAGCCTCCGAGGCTGGGGAGCAGTAACACTGGGAAGAAATTTCCAAGGTCTCTGGTCAAACCTAGAGACTTGTCTCCACATCAACGTCCTGGAGTTGAGGGCCATATACAACGCCCTGTGTCAAGCGGAGGAATTGCTTCGGAGAGAACCGGTTCTGATTCAGTCGGACAACGTCACAGCAGTGGCTCATATAAACCGGCAAGGCGGAACAAGGAGCAGAGTGGCCATGGCAGAAGCGACCAGGATTCTATACTGGGCGGAAGGCCATGTAAGCGCACTATCAGCAGTGTTCATCCCGGGAGTGGACAACTGGGAAGCGGACTTCCTCAGCAGGCACGACCTGCATCCGGGAGAGTGGGGACTTCATCAAGAAGTCTTCGCACAGATCACGGATCGATGGGGACTGCCTCAAATCGACATGATGGCATCCCGTCTCAACAAAAAGCTAAAGCGGTATTACGCCAGGTCAAGGGACCCTCAGGCGGTAGCGGTAGACGCTCTGGTGACACCTTGGGTGTTCAGATCGGTCTATGAGTTTCCTCCTCCTTCCTCTCATACCCAAAGTGTTGAGAATAATAAGAATGAGCAGGGTCAGAACAATCCTCATTGTTTCAGATTGGCCACGGAGGACTTGGTATCCGGAGCTGCAAGAGTTGCTCACAGAAGATCCGTGGCCTCTTCCTCTAAGGCAGGACCTGCTGCGGTAGGGGCCCTGTCTGTTCCAAGACTTACCGCGGCTGCGTTTGATGGCATGGCAGTTGAACGCCGGATCCTAGCGGAAAAAGGAATTCCGGAGGAAGTCATTCCTACCCTGATCAAGGCTAGGAAAGACGTGACGTTAAAACATTATCACCGTATATGGCGGAAATATGTTTCTTGGTGTGAGGCCAGAGTTGCTCCTACGGAGGAGTTCCATTTGGGCCGTCTGCTTCACTTTCTTCAAACAGGAGTGACTTTGGGCCTAAAATTAGGGTCCATAAAGGTCCAAATTTCGGCCTTATCCATTTTCTTTCAAAGAGAATTAGCCTCTCTTCCTGAAGTACAGACTTTTGTGGAAAGTGGTCATGTTGTTGGCATTAGCTTCGGCTAGACGTGTTTCAGAATTGGCGGCTTTATCACATAAAAGCCCATACTTGTTTTTTCACGTGGGTAGGGCAGAGTTGTGGACTTGTCCTCCAATTTCTGCCAAAGGTGGTCTCATCTTTTCATATGAACCAACCTATTGTCGTGCCTGTGGCTACACGGGACGTGGAGGATTCCGAGTCCCTGGATGTGGTCAGGGCTTTGAAGATTTATGTGACCAGAATGGCTAGAATCAGGAAGACTGAAGCTCTGTTTGTTCTGTATGCGGCCAACAAGGTTGGCGCTCCTGCTTCAAAGCAGACTATTGCTCGCTGGATCTGTAACACGATTCAGCAGGCGCATTCTACGGCAGGATTGCCGTTACCGAAATCGGTTAAGGCCCATTCCACTACGAAAGTGGGCTCTTCTTGGGCCGCTGCCCGAGGGGTCTCGGCATTACAGTTGTGCCGAGCAGCTACTTGGTCGGGGTCTAACACCTTTGCAAAGTTCTATAAGTTTGATACCCTGGCTGAGGAGGACCTCCTGTTTGCTCAATCGGTGCTGCAGAGTCATCCGCACTCTCCCGCCCGTTTGGGAGCTTTGGTATAATCCCCATGGTCCTTACGGAGTCCCCAGCATCCTCTAGGACGTTAGAGAAAATAAGATTTTACTTACCAGTAAATCTATTTCTCGTAGTCCGTAGAGGATGCTGGGCGCCCGCCCCAAGTGCGGACTTCTTCTGCAATACTTGTATATAGTTATTGCTTCAATAAGGGTTATGTTATAGTTGCATCGGTCTTGAACTGATGATATGTTGTTTTCATACTGTTAACTGGGTAGTTATCACAAGTTATACGGTATGATTGGTGTGGCTGGTATGAATCTTGCCCTTGAATTAACAAAATCCTTTCCTCGTACTGTCCATCTCCTCTGGGCACAGTTTCTCTAACTGAGGTCTGGAGGAGGGGCATAGAGGGAGGAGCCAGTGCACACCAGGAACTAAATTCTTTCTTAAAGTGCCCATGTCTCCTGCGGAGCCCGTCTATCCCCATGGTCCTTACGGAGTCCCCAGCATCCTCTACGGACTACGAGAAATAGATTTACCGGTAAGTAAAATCTTATTTTTTTTTTGCGTTTTGAGCTCAAAATCGCTTAGTGTGTATGGTCGGGCGATGAGCGCTAGTGCACTCTTCCGCATCATCGCTGGCCGCCGTACTTCGGCCTGTTTTACTGGCAGAGTGAACCACTTTCCACAGTCTCCTACTGTGGAAAGTGGTTCACCCCCATGAAAATCAATAGGCCGGGTGTAAATCGCTCAGTGTGTATACACAATGCGATTTTTCCGACCAGCGAATTTCACATCATTGCTCAGCATACACACTGGGAAAAAACGCCCAGTGTATGCACCTTAACTCTGTATGTTGGTTGCTATCTTCCCTAATACTGTGATCGTAGTTAGAATGAATTTGTGCGCTCTGTGCTTGTGGCTCTTGACGTGCCTGCTAAAGGAAGTGGGCTTAAGCGTCACTGGGCAAGGTCACATAGGTGTTTCACAGTGTGTGAAGTTCTGATGCCAAGTTGCACTCATGCTCACTGAGCATATCATTAAGGAAAATGGGAAATACTATCCCTAATGTTTCTGCTGACATTACCCAAGGTATTATTGCTTTTTGCTAATTATGTGCCTATACAAATATTGGATATAGTGTTCAGGCACTAGGTATGAGTACTATGCTGCACTGGTGATTTATAGACTGGTGATAAGGGGAAATTCTATTTTTATCTGTTTAAAACTTAAGGTGCATACACACGGTTTGGATTTTGGCTATGCAATATGGACTGTGTGCGATTTTGACTAATTGCCAATTTTGATTATACTTTATAATTAGATTTTCAAAATTGACTTGCCTGCACAGTCTATCTAGCCTTACGATACCGACCCCGCAGGATCAAATCGGTACGCAAGCTGCCTCACACCTTGCGATTTGCGCTAACTTTCCTTGCGATTTTGTCTACATGTTCAAAATCACAAGGATAAATCTCGCCGTGTGTGTGCACCTTTAGTCTGCATCATTGACCTTCAAACAGGTTTTCACATACGCCACTTGCGCATTGGAAAAGCTATAGAAGTATTGCGTGCATCATTTTGGGAAAGTGTTAAGCACTCACATCAAATGCTGTTACAGTGGAACCCATCTAATTAGAAAATACTCTAAACAGGCACTTGTTTAATTGCTGTGTAATGAGGTGATCTTCAGGATCTCAGTGCTGCCACCATCTCTTCACATGAACATCAGTCAGTTAATCTCCTCCATAAACATTAATGGTGAAGTGCTGGTTTCAAACAGAAATATTTTATTTTTTGGGTTGATATGAGAAGAATCTCATTTTACTAAGCAGTGTTAAATCACTTTGCTGTGGCGATGTGTAAGAATAAAATAAATAGGAACTCCTTTGCATATCTGTTGTGTACTTGGGGCAGTACGGATGGTGTAATGGTCAGCATTACTGCCTAAGGCACTCATGTCATGGGTTCCATTCCCACCATGTATATTCTCCCCGTGCTTGCGTGGGTTACCTGTGGTCAGGGCTGTTTCTAGCCAATTTGGCTCCCAGTGCAAGATTAAAAAATACGCCCCGCCATTGACATAAAAAAAAAAAAAACAATGCCCCCTTCCCCCCATACAGATATAAAAAGAAAAAGGCGCTCTTGGCATAGGGGCGTGGCCTCGATAAAATGGACGTGGTCTCTTTAAAATGGATGTGGCCTTGTCTGAAAAGACTACCTTACACCCCAGTTTTTGACCTTGCACCGACAGATCACGGCGACCACAGGAAAAAAATAAAAAAAATTATATATTGCCATACACCGCAATATCCTTAATACATTAAATCCACATTTTACACATTACAGCAGGCGAGTGTCCCCATTTTACACACGATGGCAGGCGAGTGTCCCCATTTTACACACTGTGGCAAGCGTGTGTCCCCATTTTACACATGGTGGCAGGCGAGTGTCCCCATTTTACACATGATGGCAGGCGAGTGTCCCCATTTTACACTTGATGGCAGGCGAGTGTCCCCATTTTACACTTGATGGCAGGCGAGTGTCCCCATTTTGCACTTTGCGGCAGGCAAGTGTCCCCATTTTACACTTTGCGGCAGGCGAGTGTCCCCATTTTATACATTAGGCAGGTGGCAGAGGGGGAGGAGAGAGAGAGAGAGAAAAACTTACGTTTAAAGCTGTTTTTCCCGCTTTTCGTCGCGCCGGCCCTTCCTGTAGCTTGGCTCCCTCTTCCCGAGTACCCAGCTCGGGGGGCGGAGATTCGTGGAATGACGCGATTGCGTCATGACGCAACCGCGTCATTCTGCGAAACACCAGCCCCCGAGCTGGGTACTCGGGAGGAGGGCGGAAGCAAATAACACCAGAAGTGCCGCGGCGGGCCCCCCATGCGGTTGCACAGCTCGCCCGCCGCAAGAAACGAAACTGCCTGTGGTACGCCGCTTCTTACCAGTCCCTGTCTCTTATGTTGTTACTGACATTTATGAATTAGAAGCCCACTCTTTTAGCAACTGTAATATTTGTTTTCTTGTTTCTCCGGTTTCTTGTAGACACATGCAGATACTAACATGTCCTACTGAAAGAACAAGTTGGGTGTATAGAAACTGTGCAGCAAAATTGTTGCTATTTTTTTTTTTTTTCTCTGTATATTATCTTTTCTCTGACGTCCTAGTGGATGCTGGGTACTCCGTAAGGACCATGGGGTATAGAAGGGCTCCGCAGGAGACTGGGCACTCTTAAAAGAAAGATTAGGTACTATATCTGGTGTGCACTGGCTCCTCCCTCTATGCCCCTCCTCCAGACCTCAGTTAGTATCTGTGCCCGGCCTGAGCTGGATGCACCCTAGGGGCTCTCCTGAGCTTCCTAGAAAAGAAAGTATTTGTTAGTTTTTTTTATTTTCAGTGAGATCTGCTGGCAACAGACTCACTGCTACGTGGGACTGAGGGGAGAGAAGCGAACCTACCTGCTTGCAGCTAGCTTGGGCTTCTAAGGCTACTGGACACCATTAGCTCCAGAGGGATCGAACACAGGCCCAGTCCTCGGTCGTCCGGTCCCGGAGCCGCGCCGCCGTCCCCCTTGCAGAGCCAGAAGAACGAAGAGAAGTTGAAAATCGGCGGCTGAAGACTCCGGTCTTCATTAAGGTAGCGCACAGCACTGCAGCTGTGCGCCATTGCTCCCTTAGCACACCACACACTCCGGTCACTGATGGGTGCAGGGCCCCAGCCCTGGGCAGCAATTAGATTACCTTACTTGGCGAAAAGCACATAATACAGTCTGATAAACTGTATATGTGCATTAACCCCCGCCATTAAAATACATAAAAGGACAGAAGCCCGCCGCTGAGGGGGCCGGGCCTTCTTCCTCAGCACACCGGCGCCATTTTCTCTTCACAGCTCAGCTGGAAGGAAGCTCCCCAGGCTCTCCCCTGCAGTATCCTGGTACACAAAGGGTAAAAAAGAGAGGGGGGGCACATAAATTTAGGCGCAAAACTGTGTATATAAGCTGCTATAGGGGAAAAATCACTCAGTATAGTGTACATCCCTGTATTATATAGCGCTGTGGTGTGTGCTGGCATACTCTCTCTCTGTCTCTCCAAAGGGCCTGGTGGGGGAACTGTCTTCAAATAGAGCATCCCCTGTGTGTGTGGTGTGTCGGTACGCGTGTGTCGACATGTCTGAGGTAAAAGGCTCCTCTAAGGAGGTGATAGAGCGGATAAGTGTGTGGGAGGGTGTCTCCGTCAACAACGCCGACACCTGTTTGGATATGTGAAAGTGCTGAGGTAAAATTATTGCACAAAAGGTTAGGGAACAGAAAGGAAATCTACCCTGGTCTGTCCTTCAGAGTCTCTCTATGCTCACTATCCAAAATAACAAAGTATCGACACGGAGTTTAACTCCACTGTCGACTACGATAATGCAAAGTTACAGCCAAGAGGGCTAAAAGATATTCAATATATGATTATTGGAATAAAAGATGATTTGCATATCACTGATGACTCATCTGTCCCTGACACGAGAGTACACATGTTAAGGGGAAGAATGCTGAGGTAAATTTCCCTCCTCTCATGAGGAAAAAGAGCGGGAATCTCCAGACAAGAGACGGCAGCTTCCCACAAGAGAATTCTCAGGCTGTATCCTTTCCCCACTAGGGCCAGGATGTGTTGAGAATCTTCCCCTTGGGTGTCCTGTTTGCACTAGCTATTCTCAGGGATCCTGCAGATAGTGTGCACATTCTAGTATACTACCCAGACCGGCGATTGTGTCGGCATGGGTTTATAGCGCTGTGGCAGCGTGGACAGGTACCTTATCAGCAGAGATTGAGACCCTAGTATGCATATAAATATTTTAAGATGCTGTCTTAAGTGATAGATATATAATTATAAAGCATGCCCAAAGGGACATGAGTATACTGGGTCCTAGAGACAAAAGCTATGTCTATTTCTGCTTGACGTGTCCTGTAGAATATACATTGGACAGATGATGCCGACTTAAGAGGCATATGGAAGGCTGAGGATTGCGTGGAGAAAGGTTCTCGGGCCTGGTCTCCACAGCTATAGCTGGTAATTCTGATATTTGGCCTTATATTCCTGCACAGCCTAGGAAAGCACGACATTATTAAATGCAGCTTTTCGAATAAAGAAACAAGAAAGTCTGAGGTGCGTCCTTTCTTGTCAGAGCCGGGGGCAGAGGAAAGAAGCTGTACAACACAGCTAGTCCCCAGGAACAGAAGTCCTCCCTGGCCTCTACAAAAATCCACCGCATGTTGCTGGGGCTCCACAGGCGGAGCTAGGCCCGGTGGGGACACGCCTTCGTAAGTTTAGCCACAAGTGGGTTCACTCCCTGTTAGATCCCTGGGCAATAGAAATTGTATCGCAGGGATACAGGCTGGACTGTGAGAAGATGCCCCCTCACCAAGGACCCGGCGGGCTTCCCCCCAAGAGAGGGAGCCAGTGTTAACTGCAATTCGTAAATTGTATCTTCAACAGGTGGTGGTCAAGGGTCCCCTCCTTCAACAAGAGGGTGTTATTATTCGACCATGTTATAATCCCGAAACCAGACGGTTCGGTTAGACCCATATTGAATTAAAATCCCTGAACATATACCTGAAAAGGTTCAGGTTCAAGATGGAATCGCTAAGAGCGGTCATTGCAAGCCTGAAATGAATCGGGACATAAGGGATGCATACCTTCGTGTCCCCATTTATCCACCTCATCAGGCGTACCTCAGAATTGCGGTACGGGATTGTCATTACCAATTTCACCAAGGTAATGGCGGATATGATGGTGCTCCTGCGGAAGCAAGGTGTCACTATTATCACATACTTGGATGATCTCCTCGTAAAAGCGAGATCAAGAGAGCAGTTGCTGGACAGCGTATCACCTTCTCTGGAAGTGAAACGGCAACACGACTGGATTCTATATATTCCGAAGTCGCAGTTGATTCCTACAGCTCATCTGCCTCGCCTAGGCATGATCCTAGACACAGACCAGAAGAGGGTTTATCTCCCGATAGAGAGAGCTCAGGAGCTCATGACACTGGTCAGGAATCTATTGAAAACCAAAACAGGTGTCAGTGCATCACTGCACTCGAGTCCTGGGAAGGATGATGGCGTCATACGAGGCCATCCCCTTTGGCTGGTTCCATGCAAGGACAATGGAACTTACTGGACAAGTGGTCCAGATCACATCTTCAGATGCATCGGCTAATCACCCTATCCCCCAGGGCCAGGGTGTCTCTCCTTTGGTGGCTGCGGAGTGCTCACCTTCTCGAGGGCCACAGATTCGGCATTCAGGACTGGGTCCTGGTGACCACGGATGCAAGCCTCCGAGGGTGGGGGGCAGTTACACAGGGAAGAAAATTCCAAGGTTTGTGGTCAAGCCAACAGACTTGCCTTCACATCAATATCCTGGAACTAAGGGCCATATACAACGCCCTAAGTCAAGCGGAGTTCCTGCTTCGCGACCAACCGGTTCTGATCCAGTCAGACCGCAGGGGCTCATGTAAACCGCCAGGGCGGCACAAGGAGCAGGGTGGCGAGGGTAGAAGCCACCAGAATTCTTCGCTGGGCGGAGAATCAAGTAAGCGCACTGTCAGCAGTGTTCATTCCGGGAGTGGACACGACCTCCACCCGGGAAAGTGGTGACTTCATCAGGAAGTCTTCACGCAGTTTTGCAAATTGATGGAAACTGCCTCAGGTGGACTACATGGCGTCCCACCTCAAAAAGATAAAAAAGGTTTTACGCTGGGTCAAGGGACTCTCAGGCGATAGCTGTGGTCGCATTAGTAACACCGTGGGTGTTCCAGTCGGTCTATATATTCCCTCCTCTTCCTCTCAGACCCAAGGGCTGAGAATTGTAATAAACGGAGGAGTGTGAACAATATTCTTTGCTCCGGATTGGCCAAGAAGGACTCGGTACCCGGAACTGCAAGAAATGCTCTCAGAGGACCCATGGCCTCTGCCTCTCAGTCAGGAGATGTTGCAACAGGGACCCTGTCTGATCCAAGACTTACCGCGGCTGCGTTGGACGGCATGGCGGTTGAACGCCGGGTCCTAGCGGAAAAGGGCATTCCGGATGCAGTTATTCCTACGCTGATAAAGGCTAGGAAAGACGTGACAGCAAGACTTTTTCACTGTATATGGCGAAAATAGGTTGCTTGGTGTGTGGCCGGGAAGGCCCTACAGAGGAATTCCAGGGGGGTCGATTCCTGCACTTCCTACAGTCAGGAGTGACTATGGGCCTAAAATTAGGATCCATAAAGGCCAAGATTTCGGCCCTATCCCTTTTTCTCTCAAAAAGAACTGGCTTCACTGCCTGAAGTTCAGACGTTGTTACAGGGGTGCTGCATATTCAGCCCCTTTTGTGCCTCCAGTGGCACCTTGGGATCTTAACGTGTGTTGGATTCCTAAAATCCCACTGGTTTGAGCCACTTAAGACCGTGGAGCTAAAATATCTCACGTGGAAAGTGGTCATGCTTTTGGCCTTAGCTTGGACTAGGCGTGTGTCAGAATTGGCGGCTTTGTCATGTAAAAGCCCATATCTGATCTTCCATATGGAAAGGGCAGAAGGGAGGACTCGTCCCCAATTTCTCCCTAAGGTGGTATCATCGTTTCATTTGAACCAACCTATTGTGGTGCCTGCGGCTACTAGGGACTTGGAGGATTCCAAGTTGCTGGACGTAGTCCTGGCCCTGAAACTTTATGTTTCCAGGACGGCTAGAGTCAGAAAAACTGACTCGCTATTTATCCTGCATGCACCCAACAAGCTGGGTGCTCCTGCTTAAAAGCAGACTATTGCTCGCTGGATCTGTAGCACGATTCAGCTTGCACATTCTGCGGCTGGACTGCCGCATCCTAAATCAGTAAAAGCCCATTCCACGAGGAAGGTGGGCTCTTCTTGGGCGGCTGCCCGAGGGGTCTCTGCTTTACAACTTTGCCGAGCTGCTACTTGGTCGGGTTCAAACACTTTTGCAAAATTCTACAAGTTTGATACCCTGGCTGAGGAGGACCTTGAGTTTGCTCATTCGGTGCTGCAGAGTCATCCGCACTCTCCCGCCCGTTTGGGAGCTTTGGTATAATCCCCATGGTCCTTACGGAGTACCCAGCATCCACTAGGACGTCAGAGAAAATAAGAATTTACTCACCGGTAAATCTATTTCTCGTAGTCCGTAGTGGATGCTGGGAGCCCGTCCCAAGTGCGGACTCTCTGCAATACATGTATATAGTTATTGCTTAACTAAAGGGTTATTGTATGAGCCATCTGTTGAGAGAGGCTCAGTTATTGTTCATACTGTTAACTGGGTATAGTTATCACGAGTTGTACGGTGTGATTGGTGTGGCTGGTATGAGTCTTACCCTGGATTCCAAATCCTTTCCTAGTAATGTCAGCTCTTCCGGGCACAGTTTCCCTAACTGAGGTCTGGAGGAGGGGCATAGAGGGAGGAGCCAGTGCACACCAGATATAGTACCTAATCTTTCTTTTAAGAGTGCCCAGTCTCCTGCGGAGCCCGTCTATACCCCATGGTCCTTACGGAGTACCCAGCATCCACTACGGACTACGAGAAATAAAATTACCGGTGAGTAAATTCTTATTTTTCACTGCAATCATAAAGTGTGTATGCACAGGAATGTGGCTTATTGTAGAGTGATGTTTATTGTAATCTTGCAAATTGTCTGGCTGTTAAAGAACCCTTATTTATTTTGTTCAAATTAAGATCGTTCTACATTATCAACACTTACTATTCTATTTAACTCCTATGTGGTATACAACTGTGTAAAACATTTAGAAATGATACAGCTGGCTTATTTAATGTTTTGCTTTGCAACAGGTGTCACATCCCTTCTTCAGAGGACCTGGCAGATTTCCATCGCTTGTATAAAATGCTCCCAGACATAAACAGTTCCTAACTCAGCAGTCTGGTGCTGCACTTCACAATGGGCTATTTAGTATCAAATCCGATTTCTGTAATTCCAGTCTGCTTCTGAGGTAAAATGTTCTTAAATAGATGCCATTTTTTACTTTATTGAATACTTGCTAATGCTTACATTCATTTTAGGATTTTATTCACTTTTATGCTCTATATAGGTGACCAGTGGCAGCTCCAGAGGTGGGGCTGCAGCACAGTCCAAAATTCAAACAGGAGAGCCACACCAACTGCCAGTTAGTCCCAGCCGGTGATGTTTGGTGTGGCTCCCCCATTTGAATTTTGGACTGTGCTGCAGCCCCACCTCTGCAACTGCCACTGTAGGTGACCCTGCTACATATGTTGGTGTATTCCCACACTCTGGGTAGCAGCTGTTTTCTCTAAAACTTCTGTAGCAAATCCATAATTAATCTATTGCTTCTGCTGTGTGAACATTTCATGTTGGTACTCAGATAATGGGACAAGTGCTGCCATCAGCAATTGTGGGGCCCAGGACTGACTAAATAGACAGGGCTCCCCCACCTTTTCCCCCAGTTCTCTTCAGCCTCGACCCATGTCTGTAGCTACATCCCCACAGTGTTGCTCCAGCTAGTCCTCCATTCTGTCTCAGCAGCCGCTCTCCCCCCCCCCCCCCCCTCCCCTTTTCTGTCTCAGCAGCCAGCTCCCCCTCCCCTTCTTCTCCTTGTATCAGCAGCCCCAGCCAGTCCCCTCACCCACATAACATGACACTTACCGTAACCATCTACTTCTGTTCTGGGTGCTCCATTCCTCGTGTGCAGTTCCTCACTTTCAGTTGCGCAACATGCGTCATGTGCGCCTGGTCAAAGAAACACAAAACTTTATTGCAGCAGGGCATTGCTGTAGCAGCTAGCGAGTGGGCGGGAGGAGTGGTCGGGCCCCCTAACTTTGTCAGAGTGTATGGGCCCGTGACTACAGTCCCCACCTTGATGGTGGCCCTGATTAGGAGGAGATTTATCAAACATTCAAGAGAGAAAAAGCTTCCAATTGTCCTTTATCTAGCAGTCTATAAAATGACTGTTATATGCCAATTGGTTGGTAGTGGCAAATTCTCTACTTGATCTCTCTCCAAGGTTTAATAGATCTTCTTCCAATGTGTTCTGATGTTTCTCCACAATATTAATATGCTCCTTAAAAAATTTGATTTTCCCCAGCTACTTGTTTACAGTATAAGGAATGTGATGAGGAAACCTGCTGACTATGTGTCTGCACTCCAGGAGAGTATATATCAGCTGCTGGCCTGAGTGGCCTCGCACAGTGATTTGTTATGCACATATCACACTCATGGCCTGTCAAAGTGCTGCCCATTCCACCTCCTGTGACATTATCGAAGACCCTTTCATATTGTTATTGTATTTTAGTTAATCTCTTTAATAAAGGTCAATTGCATTAAAAATAACCCTTGTGTGTACAAATGTTACATTGGGCAACACATTCTCTTTTATTGCAGTTGATTCTATTCCACATTTTAGCATTTTGGTGTCTTTTTTTTTTTTTTTTTTTCTTATTTGCTATTTTGTGTTTCTTTAGGATGCGTCAAGATGAAACGTCTCAGGCACCTCAGCAGCAGTGACAGCTCAGACAATGAAAGTAAGTCGCACCAGATCCAGTTTTTATCACCACTGGACCTACTGCTTTCACTTGAAGGTTTATTGTTATCATTTAGAGGCTTGTAGATTTAGGTTCTCTCCATCTTAATAGTGTACCACAATGAAAGGTATGAGCTGCAGTGGCGTGGCTTGGCTGGGCTTGGGTAAAAGGATAACCTTTTCCTGATGAATTATCCTGCGCTGGTTCCAGCCTTTTGGTCTATTACTTAAAGCAAATGCAATTATATGTTTATCAATAAAAAGCATTGAAGCAACTTAAAAACCCCTTGAAAACCCCCTAGAAACACACTACCTTCCATAGGACATACAGGGTTTGTAATTTTTGGGACTTTTTGGGCACCGTTTAAGAAGAGCTGCTTACTTTGCAATGTTATATAACATGGGGCCCTGTAAATACCATTTTATCCTCTGTTGATGCCAAAAGGCACACAGGGATCCAGCACAATGCTGGCCAAGCAGCGTGACTGCTGAATTCAATTGCTGTATGCGTTATGTAAAGCAAATGTTTTATAGGTTGGTTTTTTTTTTAGTGAAAGGTCACCAGTGAGTATGTTCCCATGTCCACAAGACGTTTTACTAATCTTTGCAATAGTACTTAATTTAAAGCAAATCATTTTAGTAATGCATCTCCAGTAATGTATTCTTATTTTATTTGCAGGTCCTTCAACCTCCTTTTCCTCCTGTTTTCAGTACAGGAACAAAGCCAAAAACACAACCGAGGAAGAAAAGAAATCTGCCGAGGTATATAGGACGTTTCAGGTTATGTGAAGTCATTGTTTGAGCCAATCGCCTTATTGATCTGTAGAGTCTTCAGTAGCCATTCTCTTGGCTACTACTATGGTCTTCACTGCTCCACGTGTTGTGAACAAGAACACATAACAATAACACATAATAAGCTCAGCATTTTGTTAACTTTTGCATACAGTGTATTTCACTGTTACACATTGGAGGGCAATGGAACCATGGGGTATAGAGGTATGTTGCCGAGCTCATGTACTAAGATAAAATAACAGTGCATACCTTCTAGTGCGCATATATCAAACTCTGCAGCCTATTGAAAATCAGAGGCGTTTGATTTTTCAATCTGGCGCATATCTTGTTTTACATACAGCACTTCCCATTGTGAAAAACAAGGACAAATGTGAAGCCCCAACTTGGTGCAAGAATTGGTGGATAAATCAGTCTTTTACTCTGCAATGATGAGTATAAAGTTATTTTTTCTGGATTACAACAACCCTCCCAGAGAGTCCTTTTGATAACTTGTCAGTCACAAGGTTTCAGTATGATTGTACTCCACATTCATAGTACTCCTCATTTCTCCGGCAGGGTCCACAGGATAACAATAGGGATATGATGAAGCGACAGCGGATTTGCACCAATCGGTTAAAGCTTTTTGGCCTCCCAGCATGCAACGGGCCCGTCCATATGTTCCTGGCTCAGGCACATCAGTTTTTTGTTTGGTGCAGCAGGAGCCAAACCATGGTCAGAGGGCTGCTGGTTTTTAGCAGCCGTAAGCGTTCTTATTTTATTTTTATAGTCTTACTATTTTTCTGAGCAATCTTTCTAAACAGCCTCTTATACGTACCTTAGAAAGAGTCACTCCAACAACTCTCCGTCGGGTCGCGACAACGCTTACCTACGAGTACTGTGCTGTTTTGGAGGGCGTCTGTGTCGGATATACTAGCAGGTCCAGCAGACGTTAGCAGGCTGTGGCCAGAGCACTGGGACAAGGTAAAGCATCGGTTCCGCTTAGGAGGGGAATACGGACACAGCCGCACTGTTTTGGGAGGAGACTACCAAACAGTCGCTGACGCGGCTGCCACCTTGGTGGCCTTAGGGATCAGAGGCTCCAGGAATAGTATGAGGCCGTGATCCCTAGGGTTGATGTCGGCAGTTGGAGTCAGACGCTCCCCTGGTTGCCCCTCCCCCCGGTTCATGACCAGTTTCTTCCGAGTCTGCAATGAACTGTTTCCCACTTCCGTCTCAGACCCTGTACACAAAGGGGACCCAGTCGCAGCATAGGCGTCTGTGTGACTGGTGCGTCTGTGTTCACTATAGGTTCATGGAGCGGCAGTGTACACTAGTAGCGTCTGGATCCACTCTGCGTTTGCTAACGTATTGATCGGTCCTGGAAGCGATGTGAGTCTCCCTGTATCCCACTCTACTGAGTACGGGTAATACAGCACTAAGTCTCTATCTACCTTTTTTTAGTATGAATAGTTAGATAAGTGCCTATTGCATATGAGTCTGTATACATATACTGTTGATTCTTTCGCAATGCGTCTGAATACATTAGATCTGTTTAAGCATGATTCAGTAATATGTTCTCCTACATACTTGAAATGTAGTTGATGATGTGCTCATATTGCTTATTATTCTAATGTATAACGTGACTGACTGCTAGTGTGATTGCTGACTTTACTATATTCTGTCAGTTTTGTTCTATTCCGATCCTCAATGCTGGTGCATGGGTAGGGTCCGATTTTTATGTCACTTTAAAAAGCTTAAAGTGATTACAGTCACAAATTATGTACACTGTGGAAGTGTTGATTATTTATCATGTCTAAGAGCTGCAAAGGTGAGGAAGATATACTCACAGCAACACCAACACTCAAATCATGTTTGTCTTGCAAAGCTGTGTTATCCTCTCAGGATTTGGTTCAGGATGGTTTGTGTGCAAATTGTTTAGCTTTCACCAGGGGTTCTTGAAAAAATAAGAATTTACTCACCGGTAATTCTATTTCTCGTAGTCCGTAGTGGATGCTGGGAACTCCGTAAGGACCATGGGGAATAGCGGGCTCCGAAGGAGGCTGGGCACTCTAGAAAGATTTCAGACTACCTGGTGTGCACTGGCTCCTCCCACTATGACCCTCCTCCAAGCCTCAGTTAGGATACTGTGCCCGGACGAGCGTACACAATAAGGAAGGATTTTGAATCCCGGGTAAGACTCATACCAGTCACACCAATCACACCGTACAACTTGTGATATGAAACCCAGTTAACAGTATGAAACAACTGAGCCTCTCAACAGATGGCTCAACAATAACCCGATTTAGTTAACAATAACTATGTACAAGTATTGCAGATAAACCGCACTTGGGATGGGCGCCCAGCATCCACTACGGACTACGAGAAATAGAATTACCGGTGAGTAAATTCTTATTTTCTCTGACGTCCTAGTGGATGCTGGGAACTCCGTAAGGACCATGGGGATTATACCAAAGCTCCCAAACGGGCGGGAGAGTGCGGATGACTCTGCAACACCGAATGAGAGAACTCCAGGTCCTCCTCAGCCAGGGTATCAAATTTATAGAATTTTGCAAACGTGTTTGCCCCTGACCAAGTAGCAGCTCGGCAAAGTTGTAAAGCCGAGACCCCTCGGGCAGCCGCCCAAGATGAGCCCACCTTCCTTGTGGAATGGGCATTGACAGATTTTGGCTGTGGCACGCCTGCCACAGAATGTGCAAGTTGAATTGTACTACAAATCCAACGAGCAATAGTCTGCTTAGAAGCAGGAGCACCCAGCTTGTTGGGTGCATATAGGATAAACAGCGAGTCAGATTTTCTGACTCCAGCCGTCCTGGAAACATATATTTTCAGGGCCCTGACCACGTCTAACAACTTGGAGTCCTCCAAGTCCCTAGTGGCCGCAGGCACCACAATAGGCTGGTTCAAATGAAACGCTGACACCACCTTAGGGAGAAACTGGGGACGAGTCCTCAATTCTGCCCTATCCATATGGAAAATCAGATAAGGGCTTTTATAAGACAAAGCCGCCAATTCTGATACTCGCCTGGCAGAAGCCAAGGCCAATAACATGACCACCTTCCACGTGAGATATTTCAGATCCACGGTTTTTAGTGGTTCAAACCATGTGATTTTAAGAAACTCAACACCACGTTGAGATCCCAAGGTGCCACAGGAGGCACATATGGGGGCTGAATATGCAGCACTCCCTTTACAAATGTCTGAACTTCAGGTACTGAAGCTAGTTCTTTCTGAAAGAAAATCGATAGAGCCGAGATCTGTACCTTAATGGAACCCAGTTTTAGGCCCATATTCACTCCTGCTTGCAGGAAATGCAGAAATCGACCTAGTTGAAATTCCTCAGTTGGGGCCTTTTCGGCCTCACACCATGCAACATATTTCCGCCATATGCGGTGATAATGATTTGCTGTAACCTCTTTCCTGGCTTTAATAAGCGTAGGAATGACTTCCTCCGGAATGCCCTTTTCTTTCAGGATCCGGCGTTCAACCGCCATGCCGTCAAACGCAGCCGTGGTAAGTCTTGGAACAGACAGGGCCCCTGCTGTAGCAGGTCTTGTCTTAGCGGCAGAGGCCACGGGTCCTCTGAGATCATCTCTTGAAGTTCCGGGTACCATGTTCTTCTTGGCCAATCCGGAACCACGAGAATTGTGTTTACTCCTCGCTTTCTTATTATTCCCAATACCTTTGGTATGAGAGGCAGCGGAGGGAACACATAAACTGACTGGTACACCCACGGTGTCACCAGAGCGTCCACAGCTATCGCTTGAGGGTCTCTTGACCTGGCGCAATACCTCTCTAGTTTTTTGTTTAGGCGGGACGCCATCATGTCCACCTGTGGACGACCCCACTGATGTACAATCATTTGGAAGACTTCTGGAGGTCGTGTCTGCTGAGGAAGTCTGCTTCCCAGTTGTCCACTCCCGGAATGAACACTGCTGACAGTGCTAGTACATGATTTTCCGCCCATCGGAGAATTCTTGTGGCTTCTGTCATTGCCATCCTGCTTCTTGTGCCGCCCTGTCGATTCACATGGGCGACTGCCGTGATGTTGTCTGACTGGATCAGCACCGGCTGGTGTAGGAGCAGGGATTTTGCTTGACTTAGGGCATTGTAGATGGCCCTTAGTTCCAGAATATTTATGTGAAGGGAAGTCTCCTGACTTGTCCATAGTCCTTGGAAGTTTCTTCCCTTTGTGACTGCCCCCCAGCCTCGCAGGCTGGCATCCGTGGTCACCAGGACCCAGTCCTGAATGCCGAATCTGCGACCCTCCAGAAGATGAGCACTCTGCAGCCACCACAGAAGAGACACCCTGGTTCTTGCAGACAGGGTTATCAAGCGATGCATCTGAAGATGCGATCCGGACCACTTGTCCAACAGGTCCCACTGAAAGATTCTGGCATGGAACCTGCCGAATGGAATTGCTTCGTAAGAAGCTACCATCTTTCCCAGGACCCGCGTGCAGTGATGCACCGATACCTGTTTTGGTTTCAGGAGGTCTCTGACTAGAGAAGACAACTCCCTGGCTTTCTCCTCCGGGAGAAACACTTTTTTCTGGACTGTGTCCAGAATCATCCCCAGGAACAGTAGACGTGTCGTCGGGACCAGCTGTGACTTTGGGATATTCAGAATCCAGCTGTGCTGGTTCAGCACTTCCTGAGATAGTGCTACTCCTACCAACAACTGTTCTTTGGACCGTGCCTTTATTAGGAGATCGTCCAAGTACGGGATAATTAAAACTCCCTTTCTTCGAAGGAGTATCATCATTTCCGCCATAACCTTGGTAAATACCCTTGGTGCCGTGGAGAGTCCAAACGGCAGCGTCTGGAATTGGTAATGGCAATCCTGTACCACAAATCTGAGGTACTGCTGGTGAGGATGGTAAATGGGGACATGCAGGTAAGCATCCTTGATGTCCAGGGAAACCATGTAATCCCCCTCGTCCAGGCTTGCAATAACCGCCCTGAGCGATTCCATCTTGAACTTGAATTTTTTTATGTACATGTTCAAGGACTTCAAATTTAAAATGGGTCTCACCGAACCGTCCGGCTTCGGTACCACAAATAGTGTGGAATAGTAACCCCGGCCTTGTTGAAGTAGGGGTACCTTGATTATCACCTGCTGGGAATACAGCTTGTGAATTGCCGCTAGCACCGCCTCCCTGTCTGAGGGAGCAATCGGCAAGGCAGATTTTAGGAACCGGTGGGGTGGAGCCGCCTCGAATTCCAGCATGTATCCCTGAGATACTACTTGAAGGATCCAGGGATCCACCTGTGAGCGAGCCCACTGATCGCTGAAATTTCTGAGGCGGGCCCCCACCGTACCTGGCTCCACCTGTGGAGCCCCACCGTCATGCGGCGGACTTGGAAGAGGAAGCGGGGGAGGACTTTTGTTCCTGGGAACCTGCTGTCTGTTGCAGCCTTTTTCCCCTACCTCTGCCTCTGGACAGAAAAGACCCTCCTTTTCCACGCTTGCTTTTCTGGGTCCGAAAGGACTGAACCAGATAAAATGGCGCCTTCTTAGGCTGTGAGGGAACATGGGGTAAAAATGCTGACTTCCCAGACGTTGCTGTGGAAACTAGGTCGGAGAGACCATCCCCAAATAATTCCTCCCCTTTATAAGGCAAAACTTCCCATGTGCCTCTTGGAATCTGCATCTCCCGTCCACTGACGAGTCCATAAGCATCTCCTAGCAGAGATAGACAATGCACTTACTTTAGATGCCAGCCGGCAAATTTCCCTCTGTGCATCTCTCATATATAAGACTGAATCTTTTATATGGTCAATCGTTAGCAGAATAGTGTCTCTGTTTAGTGTGTCAATATTTTCTGACCGTTTTTCTGACCATGCAGCGGCAGCACTGCACATCCAAGCTGACGCAATAGCTGGTCTAAGTATAATGCCTGAGTGTGTGTATACAGACTTCAGGATTGCCTCCTGCTTTCTATCAGCAGGCTCCTTAAGGGCGGCCGTATCCTGAGAGGGTAGTGCCACCTTTTTTGACAAACGTGTGAGCGCTTTATCCACCCTAGGTGGTGTTTCCCAACGTGACCTATCCTCTGGCGGGAAAGGGAACGCCATTAGTACCTTCTTAGGAATTACAAATTTTTTATCAGGGAAAAGCCACGCTTCTTCACACACTTCATTTAGTTCATCTGATGGGGGAAAAACTACGGGTAGTTTTTTCTCCCCAAACATAATACCCTTTTTTGTGGTACCTGGATGTAAATCAGAAATGTTTAACACCTCTTTCATTGCCTCAATCATGCAGTGAATGGCCCTGACAGGCATTAGGTTTGACTCATCGTCGTCGACACTGTTATCAGTATCCGTGTCGACATCCGGGTCTGCAAACTGAGGTAGCGGGCGTTTTAGAGCCCCTGACGACCCCTGAGGCACCTGGACAGGCACGAGCTGAGATCCCGGCTGTCCCACATTTGGCATGTCGTCAAATTTCTTATGTAAAGAATCTATACGTGCACTCATTTCTTTCCATAAGTTCATCCACTCGGGTGTCTACCCCGCAGGGGGTGACGTCCCTTCAAAATGCATCTGCTCCGCCTCCACCTCATTATCCTCATCAAACATGTCGACACAGCCGTACCGACACACCCCACACACACACACAGGGAATGCTCAACAGAGGACAGGACCCACAAAAAGCCCTTTGGGGGGACAGAGTGAGAGTATGCCAGCACACACCAGAGCGCTATATATATACAGGGACTAACTGAGTTATGTCCCTAATAGCTGCTTTTCATATAATATATGTATATATACTGCCAATTTTAATGCCCCCCCTCTCTTTTCCCTCTTACTGTTACTGTATATTGCAGGGAAGAGCCAGGGAGCTTCCTTCCAGCCGAGCTGTGAGGGAAAAATGGCGCCAGTGTGCTGAGGAGATAGGCTCCGCCCCTTTTTCGCGGCCTATTCTCCCGCTTTTTATGGAATTCTGGCAGGGGTATTTACCTTATATATAGCCTCTGGGGCTATATATTGAGGTATTTTAGCCAGCCAAGGTGTTATTATTGCTGCCTCAGGGCGCCCCCCCCCCAGCGCCCTGCACCCTCAGTGACCGGAGTGTGAAGTGTGAGAGGAGCAATGGCGCACAGCTGCAGTGCTGTGCGCTACCTTGGTGAAGACAGAGTCTTCATGCCGCCGATTTTCCTGACCATCTTCTTGCTTCTGGCTCTGTAAGGGGGACGGCGGCGCGGCTCCGGGACCGAACACCAAGGACTGGGCCTGCGGTCGATCCCTCTGGAGCTAATGGTGTCCAGTAGCCTAAGAAG
Organism: Pseudophryne corroboree; assembly: GCF_028390025.1. Taxonomy (NCBI): domain Eukaryota; kingdom Metazoa; phylum Chordata; class Amphibia; order Anura; family Myobatrachidae; genus Pseudophryne; species Pseudophryne corroboree. Next base: position 347,800,841 of record NC_086445.1, read on the forward strand.
CCCAATCCGGCTGCAAGCAGGCGAGTTCGCTTCTTCTCCCCTTAGTCCCTCGCTGCAGTGAGCCTGTTGCCAGCAGGTCTCACTGAAAATAAAAAACCTAAGTCTATTCTTTCTAAGAGCTCAGGAGAGCCCCTAGTGTGCATCCAACCTCGGCCGGGCACGAATTCTAACTGAGGCTTGGAGGAGGGTCATAGTGGGAGGAGCCAGTGCACACCAGGTAGTCTGAAATCTTTCTAGAGTGCCCAGCCTCCTTCGGAGCCCGCTATTCCCCATGGTCCTTACGGAGTTCCCAGCATCCACTAGGACGTCAGAGAAATACAAGACAGATTCAGGTGCAGGTTGATCCACCTTGAGCTATGTTTGCACAGACTTTATCCAGTATAGCTAAAAGGATAATTCCTCCAACTCCTGTACCGGGGATAGGTTATATGATTAACCCTTACATGCAGCTTCCCACTTGTGGTGTATCACTTCCAGCAGTTTCCTCTCAAAAGAAACAGGCTGATAAGCCGGTGGTAAGTAAATCTTCATCCTCACAGTCTACACATGGATCAGACGAGGATTCATCGGAGGATGAAAGCTCAGTTAATTTTACTTCGGCATACGAAAAGGAGGAGGAAGGTTTCAACTTAGGGGATATAGTTAATTAAAGCAATGAAAGCCATTCTATCCTTAGAGGATTCAGCAGAGCCTGTGTAAAAAACCTAGGCACCTGTGTTTAAACGTCCCAAAACAGTTAAGATTGAGGTTCCAGGGTCATATCAGCTGATGGAAATCATGGAAGAGACTTGGGCTACGCCTAATAAAAAGTTTAGAATTCATAAGAAATGTAATTCCAAATATCCTCTTTCAGCTGGGGATTGTTTAAAAAGGGAGGTGGCTCCTAAAGTAGATACGCATGTGATTCGATTAGTGCGAAAAGTAAAGTTTCCTTCTACATATAATTTCAAACGTAACGTTCCGGCTTTTCGGCCTTTTCCGTCTCAAAGAATAGCTTAAGGTAAAAGTGATAGCAGGCAGTCCCAATACAACAAGTCTGGTAAGACTAAAAAGCATTGGGCTACCAGAGGACCGGTTGGTAATGATGATGCGGGCCTCCACCTGGGGGATCCCAGGGTGGGGGTCGACTTCTTCAGTTTGCACAGATCTGGCAGCAGTCTACAACAGATGCCTGGGTGCAGGAAGCGGTATCTCTAGGTTATGCTTTTGCCTTCAAGAAGCACCCTCCTCAAAGGTGTTTTTGTACCAGCCCGTCTCGGGTAGAGACGAAGGCCAAGGCTTTTCAAGAGGCAGTTCAGAAATTGCTTCAGTCAGGAGTAGTCATTCCATTTCCTCATGCACAATGAGGACAGGTGTTTTACTCCAACCTGTTTTTAGTTCAGAAGCCAAATGGGTAATTTCAGCCTATTCTCAATCTCAAAGTGCTGAACAAATACATTTGGGTACCTCGGTTCACATGGAGACTTTTTACGTTCCATCATTTTGGCTATGGAGCCAAGGGATTATATGGTATCCCTGGATATACAGGAGGCTTACCTACATGTTCCTATAGCACTGTCCCTTCAGTGTTATCTCAGGTTCGCTATCCTCCAACAGCATTTTCAGTTCCAGGCCTTCCCTTTTGGGTTAGCCACAGCCCCCAGAGGGTTTACCAACATATGGTGGTAATGGCAGCTTATCTCCACCAGCGGGGGATAAGAATTTTTCCATACTTCGACGATCTTTTAATCCTGGCACAGTCGCAGTAATTGCTCCTATGTCATCTGCAACAGACAATGTGGGTAATTCAGAGTTGATCGCAGCAGCAAATTTGTTAGCAGTTGGGCAAAACCATATGCACTGCAGTGGGGGGCAGATATAACATGGGCAGAGAGAGCTAGATTTGGGTGTGGTGTGTTCAAACTGAAATCTAAATTGCAGTGTAAAAATAAAGCAGCCAGTATTTACCCTGCACAGAAACATAACATCTCCAAATCTAACTCTGCAAATGTTATATCTGCCACACCTGCAGTGCACATGATTTTGCCCAACTGCTAACAATTTTGCTGCTGCGATCAACTCTGAATTACCCCCAATAACGTGTCTGCAGAAGCACGAGTGGCTCATAAATTGGGCAATATCGTCTCTGGTTCTGTCACAGCAGATGACTCACTTGGGGGCTGTACTGGATCCAAGTCTTCAGAGAGTAATGTTACCTCTGAACAAGATATCCAAGGTTCAGTCAAGGATTCAGGACTTGCTACACAGTCAAAAGGTATCCATTGACGCAGCAATGTGTGTGATGGGTTTGATGGTGTCAACATTCGACATGGTGGAGTATGCACAATTCCAGTCGAGGCCTCTGCAGCGTCTGATTCTTGCCAAATGGAATGGGTTGCAGCAGACGATAAAAAAACAGACTATGGTTCTTACAATAAAAGTAAGAAGGTCATTAGCCTGGTGGCTACAGACATTGCATCTGGACAAGGGGAGACCTTTTTGGATATCAGATTAGGAAATTCTGATGACAGATGCCAGTCTCCAGGGCTGGGGAGCAGTGTCAGGAAGGTTGTGTTTCCAGGGGCAATGGACCAAGAAAGAAGGTTACCTGCCAATAAATATATTGGATCTTCGGGTCATATACTTGCCACGGATTCAGGCAAAGGACATTCTTCGGGGAAAACCAGTCCAGATCCGCTCGGACAATGCGACGGCAGTAGCGTACCTCAACCATCAGGGAGGAATGTGCAGCCAAAAAACGATGAAGGTAAGTCACATACTAACGTGGGCAGAACTTCATCATCCAACCTTGTCCGCAGTATTCGTTCCGGGAGTCCTAAACTGGGAAGCGGACTTTCTCAGTCGACACGCCATTTAGGCAAGCGAGTGGGCTCTATACCCGGAGGTCTTCCAGACTCTAGTAGACAAGTGGGGGTTGCCAGAGATAGATCTCCCGGCGTCCTGTCTGAACAACAAAGTTCTCGCATACGGTCAAGAAAAAAGGATCCCAGAGCGATCTTTGTGCATGCCCTGTTGGTGAGATGGGACTTTCATCTGGCTTATGTGTTTCCTCCTATTACCCAGGGTGGTGAGAAAAATAAAGCAAGGAAAGGGTGCCGTGATACTAATAGCACTTGCTTGACACAGAGGGCATTGGTACACAGATCTGCAGAGAATGTCGATGGGTGCTCCACTTCTGCTCCCTCAACGTCCAGATCTACTGATCTTTGTCCTTTTTACCATAGACATCTGGATCGACTGTCTTTGACGGCGTGGCTCTTGAAACCTCTATCCTGAGGTCAAGAGGATTCTCACAACAGGTAATTCAAACTATGCTCAGAGCAAGGAAAGCTTCCTCAGCTCGCATTTATCGCCGAATATGGCAAACCTATATTCATTGGTGCAGTGATAGGAAAATTGACCCTAAGTCTTTCAGAGTTTCCAGGGTCTTAGCATTCCTTCAGGCAGGAATGGATAAAGGTTTGAAGGTGGCTTCCTTGAGAGTGCAGGTGTCGGCATTGACTGTATGGTTTCAAAAGAAAATTAGCAACTTACAGGATGTGCGTACTTTTTCCAGGGAATGCTGCGCATTCAACCTCCTTTTGTTCCTCCTACAGTGCCTTGGGACTTAAGTTTAGTCCTGAAAGCCCTTCAAGTTGCCCCATTTGAACCACTTAATAAAGTGGATCTTAAATGGTTGACAGCTAAAGTTCTCTTTCTACTGGCTATGGCGTCGGCTAGAAGAGTATCAGATTTAGGGGCATTATCATGTCGTTTCCCCATTTCTGATTTTTTTTTTTTTTTTTTTTTAAATCCAGATAAAGTAGTTCTCAGAACTAGATCTGGGTATCTTCCGAAGGTGGTGTCTAAATTCCACCTTAATGAAGAAATTGTAGTCCCGGCTTTCCAGGTACCGGCTCTTTCTGCGGGAGATGCATCGCTGGACGTGGTCCGTGCATTAAGGATCAGTGTGGATCATACCAGTGCCATCAGAAAGACAGATTCTCTTTTCATTCTCTACGGATTTCACAAGAGAGGATGGCCTGCTGATAAGCAGACACTGGCAAGATGGCTTCGGATGACTATTTCATAAGCATATTCTCAAGCTGATCTCCCTGTTCCGGCTAATGTCTCTGCTCACTCTACTCGTAAGCTAGGTCCATAATGGGCAGCACAACGTGGTGCTTCAGCAGAACAGATATGTAAGGCAGCTACATGGTCTTTCATTAACACATTCATTAGACATGCCATGGATACCTTTGCCTCTCACAACGCTGAATTCGGGCAAAGGATTCTCCTGTCCAATGAGGAACCGTCCCCACCACTAAATTGTGTTGGGAAATCCCATTGTTATCCTGTGGATAACCTGTGGACCCTGCCGGAGAAATATATGTTATGGTAAGAACTTACCGTTGATAACGGTATTTCTCCTAAGTCCACAGGATCCACATGGATCCCACCCTGAAGCACCCGATTTGAGGATCCTTTTACTCACTAACCTCTTCCTTCTTGTACGGAAGGGTGTGCATGTGTGTTCTTATCGCCTGATTAGGGCTATCTATGATGCTCCTGCCTTGAGCTTTGGAATACAACTGATTTGCCTGAGCCAGGAGGGATATATGGATGGGCCCGTTGCATGCTGGGAGGCCGGAAAGCTTTGACCGATTGGTGCAAATCCGCTGTTGCTTCATCATATCCCCATTGTTATCCTGTGGATCCTGTGGGCTTAGGATAAGTAAGTTCTTACCATAACGTATATTTTTTAACGTAGTCTATAGAATAGGCACGCTCAAAAAATAAATAAAATAGCAGTAGTGCAACACCTTGTGATTAAAAGGTACAAATTATTCATACATCAAACTCTCATTTGGCAAAACTTTAAAAGCATTACAAACCTCGGGGAACTGATAATTTAGTGAGGGCTGTGTGCCACACCCTTACATTTTAAGTCGCCTGGGAACCAGAGTCTCCTGAAGTTTCCTCATTTAAATGAAAAACAACAGTATACATCTTTTCCAGCCGCTTCTCAGTTTCATGATTTCATTTATTATAGAAGTATGGACAAGACCATGTAGAAAGTTTAAACAGCTTTCAGACTCTGTTGCAAACAGATATACCGCGATCTCATATCAAATTAATCAGTGCAGTCTCATGAAGCGGTTTTGTCACATCGCATTGCGAGTAAGAAAAAAAAAAAAAAAAGATGCTGCACCGATCGGTGACGTTTCACCACATGGCTTTCTGAGGCTAGGTGTATGCGGGACACATCTGTATGTGGCAATGGCATGTGATTGGACTGTGCCACTACTAACCAACCTTGTACCAGAGGCTTCTATCTTGTCTATCCCGTAGCCTTTGGTGAGCAGGCTTAATTTGCAAAGCAGTAATTTTGACCTAATATAAGAGAACACGAGAGTGTTATGATTTTGTAAATATGGATGGAGTTAGTATAACCCTTTTTAAAGAAAGCTTTATGTAACAGCAACTCTAATATAATTAATAATTTATTTGTTAAGAAGTTAATTATGTAGCGCACATATATTACACAGCACTTTACAGAGAATATTTAGTCATAAACATCCTACAAGCATCACAGATAGAACCCAGTTTGTGACCAAGTTAAATTGGTAAAACTAAGGGATTTGTTATGGAAATATAGAATTTGACGGCAGGTAAGAACCACTTGGCAAATCTAGTCTGCCCTTTTTTTTTTTTTTACCTTGTTAACTATTAATTGTCATATAGGTGTTGGCTGCAGACTTACTAGTTAATTTTTCTTGCGTCCTAGAAGATGCTGGGGTCCACATTAGTATCATGGGGTATAGACTAGTCCACCAGGAGCCATTGGCACTCGAAGAGTTTGAGAGTGTGGGCTGGATCCCAGTGACGTGCGGTGAGGTCAACGGCTGGGGAGGCACTGGCTTCTCCAGTACATCCCCAGCAGCAAAAGAATACAAACCTCGGCTCCCTTTTTAGGAACAGCAGATACATTAGCGTACATGGGGGGATGGGCTGGTACTGCATATTGTGTATATACTGTGATTACAGGACAGACTCCAAAGTACCTAGACAGCTCCAGGCCTACTAGCACCCTGAGCGAGATCTTTTGAAGTGTCCTCCCCTCTCTCCAATGTGCGTGCGCTCCTAGGAAAGTGGACGTGGCCTCGCAACTATATATTGTGTTATCAAATTACAAATATATATACCGTATTATCACCCCCCCCTACATACACAATTGGCAGCCTTACACATAATGCCCACAGTAGTGCTCCTTACACCTAATGCCCCCAGTATAGTTCCAGATAAAAATAATGCCCCCAGTATAGTGCCAGTTACATGTAATGCTCCAGAATAGTGCCAGTTACACATAACGCCCCAGTATAGTGCCAGATACAAGTAATGCCCTAATATACTGCCAGTTACACGTAATGCCCCAGTATACTGCCAGATAAATTGAATGCCCCAGTATAGTGCCAGTTAAATGTAATGTCCCCAGTATAGTGCCAGTTACATGTAA